>NC_081438.1:39737288-40037288 GCF_949786415.1 Peromyscus eremicus | reverse complement strand
GCTCAGCAGTTCAGTCAGGGTAATGGAAAGCACATTTTACTCCAGCTCACGGGCCTCTCTGAAGTTCGTTGTCTTGGGGATGGAACAACAGACAGGAGGGTCTTTTTAGATGCCATAAAACATCTTTAGGATGCCACAAGCAAGGAGACTGAGACTTCAGTAGCGGAAGTGTATCCCTGTGTGAACTCCCACAAAGGTGGGTTTAAAGACCACGCAAGGCATTCAAAAGCCCACTCAGTCTGTGTCATACAAATATGAAAGAAAAAAACCCACATTTTCCATGAAATTCTCTGAGGAGGAAACCCTCAGGCTTGAAATATGGAAAGTGCACCAACTTCGACCTGCAACAGACTTATCAGTAGTCCAATAGAAATGCTGACGCACAATATAAAATTTGATTGCCTCCAAATATCTTCTATGAGACCTGAAATACATTTTGTATATTTATTTTAAGACTGTGGCTTTCTCCATTTCAATACAATCGAGAAGAACATGAAAATTTGTCTTATTTGTTCAACACCAAATGCATTAAATTAGTTCCTGAGATTTTTCCATGATAATCTAATATATTTCTGTATCAGCATTTGACTGGAAACAAAGAAAAAGGACTCAATGAAACCAATGGGAATTGCTAGTATTTGTCAAGGACGGGGGTGGCGGCTTTTCCAGATACAATTTGCTCCTTTTTTACTGTGAAAAATGAAACAATAATTTAAGCCACAAATCTTTTCCTAAAGAAAATGTGAAAGGGATCCAGATTTGAGTTAATTTATACAAAGTAGAGCTTTAAAAAAAATTGGAACTGGTGTGGTGGTGGTGCACACCTTTAATCCCAGCACTTGGGAGGCAGAGGCAGGTGCATTTCTGTGAGTTCGAGGCCAGCCTGGTCTACTGAGTGAGTTCCAGGACAGCCAGGGCTACACAGTGAGACCCTGTCTCAAAAACAAAAAAAAAAAAACAAGCAAACAAACCAAAACCAAGAAAACAAACTAAAGAAGAATAAAAATAAACCTTTTTAAATATTAAAAAAAAACCAGAGTGCATTTCGTGTTCATAATATATTGATAACAATTTCAAATAGAATTTTTGGAAGAGAAACAACTTATTCTAAGGTATTTTTGAACTTTTTATAGGGTTCATTTTTTTTTTTTTTTGGTGTTGTTGTTTTTGGTGTTTCGTTTTTCAAGACAGGGTTTTTCTGTGTAGTCCTGACTGTCCAGGAATTCACTTTGTAGACCAGGCTGGCCTAACTCATCACAGAGATTTGCCTGCCTCTGTCTCCCAAGTGCTGGGATTAAAGGCATGTCCACCATAGCCTGGCTACAGTTAATATTTTAAGTAATTAGTTGTTTTATTTTTACTTTATTGTGTTGCAAATTCATCTGACATATTTACTGAAAAATATTGAAGAAATTCCACAGTCAAACTAATTTCCCTAATTAAGAACCTTTGGATAAACTGCCCGAAACTCCTGGGGCTGCAGGGCCACAGCTTGCTTAGTGCAGGTCTGGGGCATGTTGTCCCTGCTGTGGGCTTTCTTTGGAATGGTTCTATAGTTTAACAGCCATGGCTAAGTCTCAGGAGGACTGATGCTGCACTCATCTTTGGAGCTAAGCTGACTGACAGATTATGTTGGGGGGCCAGGCCACATGGCTGCATTCCTACTTTCTTTTCTGAACTACTGATCAAGGTTAAGTATGTCTCTGGCACAGGTTGAGGGGGAGGGGCTGAGGTACATATAAGATTCTCTAGGAGTCAACAGGTTAACAGGGGCAGAAACACAGGTAACGATTAAACAGTATATTAAGGGATACATGATGGAAATGTGGCACCCTCTGGGGGAGTGTGGGCAGGACAGGCAGGAATGACGTCATTGAAGATGGGGAGGGGAAGACGGTCCTAGCTGGCTCTCTGTTGCTGAGGTAAACACCATGACCAAAAGCAACTTGGGGTTTATTTCAGTTTGCACCTCCAGGTTCCAATCCATCCGTGAGGGAAGTCAGGGCAGGAACTCAAACAGAAACTGAGGAAGAAACCATGATGGAAGGCTGCTCACTAGCTCCTGATTCAAGCTCAGTACGTTTTCTTAAGCAGCCCGGCTGCCGAGGGCTGGTGCCAGCCGCAGTGGGCTGGACACTCCCACGTCAGTTAGCAAGCGAGACGATCCTTCCCAGACATGGCTGCAGGCCAGTGTGATCTGGAAATCCCTCAGTTCCTTCTTCCCAGCGGACTCTGGCTGTGTGAAGCTGACAACAAAAAGGAACCAGGACAGAGAATATTCCAGTAGGAGGGTGGAGCAAGGTGGGCAGTTTGGACTCACTGGGTTGGTCTGCATGGGAGATAGGTAGGGGTGGGCATTAAGGAACCTTATGTATCCCTGAGGGACACTGGACTTCGTGCCAAGGGCCAAGAGAAACCCATAAATAATTTATGTCAGGGTAGGTGTTTAATTGTTTTTGAATGCAGGTTGGTAGCAGTGAGGGATGGATTCTGAACGGTCCAGGTTGTAGTTAACTAAGTCATGTAAGGGTATGTGGTGGGCCTGGAAACTACAGGCAATTTGTGAATCAAACAGCAATGTCACAGTGTCATAACCAAGTCACACCTGATACACAAAGCATAATGAGAGAATGAGGCCATCCCTTCACACATCCTGTCCACGGACTGGGCAAGGACAGGTGCATAAAACTATGTATCTATTGGTGTGTCATTCTCTCTGTCTTGCCCTTAGAAGAATCTCCAAAACAGCCAGGCAGTTTTACAAGAGGCAGGTGGAAACCCAGTTCCAAAGCCCTGACTTTGGGCTTCAGGAAAGAACCGAGCCCAGTCTTTTTTTTTTTTTTTTTTTTTTTTTCCTTTTAATATGGAAAGTACACATAATAAACTAGATAATGATTTCCTGAAGACTTTAAGATAAATTTTAAATATATGTGCCACAGAGATTTGAAAAATAAGTTATTTTTAGTTCACTTCCGAACATTTTCTCTTGAAAACAAAAAGTGAAGGAGACAGTATTATACTCTCTTAAATCTCTCCGAGCCCAGTCTTGAGAGGCGCATGCACAAGGTTGACCCATGCAGCCTCAGCAGCCCAGCCCGTCCTGAGGCCACCCACCACTGCTGTCCCCTCACCAAATAGAGAAAGCTGCTTTCAGTCCACCAGATGTCTGAGACTGTCACATGCACCCCCGGTTCAGAATCAATCCTGTCCCTCAAGACCACTGGGTGGCACTGTGGAACACGGGTCTGAATTTAGCTATTTTCACAGGCTGGTAAACACTTTGTATCTGCTTCCCACCTCCTCCCCTCCCGACTTGTTTTCAAGTAAGAAAGGCCACTTACTTCCCAAGTGGGTTCCCCACTCTGGTTATTTCATACTGGGTGGAGAGACTGAGTTAAAACAATAACAACAGGATTTTTTTTTTCTTTTTAAAGTTAAATCACTAAGGATGCAGCTGCCTCCAAATAATTCATTTCTCTAAGATTAGACACATGGTTAAAGAGTTCTGTGAGGCACAGGTATGGAATAGTTGAGCAATAGCCATTCCATCACCACACAAAAAAAGATAAAGGAAATAAAGGGGCTGGAGAGATGGTTCAGCGGTTAAATACTGCTCTTCCAGAGGACCTGGGTTCTGTTCCCAGCACCCACATGGCAGCTCACAACCATCTGCAACTCCAGTTCCAGGTGATCCAATACCCTCTTCTGGACTCCATGGCCAACAGGCACTTGTGTGGTGCACAGACATACATGAAGGCAAAGCACCCATATCGTAGGCAGACTTTTCTGTTCCACCTGCCGGTTCCCAAATAACTACATGGGGACTTATTATGAAAGCTCGCCCAAAAGCTTTGGCTTGCTTTTAGCTCGTTCTTATAACTTGAATTAACCCATTTCTATTCATCTATGTGCTGCCTCGAGGTTTGTTTACCTCATCTAGATACTGCTGATTCTGCTCTCTCTGTATCTCATGGCATCTCTGCATCTCCACCCTTCTTCCCAGCATCCTCTCTGTCCAGAAAATCCTGCCTAGCAAATGGGCATTCAGCTTTTTAATTAAACCAATCTGAGTGACAAATCTTTACAGTGTACAAAAGGAATATTCCACAACACCATACACATAAAAAATTAAAACTAAAAATTAAAAAATAACAAGGCGTTTTGCTAAGAACATGCATTCTGGCTTTGTGCTTTCAACTGGCTATATTTCTTTTTCTTTTTTCTTTTTCCTGACCCTAGCCGATGAAGTCTCCCAACGGCTAGGGATTAGTACCTCATTTACATATTTTGTGTTGCTCCAGCAGGTCAATATTACTACTATGAGCTTATGTTTTTACTTCTCATTTTCCTAACTTCTATGCCTGCTCTAAGCATATGCTTGCTCACTTCTTTCTTCCCAAATCCATTTATACACATAGAACTCTGAAGCTGCCCATGTGCAATGTCCTTCTTATGAAAAAGGTGTGAAGCAGGAAACAGACACTCTGAGTGTTCTCTTGGGAGGAACAAATAACTTACAACATCCTTTAAAGGTTTGTTTTCAGGTTGCCTTGTCTTTGTGGGTACTTGGGAACAAAGGCATATCTGTATTACTTTGAATTTGCCTCTTCGGACGTGTGCACACACATTTTCCCTTTAATTGCCAGAAGCTTGGGCTTCTTACCTTGGTCAGGATCAGGTTAGCTCCTTGCCACGGCTTCTGGACAATAACGCATTTAACTGCCCATTCTGCTCTCTCTGTATCTATTTAATGTATTTAATTTGACTATGAAAACTATATTATCTCCCTCCCTTGACTTAACATAAGCCAGCTATCCGTTCTTAGGCTGCTATTGCTATCCAATCTTCCATTTGGGAAACATTATACCGTGTGTTTTCTCATTTCAAACAACCACAGCTTTTTGTTCTTTTAGAACAATAGAACTACAGTGCAGTCTGCCTCCACCTAAACTAATTTTGGCTATTTTAAAGAAAGCGTGAATCCTAGCCCAGAACCCAGCTTCATCCAGGCCATGTGTACAAAACTTCGAGCTCTGGTCATGGCAGATTGGCCCTGAGCTCCACTGGGGCCAGAGAACTCCACAGGGGCAGCCTGGGCAGCAGCAGCAGCTGAGAGAGCTGTGGAGCTGAGGGGAGCAGGCAGACCCAAGAGCATCTTTCTGGATGGAACCATCAGAGCAACCTCTATCCATCCTGCTTCCTGAGGGACTCCGGGCAGATTCCTCCCCTTCCAGCTGGATCTCCTGGATGCCTGGGGCAGATTCCTCCCCTTCCAGCTGGATCTCCTGGATGCCTGGGGCTTTGCTTTGCTTTCAAGACACCAATCCCTGTGAGACACCCATGCTCTCTACATTGGCTCCCCTGCACCGCTTAAAAGATCTGAAAACTTCTAGCCAAAGTTTCAAACAGACCCTCAGAAATGCTCGAAGGGTAAGCAAATTTTACAAAAGTTTGAGCCAAAGATAGTTGCTATATAGGCTGTACAATAGATTGTTTTTTTGAAAATTCAAAACATGCTGCAGCATTTTATGTAAGAGCCCATTGTTTCATCATTAATTTTTATCTCTAGCAAAATGTTGATGTAATTAATTCTACAAGGGTTATGAAAGAAAGGGCTTTGGGCTGCTACTGTTGTATTAATTAGGGTTTTCCAAAGAAACTGTGTGTGTGTGTGTGTGTGTGTGTGTGTGTGTGTGTGTGTGTATGTGTGTGTGTGTGTGTGTGTGTGTGTGATAAGATTTATGGTGAGGAATTGCCACTCGTGTTTATGAAGGCTCAGAAGGTTCACCATATCCTGTCTACAAACTAGAGACCAAGGAAAGCCAATGGTGGTGAATTCCAGTCTGAGAGCAAACACCTGAGACTCAAGAGCTCAGATGGCTAAGTCCTGGTTCGAGTCAGGATGAGGCAGAGGTCCTAGCTCACATAAGCTAGCAGAGAGAACTCTCCAGTTCCTGCAGCTTCTTGTCATTCTCAGGCCATTGGTGAGTTGGATGATGACCATTGGCACTGTGGAGGAAACCTACCTAACTAGCCAACGAATTCAAGTGCTGAGACCTTCCATAAATACTCAGACATACTTCAAAATACATACATATATATATATTCATATTCATTCCATAAGTTCTGTGACTCTAGAGAACCCTGATTAATTCACCTTCCCAAAAGTAAAGCCCATAGATGATGTTTTCTTTAGAAAACAATGTTTAAACACTATGACATAAAGTCAATTCATCTTATGTAATATTGTAAAGGAATGAGAACACAGAAACACAAAGTTCAATATGTCCCCATCTACACGTATTCTATCTTTGCATATTCATAATAAAATGGAAGACATACTAATGACTCAGTCCCAGGTAACAATCACACCACTCTAACTGGTCACAGAGTTACAGCTGTTATTTTTCTGTTACCATCTCCCACTAACCAGTCCGTATTTTCCTTGTCTTCAGAAATCACCATAGTTGGTCATGGAGAGTTAACCTCCATTCCAGAAAAGTCTGAGCAATCCTGATTATTGCACACATTCATTCTCTCTGTCCTCCACCCCCTCCCCCCTCCAATATCTCACCTTGTATTCTAGGCTCATGCCGGTCTTGACCTACTGTGTAGCTCCCAAGGCCTCAAACTCGTGGCTAACACTCCTGCCTCAGCCTCCTGGTTACTAGGACTACAAGAGGGTGCCTGTTGCTAGAGTTTTCCTGCCTGGCCCACAGTCAGGACAAATCTCTCTCACCCGCCAGTCCCACAGCTGCTCAGACCCAACCAAGTAAACACAGAGACTTATATTGGTTACAAACTGTATGGCTGTGGCAGGCTTCTTGCTAACTGTTCTTATATCTTAAATTAATCCATTTCCATTAATCTATACCTTGCCACATGGCTCGTGGCTTACCGGCATCTTCACATGCTGTTTGTCTTCGTGGCGGCTGGCAGTGTCTCTCTGACTCAGCCTTCCCCTTCCCAGCTTTATTCTCCTCCTTGTCCCACCTATACTTCCTGCCTGGCCACTGGCCAATCAGTGATTTATTTATTGACCAATCAGCAACACACTTGACATACAGACCATCCCACAGCAGGTGCCATCTTGTCTGGCTTCTCCTACGTGTCTCTCCTCTCCCTGTGCTCCAGACACACCAGGTTCCTTCTTGTTCCTCAAACACGCCAAGCATGACCTACCTCAGAGTCAGGCTCTATAGACCTTCTTGTCAGAGGCCGGCACTGTCAAGTCCCTGTCACCTCTATGGTTTTGTTCAGAGGTCTCCTTAATAAAAATCATGTCACATATGGTTCCTGCCCATTCACTTTCACTTTGTTCTGGTTTAATTTTCCTGTAGCATTTAGCTCCTTTTGACTTCCTATAGTATACTTTATGATCATTCTCCCCTGCATTCCTGTTATCTGTTCTGTTCAGAGACGTGTAATACAATAGTCACTCAATAAATATATCGCACTGAATTAATCTATTCGTAGGCTATCCTCCTTCTTAGAGACTCAAGATATGATTTCATGAACATCTGCTCTGTGTCTAAAGATTCATTCACACCCCTAGACTTGATGTTGACACCACCAGACAAAACAGCACTTGTGTTTTTCGAACATGCAACACACCAAGAAATTTAAGGTAAATCTCTCAAGTCTCTGAGTTAATTACTAACGCATCAGCCTTTCAAGACAATGAAGGTGTTAAATTAGCACTTTGTAATTACCAATAGTGAATATGAATTAATTGATTTACATATCTTAGGTCTTTATAACCAAATAGCTGGAGATGACAAGGCACATTTTGGTGCATCTTGATTTGACTTTCAATTACTTTTGCAAACAACACTCATCTATTACCTACTCTGTGTGAGCCTGGGAAGAGTAGAGACCTGTAGCAAGAATGAGTCTTCCCATCACACTCTGGGTGCACAGTGTACAGCAAGTCATTGAATCTTCCTGGTTGTCTGCTTCTTTATCTTTAAAACTACCAAAGCAGAACATTATGCAAATGCAAGCATTGCAATGAGAAGATTGGATATGTGCACAGATGGTTACAAAGCTCAAGGGAAAATAAGAAACACCAGAGATGTGGAAGGAGGAAGTCAATGTCTGCGTTTTTCTGAATGAAGAGTCTATTTATAAATCCGGCCCCCAGCGTCCTCTGTTCTGAAATAGGAAAGATCCAGAGAAGCGGGTCTCTGTAAGGAGTATTGGCTGTCAGCAAGATAAATTAAAGGCAGGTCCTCTGAACAGCCAGGGTGATTCTGCACATTCTTCGAGAGTTCATTACCTTTTCTCATAACTAGAACCAGGCAGTGTGAAGTTCTTTTAAAGGTAGCAGTAATAAATTTAAAATGTAACTCCACTCTGTAGTGGAAACAAAAGCAGAAGGATGCAGGGAGCAGAAGGACAGACAGGTCACCTGAAGTCAGATGCAAATCTCTCTCCCTTCCAACCGAACCCAAAAAGGCCGGGGTGTCTCAGCTTTGCCAGCAACAGAGGAACGTTGTGGGATGGTCCGAAGATGTCACTTAAGCCACGACCAGTGCAAGTAGGGAGGACTCCTGACTGTTTAACCTAGTGATGGTTACTGGAGAGGCGGCTCAGGCGTTGTGAGGACTGGCTGCTCTTGCAAGGGCCCCAGGTTTGGATTACAAAACCCACGTGGTGACTCACAACCATCTGTAAGGTCAGTTTGAGGGGACACCCTCCCCTAGCCTCTGTATGCATCATGCATGCAGGCGGTGTCCACACATACGCTCAGGCATACACACAAGCAAATAAATACTTAAAAACAAAACAAAACCAAAAAAACCCTACCTTCTCTGAAGGTAACTACACCTTGTGTGTAGAGACTCAAACTACTTCATAAGTTTCCATTGGAAGCCTCCTGCTGTGGAAACTGAAAACCCCAAGTTGACAACCTTTTTACCCAGGTAGATTGGGCATGAGTAGGTGACCTCAAACCGACTCACCAACCAAAAGCATCAGTTTCAAATGTTGAATCAAGATTCCGACAGATGAAGAGGTAGGAGGCGTGGAGCATCGGCTCTGGAGGCAGGGGGCAATGGGAACCACCACACTGGGGTTCCCGTCCCAGAGCACACAGTAGTGCTCAGGCATCCCTGGTCCACTGATGGTGCAATGGTGTGCTCACCATCTCCTCTTGGAAGGACAGGAGGAGGTGATGGTGTTTGCTTTAAGCCTTTCTCAGTTTTGCCTATTTTTCCAAACCTGTTTCCTTTAGTTGATTGACAGTGATTCAATATCTTCTCTGTAACATCTCTTTTCTCCTTTCCTTTCTTCTCTCTCTCCCTTTCTTCCTTTTCCTTTCTCTATCTTCTCTCCTTTCTGCTGTCTCCCCTCTCTTCATCATCTTCTGACTCTTTACCTTCTCCCTCTCCTCCCCAAATGAGCTGGAGACACACCACA
Organism: Peromyscus eremicus; assembly: GCF_949786415.1. NCBI lineage: Eukaryota > Metazoa > Chordata > Mammalia > Rodentia > Cricetidae > Peromyscus > Peromyscus eremicus. Next base: position 40,027,868 of record NC_081438.1, on the reverse strand, counting down.
AAAGACATGGTTGCTGGTACCACATTTTAAAGAAAATCATGCAACCTGAGATTATCTATCTGGGTTACAACTGAAGGCAGTGACATGCCAACCAGTATGAACACTGTATTTCTCAATAATCAAAAAACCAAAATATTGGTCCTGGAAAAGTGGCCCATAGGTTATGAGTACTGGCTACTCTTCCTGAGGACCTGAGTTCAATTCCCAGCACCCACACAACAACTCACAAGCATCTGTAACTCCAGTTCTGGAATATTTGATGCCCTCTTCTGGCCTCTGCAGGCACCAGGCACACACATAGTATACACACACACCTTAAAAATAATAATTGACAAAACACACAAATATTACCAGTATTTGTATGTGATGAAGTACCAGCTGAGGTGGGGCTTTGGAAGGCCACACTGCCTGTCATGGAAGACTGTGAAAGTCATAAAGCCTCTCAAACAAGGGCATGTGAGTGGCAGAGCAGGCCTGGCCTTTTCTAGTGAATCCCAAATGGGAAACATATAAATCCAAAAGCTGTAAGTTATTAACACATCCTGTCTTCTTTGGCTCAGTAGCTGCAGAAGTTATGATCTAATTTCTCAGACTTGATATACAGATTCTGGGTGAGAATTCTAGTTTTATGCTGGTGTGGCCCTTGTACCTATATATCCAGTTTCTCAGTAACTTAAGAAATAGAATTCCAGGCTTATTCCTAAATAACCAGCTATCATTGCATTAAAAACACAGGGGTTCTTTGTGTGCTAAAAATAGCTCCTGCCACTCACAACAGCAACAACTATAAAATATTTGCCAGCCATGAAGCTACATTAAAAAAAATTCTAAAACTATTAATCTGGACTGAAAACCTATGAAGCCATCACCAAATTACTAATACTATAAGGGTCCGTGGTGGTATTGTGTTCCCCAAAATATTGTGTACCCTAATAAACTTATCTGGGGTCAGAGACAGAACAGCCACTAGATACAAAGGCTAGAAAATGGTGGCACTCACACCTTTAATCCTAGCATTCCAGAGGCAGAAATCCCTCTGGATCTCTGTGAGTTCATGGCCACACTGGAAACAGCCAGGCATAGTGACACATGCCTTTAATCCCAGAAAGCGAGCCTTTAATCCCAGGGAATGGTGGTAGAAAGCAGAAAGGTATATAAGGCGTGAAGACCAGAAACTAGAAGCATTTTGGCTGGTTAAGCTTTTAGGTTTTGAGAAGCACAGTTCAGCTGAGAGCCATTCGGATATAAGGACACAGAGGCTTCCAGTCTGAGGAAACAAGACCAGCTGAGAAGTTGGCCAGGTGAGGTTAGCTGTGGCTTGTTCTGTCTCTCTGATCTTCCAGCGTTCACCCCAATAACTGGCTTCAGGTTTGATTTTATTAATAAGACTCTCTAAGATTCCTGCTACAAGGGTCAAAGCTTTGAGTAAGAACAAAGCAACCAGAGATTACAAGAGAGGGTGAAGGAGGAGACCAGAGACGTATCACCCAAGCTTTTACTTGCATCAGCCTGAAATCTAGGTTTCCTATCTACTGAAGCTATAGCTGGGCATTTTAAAGAGACACGACACTCTGGAAGGTAAAACCAACACATTCTGAGTTCGCTTACCTTTGTATGAATCACCAGAGTTTAACATCATCACGGCACAGAGGAAATGTGAGAAATTTTAACCAAAGGAGAACAATGTTCATATGCTTGTACACCACTGAATAGTAAACAGAAAGTACTGGAAATGCATTTGGAAGTGGAAGTGTTGTGTGGTATTTTGGTTGCATTCAGACAATAAAGTTTGCATTGAGTCAGAAGGGTGGAGCTAGCCACTAGCTGACCAAAATTATCCATAGAGGTCTTGGAGGACTGAGGACAGATAAGAGACTGGAAGTAGTAAGGTGGGCTGAGACAGGATCTCAGACCTTTTGGATTGAGGAACAGATGCACAAATAAGCAAGATGGAGAGATGCCATAATGAGAAAAGTCATCAAGCCACATGGCAAAGTATAGATAAGAAATATGGGCTAAGAGTTATCTAGTAACAAGCCTGAGCTATTGGTCAAACATTTATAACTAGCATTAAGCCTCTGTGTAGTTACTTGGGAGCAGCTTGCGGGACAGAAACTTCTGCCTACATGGAAGAAAAGAACAAGATTTTAGGCTTGATTCAATATGTCAGTTCAAGCATATTGATTGACCTTGGTGACACCTGAATGGTTTGGAGGTTTCTAAAATCAGGAAGTTGAGCATTTCATAAACCAAAGGGGATTTGAACATGAAAAATCACCTGAACTGAGTCACACAGGACTGATTTAGACTAGTAGGGCAGTCACAGCTGTTTCTAGTCATTTCAAAGATCTAAATTATCTTGAGTAAAAGGGAAAACCAGGAACTGCAGAGAAATAATACAGTAATAATATCCTATGAAATTCAGTGACTGTCACCCTGGAAACCCCAGAGACCCACGCTCCTTTATCAACTCACTCTCAGAGAACCCTAGGACATTATCTATCACCAGCTGGGCTGAAAGTAAATTTACCATTAATTGCAGAGCCTTCAGGAATTACCCCCAAATGATATGTGAACTGCAGGAACTGGTTTCTGTAGAACTGGACTTAATTGAGGTGACACGGAAGAGCAATAGCAAATGAAAATCCTCCCCGTGTACAGAAATTTATATTAGTTTTCCTCAAAGGATCTCCAATGAATCCTTGACTCTACTTCTAATGGCCCTTTTGGGAAACCGACCCATGGAATGAAGTAGGAAGTCCGGTGACAAGGGCACCAGGGAAGAGTGATGCGGGGGGAATATTTGAAAAGGTCAAAGTGTAAAAGCTTGAGTTCCACATCTGTGCTTCCCCAAGAGCCCTGAAGCCCAGGAGTGTGCTGAATCAGGGAGGCAAATGGCTGATTTTGTGAATGTCAGTCAAATCTGTTCCCCAGTCTTTCCAAGATGTTCTTAGTGGCTTTCCAGCAAAGAGACCATGATGACAGAGGTGTAACTTTGACACCGGTTCCAGTAATGTTTTCCTTTTTTATTAACTGTTCATGTTTAACCCCCCTTTGGTTTGTAGGATTCCCATCTTATTGATTCCAGAAACCTCCAGGCTGTTCAGGCAGTAAGGCCAATCAATACACTTGAGCTGGCACGTTAAATCAAGCTTACAATTTCATTCTTTTCTCTAAGTCTTCCGCCTTCAGACACATTTACAACACTTCCTTGTGCTTTACAGTGGTGTTAACTTTGTCTTCCGGAGTGCCATGGCTCTTTGAAATGTCTGACTATAGCATCCATAGTTGAGAAACCTCGAGTTTTGGTTAGTACAAACAGAGACTTGGCAGTATGTCTCAGGACTCTTCCCATACTTGCCCCTCCATCTATTGAGTGGAAGATGGTGCTGTCATCTGATCTTTTCATGTCCCTTGGCCAATAATCAAATGGACAACAAAAACCAAGGCAGGGTTTGGGGACTGTCAGGTGACATAGTTGATGCTGACTGATGACAGTAGAGTTGACACCCTAATTGTCCAGAGAGAGAGTTTCATCTCCATGCTGGGTTTTGTGGAAGGGCTCATGCAGTATGTATATATTTCTTTTGTAGACCACATCTTCACTTAATGATATTTTTTTTTCAAATTATTATACAGATCTACTCCATGCCTTTAAACTAAGAAAGAGTACTCGTGTAAGAACTCTATTCGTGTTGTTTCCAGTGTTTGAACCGCTGTAGAAAATGCTTCCTGAAATGTCTGTGCTCCTTGGGAACATGACTCTCTCTCTCTTTAGACACAAAAAAATGAATGAGTTGGTTTAAGAATGTTTAATTTAAGAGTATAGCTTGTGGGAGTCTCACGTTACCTTTGGGAATGAATTTAAAGACATCCTGGGAGTGGGGGTGTGATGAAGACAACAGTTTGCCCATCAGAAATCAACTCTAAAGATACTGTTATTCCCTCAGTCTCTTCAGTGATAGCAAAACCCAGGAGTGTCTCTCGTATGGAGCTCTTAGTGTCACCAACGCCTCATCAAAAGTAGTCACTTGATGACTGACTAGGATGTACTTCTAAATTAAGGTCTTGGTTGGTAGCTGCATGCCTTGGCAAATTCAGCTCCAGCATGTTCTATTGATTGAACCTTAAAGAAAGAGTTTCTTTATTTCAAGCATACTTGTCCAGAAGTTTCATCCCCAGGTCTGGAGATGAGAAGAACTAGTAACATCTGAACATTTAATTCCTGGGGCTATTACTCATTTGGATATCACTACATAAACGTAAGACTGTTCTCCCTGTGAGCTTGATGTTTAGGAAGCAAATGTGGTTTAGAGAACAGAGCATAAATTCGGGGTTTCACAGCCCTGTGTCTGATTCTTAGCTGTCTCACTAAGAGCTGAAATGGTTGAAGTGGATTACTCAACTTGTTCATGATCATCTGTGTAATGAGACTATGTGTAGCTTTTTCCTAGACTAAGTATAGGAAATAATATAAAACCAGCATTGCTAGGCAGTGGTGGCGCACACCTTTAATCCCAGCACTCGGGCGACAGAGGCAGGCAGATCTCTGTGAGTTCGAGGCCAGCCTGGTCTACAGAGCGAGATCAGGACAGGCATCAAAACTACCCAGAGAAACCCTGTCTCGAAAAACAAACAAACAAACAAACCCCAGCAGAATAACCATCTTATGATAGGTCTATTGAAAGACAAATACACAAAAAGGAAATGCATTTGTCTGGGGTTGGAGAGATGACTCAGTAGTTATGAGTTCTTTGCTGCTCTTATAGGGGGCCAAGGTTCAGTTCACAACCGACCATAACTCCAGTTCCAGGGGATCTGATGCCCTCTTCTGACCTCCGTGGGCATGACACACATGTAGTGCACATACATATATGAGTATATACATATACTCATACCCATAAAAAATATAAGTAAATCTTTAAAGAATGCATTTGTCCAGGATACAAAATCAACACACAGAACTTACTTGTGTTTCTGTAAAATAATGAAGAATGAGAGGGAAGGAAAACTACGGAAATATTTTTGTCTCTAGTAGCAGTGAAAAGAATGACATACTCAATGATTAAGTCAACCAAGATCTGAAGGATTTGTACAATAAAAGCTAAAAAAAAAAAAAAAAAAGTGCTGAAAGAGATTGCAAGATAGCAAGGCAGCCCTGGCTCTCAGGCAGGTGTTCACAGTACAATGCAATGTCAACACTGTCTTACAATCTATGGATTCAATTAAACTATTATCAAAATCAGCATGACAATTTTACAGAAATAAAAAATAGGCTTAGAATCTGTAAGGAATCTCAAAGGTCCTTAACTAACCAATAATCTGAAAAAATCAAGATCATAATTGAAGGATTCACACTTCCTGAGTTCAAAACTTACTGCAAAGGTAGAGCCATTAAAACAGTGTCATCATGGGCGTAAAGACCGACCTAGGGGAAGAGGTTAGAGAGCTTAGAACTAGCCCTCAGGATTTATGGTCAAATCATGTTTGGCAAGGCGACTAGGAAAATTCAGTGGAGAAGAGCTTCATATCAGTAAATGAGGGGAAAACTAGACACCCACAGGCCAAAGAACAAAATTAGAACCCGACTCACATGCTATAGAAAATCAACTCTAAGTGGACCGATCATACTGTAAGGATAAAAGCTGAAACTGTAGACCTCTGCAAAGTCGAACTAAGGGGAGCACAGAAGAGAGGCTGTGGATAAAACATGGGCTGGGGGGGTGTCGGTCACAGAATTCAGATTTTCAGTATCGAGAAATAGCTATTGTATGATGTAGTGACTCTAGTTAACAATGTATGAAATATTTAAATATTTTTAAACAAAACAATTTAAATTGTTCTTAGTACACCAAAAAAAAAAAGTCAGCACTTGAAGTAACATTTAGTTTAGCTTGCTTGATTTAACTATTAAACATTAAGTATCTCAAAACATAATTATATATATATATATATAATAAATATCTATATTAGCTTATACCTATCAATATTAAAAGAAAATAGAGAAAACTTTTCCTGATATTGGACTTGGTAATGACATCACAAAAATCACAGGAAAGGAAATAAACAGACAAATTAGACTTCATGAAAATTAAAAATGTCTGTGCACCAAAAAAAATCATTAACAGTGTAAAAAAGCAAACCATCGATAATAAGAACTATTATAAGGTCATACATCTTAGAGGAGATTAAAAATCAATAATACATACATAACAGCTGTTTCTCAACAAGAGAAAAGCTGATATCTCAATTATAAACAAACAAATGACTTCAATAAACTTTCCAAAGAAGATAAACAAATGATCAATAGCCACTAAAAAGAAGCTCAATGTCACTGGCCATGAGGACAATAACAAACAAAGCCAAAGGAGATACCACCCCATGACCATTAAGGTGGTTATTATCAAAGAGAAAAAAAGGAACAATCATTGGAGAGGATGTGGAGAAACAGAAACCCTTCCACACCATTCATGGGAAGATAAAATGGTGTAATAACTACGGAAAATTAAATTACAAGATGCTCCCCCAACGCCACACATGGGTTTCTAATTTTCCTAGTCGGCTTTCTGTTGCTTTGATAGAACACCCTGACCAAAAGCAACCGGGGAGAAGGGGTTCCTGTGGCTTCCACTTCTAGGTCAGAATTCACCACCTAGGGAAGCCAGGCAGGAACTTGAAGCAGGAGGCAGAAGCCGCGGAGGAAGGCTGCTTCCTGGTTCGCTCCTTCGGGCTTCTCGGCTACCTTCCTCACACGGTCTGGTCGGCCAGCATGAGGATGGCTCTGGCCACCGTGGGGTGGACGCTCACAGACGTGGCCAGAGGCCATCCGTCTTTCCTTTATTCCACCTTCCCCGTGTCTCACTTCCCTCTCTGTTGCTGTGCTAAAACCTCGCCATCAAGGCAATTTACAGAAGGAAGGGTTGGTCTGGGCTTTTCCGGTGGCGGCTGGGAGGCGAGGCAACAGGAGCAGGAAGCTGACACAGCCCAAAGCAGAGAGAACAGACCGGAAGTGGCCATGAGGCTCAAACTCTCCAAGCCCGCCTCCAGTGACGTACTTCCTCTGGCAAGACCTCACTTTCTAACCGTCCCCCCCCAACAGCGCCACCCACTGGGGATCAAGTATGGAAGCCTTGGAGCCTATGAGGGGACAATTCTCAATGAAACCACCACAGCCTGTCAATGCCACTGGTTCCAACTGTCCCTTGTCACAGGATGAGAGCTGTCTTGGTTGGGTGAAGAGTGAGGAATAAATGACAGTTGTCAAGGACTTAGTGTCCATCAGACCATTTATGGCCAATTCTAAGCAACTAGGATGTTTAGAAGGGGTGGCCCACCTGGAAAAACACATACCCCCAGTTCTAAGTGTGTGCTTTACTTAATAAACTCCGATTACTGACTGGGAAGCCTAAGGCTGGTGCTACTAGGAACACGTGGTCATGAAGACAGTTGTGCCTCAAGATTCTCTAATACGCTTGTGGTCGTGAATGAAAAAATAAACAAGAAGGAAAAGACATGACTGTTCCTAGGTATGGTGGAGGAGAAAGTTTATTGTAGCTAAAAGGGAGCGCATAGCCACAGGCAGAGACATCTGGGAGAGTCCAGGGTGGACACAACCACGTAAGGAAGGGATGGGGGAGGGAAAAAGAGAGAGGAAAGAGGGGAGCCAGATGCAGCAGCTAGGAGGCCCAAAAGTGGAGGGATAACCAAAATGGCTGAATCATACAGAAAGGGCAGCCCAGCCCTCTGGGGCTGGAGAGTTCAGGGTAAAGGGTGGGATATGCCAGCCAGGAGGACCCTGTAACAGGTAGGGACTGAGGGATGCTGGGAGAACCTGGCAGCCAGGTTCATTTGACATGTTAAATAGACACCTCTGCCATTTGTCCCAGTGTTTGAGACTTGACAGTAGAATCTTCTAGTGGGAATTGTGTGTGCAAAGCCAGTTTCTACATTGCCTTTATCAAGGTATTTCTTTGGATTTAGCATCTGCGGACATGAAACTGTGAATGAAAAAGTACTGGTACTCTGTTCCTCCTGCAGACACAGCAGCCTAAGAGGAAGGACTCTTGTCTTGGCCACGCCTACCCAGAGTGGCTTTCCTATCCTGCTGAGTGGGGTCCGAGTCAAGTGACAGTCTTCTGTTTTCATCTGGACACAGTAGACTGTTTGGAACTACTCTTTCGTTCTATACGTCAATAGGATGGAGAACACTGTGGTTGTTTTCCACTTCTGGTTTCAAGGTTATAATTGTTTCACTGGTGAGTAGGTCTGCAGAGCTCATCAGAAACCGTCTTCCCGGGAATGTGTGTGGCAAGATTGGACCCTCGGAGAAGTGATTTCCAAGCCACTCCTTGTTAACGTCAACAGCTTCTTCCTCCCCGCTTCCCAGCTGTTTGCACACAGTGCGTTTCTGTGATTCTCTGCCTTCCAGATGGCTCAGCTTCTCTTGATCTTCATCGTGCGAACGAAAATTACTTCACTTAAGTAGCTACCGTAGAAATAATTGGCTTCCTCCAGCACTTCCTTCCAGCTAAGCTCCCCACAGTGCACGCGAGAGAGGAAATTCAGATCCCAGGGTGACATTGGTTTTATTTGAGTTTGGAGTGAAATAAAACTCCGTAGATTTCACAGAAGAGAAGCGAATGGCTCCCGAGGGTCTGTGAAGCGCGTTTCACCAGACAAGCTCAGAATGCAAAGCAAATAGTTTTGTGAGACAGAATCAGCTCACAGACGAGCAAAGGGGACGGTTGGAAAGAGGTTCTATAGTCCCAGCAATATCCTGCTTTCTCGTCTTTTCGTCTGTGAATTTACAGTTAAATAAATTCAGTAGTCTTATGCAAATGAGGTAATTGTTATAGATAACGTGTTTTCTAGCATCAGTTATAAATACTGAAACCACTATGAGGTTTGACTGCAGAACATGGAGAAACCAGGCTGGTACAGAGCAGGAGGCTGGCTCCCTGATGCCTAATTTAATAGTGCTGAAATGTATTACAGACTGGGTGGGTATTTAGCTTACTCAGTCACAGATGCATGCCAGGCAGGGTGTGTCCATTCGTGCAACAGTGGTATAACTATTAGTGGGTGTTACCAAGTGCTTCCCAAATGGATTGAAGACCTGTGTCACAGGAGGTAACCCATGTTTGTTCCTGCGATCCAGCCCCAAATCCTGTGGCTAGCTTGCCAGGGTATAGTGGCTCCATGTTTGGTCATACATGGAGGTGAATAATCAGATATCAGTATCATTTCCTCAAAGGCTCAGAGAACACAGCAGAGGAGGAGTCCCAGAGCCAGGAGAAGGGATGGAATGTCGTGTGACTATTTCCTCCGACTTGAAGCACATCTTGTTGGAAGGAGGAGGAGGGTTCATAAAGCTCTCAGAACTTAGGAGACTCGGGAAGCTTGAGACACTGACAAGACTCACGTGTTTTCCTTGGGGTTCCATGAGCCACCAGCAGCTGCTTTGGGAGAGGACGCTTTCTGGTGGAACTGCCTGAATGTTTTGCAAGGAGCTCAAAGGCGATGGCTGACCATCGTCGGCTGTGCTTGGGGGTGGATGGGGAACGTTTGATGATCCAGATGCCTTTGAGTCACCCATGTGCCTGTAATACCCCCCTCACCCAAGTTCTTGTAAGCAACCCCATACTTCTTTATTTCACCAGGTCAGACTTGGGCAGAATAACATCTTTGCTCTGACAGAGGGGCACCATGTAGGGTGACAGAAAAATCTCACGTCTCCCCAGGAAAGCTCACACAGCATCTTCCCATGTCTCATTTGGAAAATGAGGACAGCAATAGTATCTCCCTCACAGAGGAGTGTAGATTCAGTGATGCAATGTGTGTGACGAACTGGATGCATGGCTGGAAGCACATCCTGGCAACAGCTTTGTTGTTACTGTCCTGGGTACCAATCCAGCTCTGGTGCCTTTGGTACGGCAGGTCAGGCACTGCTGTTAAACACTAGCTTGCTTAAGTTTCCTTCCCCGGCTAAGAGGGGTGTTCTGTGCTCTAACTGCATCTTGTCTCGCCTTTCTAAAACATTCACCGTTGTGCATAGCTGTGTTGCCACAGTGCACATGTGGAGGTCGGAGGACAACCTGTGGGAGTTGATTCTCTACTTCTACCACATGGATCCCAGGATCAAACTTCATGTTATGATGGTTATAAAACCTCCTTGGGGCTCTCTTGTTGTAGATGCAGACAAGATAAGACACCTAGATCTCTGTCTGGAGCTGAATCATGAGGCTTGAACAGGAAGTTGTACCATGGATGCAAGAGACAGCCCCCTCCAGTCATGGACAGGTTCCTCCTCATACTACACTTTACAATGTCGCTGAGAAGTTCCCACAGATTCTGAACAAGGAAAATGGAATGCTAGCCTCACTTATGAAAGAGAAAGGCAAACAACAGACAAATAAAATTGAATCCAGCAATCTGTGTGTGTGTGTGTGTGTTGTGTATGTGGTGTGTTTGTGTATATGTTGGTGGTGGTGGTGGTGGTATGTGTGTCGTCTGGCAAGATAACTCAGTGGGTAAGGTGGTTGCTGCCAAGCCTGACAACCTGAGTTTGATCCCCATATGGTGGAAGAAAGGAAGGAGAGAATCGGCTATTAATTATCATCTCATCTCCACATGTGCCCCGTGTCCCACACAAATAAATAGAAGATAAAATTACACACGCATACGTGTTATCATTTTAGGGTCACCCTAGAAACTGAAGTGCTGCTTTAAAGGCAGAGGACATTACATAACTCTGCAAACCAATCCATTAAGAGAAACATCAGTGTTCTCACCAGAGGCCTAACTAAACACACTCAGGAAAACTCAGTGCCCTTCATGAAGAAGTATTGGTGCATTTGCACAAGAAATAAAAAAAAAAAAACTTCAATCTAAAAATCATTTCCAAACACTATCACTAGTAGTGGTACCGCTAAAATTTTAGAAGCCTTTTCACTTATAGCTAGGAACAAGTTAAGGCGACTGTTGTCTTTTCAATGACGAATTGATGGTCTAAGGAAAATAATTAAAGATACATACACATTCTTTCTTCCCTTTTTCGTATCAGTTCTCTGAGAAGTCTGTACAGTGTTTTTTGAGAGTCTTCACCTCCTTCTCCAGCCCCTCTCAGATCCACCCTCCCCTCTCTACCCACTCAACTTTGTGTTTATATCAAGTGCATTTTCTGCTGCCCATCTGTTCTTGGCTGTGTGGCTTTCCACTGAGCATGGTCAAACTACCACTGGCCACACCGTCCTCTCCCAGTGTGTCACTTGCCCACAGCTCTTCGTTGTGGGTGGGACTTTGTGTCCATCTCCCCTTGCCATGTAGAATGTGTCTGGCTTGAGCTTGCATAGGTCTTGTGCATGCCGTCACAGCTGCTGTGAGCTCGTGTGCACAACTGCCCAGATGTGCCCAGAAAATAGTTTCTTTGTAGTCAGCCACCACCTCCCACAGTCTTTCTGTGCCTCCTTCCACAGTGATTCCCGAGCCTTAGGAGGAAGAGGAGGAATATAGACATTCTATTTAGGGCTGGTGCTCTCTCATTCCGTGAACCCTGGCCAGTTGTTAGTTACTATCTACCAGAAGAAGAGGTGTCTCTGATGAGGGTTAGAAAGTTAGAAAGGGGGCTGGCGAGATGGCTCAACAGTTAAGAGCACTGGCTGCTCTTCCAGAGGTCCTGAGTTCAATTCCCAGCTCACAGCCATCTGTAATGGAATCCAGTGCCTTGTTCAGGTAGACAGACATACATGCAGACAAAATACCAATATACATAAAATACATACATAAATAAATCTTTAAAAAAGAATGACAGTTACATAAAAAAGGAAAGTTAGAAAGGATTTATTATTCTTAGAGGATATTGATACACAGAAAATCCATAATGATTGTAAGTTATTACTAGATTTAATAAGGGGGCTTAATAAGATATCTAATATATCCACATGCTAAATTTTCATAAAGTAGAGACTTCTAGGAAATCTGATTTGCCACAGGTTGTATTAATTATTTTTCTGTTGCTGTGATAAAACACTATGACCTAGGCAACTTACAAAACAAAATATTTAATTGGGCTTACAATTCCAGAGAGTTAGAGTCCAGGTGATGGAATGATGGCATGGTGGCAGGAACAGCTTAGGGCTCATCCCTAACAGCAAGCAGGAGGCAGAGAGACACAAGGAGGCCACACCTCCTAACCCTTCCCAAATAGTTCCACCAAATAGTTCAAACATAAGGGCCTAGGAAGGCCATTCTCATTCAAACCACAACAATGATGGAGTTTATTATAACCAAAAAGGTTTTTAAAATGATAATAAAAAGAATCTCATGAAAACTGTGTAGGACCATTGTGTAGTTACAGATGGGAATGTATTTAAAGGCAGTAAAGGTGTTCTGCACAAATAAGAAATATGCTTTGTTCGTCGAAGAAAGATTCAATACCATAAAAACATCGGTTTCATTCAAATAGATCTATAAATTTGAAACAGAGCCAATAAAACCCCCAAGTATAAGCTGATTATAAAATATGTGGGAAGAAAGAAATGGAATGGGAACAGCCAAGAAATTCTCAAACAAGAAGTCAGGAGGAGGGGGGAGAGGTGGTCCAGTGGTTAAGAGTTCATACCACTCTTGCAGAGGACCTGAGCTCAGGTCCCAGCACCTACATCAAGTAGCCCACAGATGCCTGTCACCCCAGCTTCAGGGGACTCAGAAACCTCTAACTCCCACAGACTCCTGCTTACACATACACATACTCACTCAGAGACACACATGTACACATCATTAAAATGATCATTTTTAAAACTTTAGAGACAACTCAGGGGGACTTGTTCTCCATAAACCACAGCTGCAGTGAAGCAGGAAGTGAGAAACAGGAAGAAGGGAAGCAAAAGCAGACCCCAGAACCATCCGTGTAGACACACAGGAGGAAGACGCAGGGCCAGGCAGAGGTGGGGATAGGGACAAGGCACAGTATACTGGGGACTTGTTACTCCTGTGTAAAAGGTGATGTTGTTGCTGTGTCTCACACACAACTCAAAATTAACCTCAGCTAGATGAAAATTTTGAGATTGAAAGAAAATAAGGTAATTTTAAAGACAACATTGGGGTGTTCCATTTTGACTTTGGGGTAGGGACAAACAAACAAACAAAAACCCAAAGGCTAATACAGTTAGATTGCCTAAGAATAAAGCAGTCTTGTCAATGGGAGTGATATCACAGAGAGAAGTAAGAAGGCAATGTTGCTGGGGTTATCTCCTGGTTCTGCCTGGCCCATGGTCAGGACAAATCTCTCTCACCCGCCAATCCCGCAGCTGCTCGGACCCAAATAAACACACAGATGCTTATATCATTTATAAGCTGTACGGTCGTGTGGCTCAGGCTTCTTGCTATCTAGTTCTTATATCTTAAATTAACCCATTTCTATAAATCTAAACCTTGCCACGTGGCTCGTGGCTTACGGTACTTTACATCCTGCTCCTCATGATGGCAGCAGCTGGCAGCATCTCATCCTCAGCCTTCCACTTCCCAGCATTCTCCTCTCTCCTTATCCCACCTACACTATACTTCCTGCCTGGCTACTGGCCAATCCCCAGCAAGGCAACTCACAAACTATACCCTCATAGCACACATAATGGAAGGAATTCCATCTATACTATAAAATATTTCCTATGAACTTACTGGTTGTAACTTAGAATGGTTAGTATAGTGTTACTTTATAAAGACAAAAAAGCACAAAGGGGAAGTAACCCACGTGGTTTTGGAAATGGAAAATGGAAAAGATGGTCTGTGGGCCCTGGCCCCCCAATGTGAGTGGCTGCCGCCTTGCTTACTGACCTTGACCAGATGTCATCCCTATGCTGATTCCCTGCCAGTTTCTTTCTTCCTGAATGCTCACTGGAGGTTCTTTGTTTGTGTGTCCTGCATTTGGTGTAAACAGCTTAGATGCAAGAATGTAGAATATTGGGTAGTGAACTTCTGCCCTCTGGGGACCCTCCATTGTGCTGTAAGCCTGTATTTAAGGTTTCCTCCCTCCTTCAATAAACAGCATTCAGCATTCTGCTGGGGCGAATGACTCATTGTCTTTTGTCTCTTATTTTTTAATCCACAGGCCCTCGCTCAGACATGGTAAACGGGTTGCAGTAGCAGGCTTTACCGCAACAATGGTCTATTGCTTGTGATGGTTAATCTTGATATTTTGATGTGGGCTCATTTTTAGTGGCTGAGCCAGCTCTCCAGCCCAGGCATAACTAATCTGAGTTGTTAACATGACTGCATCTGGATAAAATGCAAGCCACTGTGCATTCCTGTGAGAGATTTTCTTGCTCATATTATGTGAAGTAAGATGAACCCTCAATCTAGGTGACACCTGGTGGCAGCCCACATAAAAAGGGTTGTTTTTTTGCCTGCTTGCCCACACTCTTGCTGGTGAATTCATCTATACTGTCACTGAGACATTCCTTTGCCAGCATTAGAATCAACGTCTGTCTTCTGGATTCCAAGGTAGACTGAAGACCAGCAGCTGCCCAGGGATCCTTCAGGCCTCCACAAGCCAGATCCATTAGCTCTGTTCCTTTAGAGAACCCTGACTTATCAAGCCACAGTGAAAAGGATTGGACAATACCTGACATTGGTAAGTGCCATAAAATGTTACTGTGAGTGGAGAGTGCCTCAGTGGACCTTGGTGATGTTGGCTAGGTCTGGGCCACAGGATGAAGGAGGTGAAGAGCGATGGGTATTGAGGTAGCTTGTAGGGGTACCGGGCCAGCATGTGGTGGAGGCCACGGCTGTGAGGCAGGAAGGGATGCCTGAGTCCCCAAATAGCTGCGCCACAGGCTAACTGCTCTCAGGTCAAAGTGAAGTGGGAAAGAGAGGATCACCCACAGAGGGCAGTAGCACCCGGGGCCTGCAGAGCAGGGGCACAGGAGGGCTCCGCTTCATGAAGGAGACCCACACCAGGCTGTTCCCTGCAGGGGAGGAAGTCTGAGAGAGTCCTGGCAGGGGTCAGGGCCAGGGTCAAGGCAGTCAGAACCTGCAGGCCCAGGCAGAAGAGCCTGAGGGAATATTACTGTGCCAGACAAAGAGAGCATGTCAGAAGTCTGAGGTCGGAGGCAGTGAGGATCTGGAGGTGGTCCCTTGACCTGCAGGCCACAGTCCCAACTATGCAGTGCCTATTAAAGAAAAAACAAGCTTTGAGCTTTCTGGGGGCACTTCCTATGGACCCCAATATGTTCTGGGGTGTAGCTGTAAATACAGTGAGTCCCCAGAAGCCCCAATTCCCAACAAAACAGTGGCAATCTCTACCCCCTCCCCTCTCCTTTTTTTATTTTCTTCAAGACAGGGTTTCTCTGTGTAGCTTTGGTGCCTGTCCTGGAATTCACTCTGTAGACCAGGCTGGCCTCGAACTCACAGAGATCTGCCTGGCTCTGCCTCCTGAGTGCTGGGATTAAAGGTGTGCGCCACCACCATCCGGCCTCTACCCTTTTAAAAGCAATGAGGGCTTCTAGTCATGTACATCCATAGGCAGAGCACATACCGTCTAGGGTGGTGTCACCGTAACACAGACATCCCTGACCATCAACCCTCTTTGCACCAAGAAGCACACACTGGGCAGTACCACCTTGTGGAGTACACTGGTGGTGACTGCATCCTTGGCTGGAGGGTGAAGCCCTATGTTGTTGACCTTGGATCAGGCAATGGAACTTTCTAGAACAACAGGCTGTATTGAGCCACAGATATTCTATGCACAGAGAGGAGAAGATATATTTTCCTTTGGGTTCAGTAGTAGAGAATAAGTCTTGTTCCATGAGTCGTCAGACAGGAAGGAAGAAGAAGATGACGTGGTATAGTTAGTTGTAGGTGATTGTGACGTACAATCCTCCATGTGGGTACAGGGAATTGAACCCCGGTCCTTTGAAACAGCAGCAAGTGCTCACAAGGGCAGAGCCATCACTTCAGCCCACAAGAATAATAACCTTTGCCTTCTTAGAATTTCCTGGCTTCAGAGTTCAAAGCATAAGAAAAAAACTTCCTGGAGATCTCCTTTAACGACTTTTGTCTGATCTGTGTAGGTTTGTACATACCTAGCCTCCAAGGCCTTCGAGAGAGGCTTGGGGTGGCTGGAGAGTTACAGATTTTTATTCTCAGTTGATCAAAGCAGAAACACAACGAAGCCCCTCTTGTGTGTGTGTGTGTGTGTGTGTGTGTGTGTGTGTGTGTGTTTCAGCATATCAATGAAGCACTCGGCGTGAGTGGTGAATGGTAAACCATGTCACTCCGGCTGATGATGACAGTGATGGTGTTTTGGGGACGGCAGAATATAGAGTTGTTTACTGCTGTACGCCTCTTAAATGTCAGTGCGTTCGAAAAGCTCTTGTGTGGAGAAGTCATGCTGCATATTAATCAGTGTTCCTCAGCTGAACACTGAGCAGCCCGCATCAAAAGGCCCAGGGAGTTGGGTTGTCGGGCTGATTCCCTACTTATCTGGGAGCTGCTGAGATGATGTTCCAGAATTTGCATTTTTTAGCAAGCTCTCCAGGCAATTTTCTGACATTTTCTTCCTAAATGATTTTAAGTACCCTTAAAGAGGCAGCGTTTTGTGACCCACTCGTTCAGAAGTCTCTAAACAGGGTGCTAAAATCTGCAATTCACAGGGCCTAAGAGATGGTTGGTGGGTGGAAAGGCACCTGCTGCACAAGTCTGGTGACCTGAAATGGGTGGAAGGAGAGAGCCAGCTTCATGAAGTTGTCCTCTGACCTCCAAGGGCACGGCAGGGCATGTGTGCTCACACTGTATATCAAACATGCATGCATAATCAATAATAATTTTAAATGCAATTCTCAGAGATAAAACTTTATAGCATTCCCCGAAATAGTTTGCAAAGAGTGACCCAGCGTGACTAGTGACCACACGTTCCACAGTAATGTCCCCCTTTCATCCACAATCTGCTGTTCCTTTTTAGGCTACCAGCCTTGGCCATTTTCTATATTGTGTATTCCAGCTGCCCCACACCTGTGTTTGAAGCTGGCTGATCCTACCCGTTTCTTACCCTTTTGACAGTGTATAAGCTAAAACTCAATCACTCAGCTGGAAAGTGGGGGAAAGGCTCAGAGGCAACCCCTCTGCCCC
The DNA here is from genome assembly GCF_949786415.1 of Peromyscus eremicus. Classification (NCBI taxonomy): domain Eukaryota; kingdom Metazoa; phylum Chordata; class Mammalia; order Rodentia; family Cricetidae; genus Peromyscus; species Peromyscus eremicus. The sequence goes on along the minus strand of NC_081438.1, from coordinate 40,010,747 downwards.
CATCTGTTGGGTTCTGAAATGCTCTCACTGTTCTCTCTCTTAACTCTCTAAATATCCCCACTCAGCACCCAGCTCAGCACCCAGCCGTCCTCTGATTGGAATTCACGCCCCCGAGAAAGAAACTTCTCTTTCAAATGCTATGGAAACCAACCTCAACCTGCCCAGGCGCTGCGACCCCTGCTCAACTCCACTGTGAACAAGAGACTAGAGGCTCAGCTAGGGACCAGCCATGCCTTCTTACAAATGCCGGGAGCTGATGCCCATTGGCTAAGTTTGGTTCAAGGCAGCTGATCCCAAGTATCTTGTCTTTTGTGACACTAATTAAGTGGGCCAGACGTGGGGCGGGGCAGCTCTGTCTGAGCTGTGGTGTGGAATTTTGGTACTTCTGTCCGTTGTGAGGAGAGACCTGCATTCTACAAGAGACTACATTCTTAAGGTAGCAGGATAACCCACCTAGCTGTGGATATATTCACTGAACTCCAGTCCCCAGCAAGTCTTGTGATACGTTTGCCTAACTCACAATCATACAGACCAATTAAGAAGTGTTTATTGATGGGCTGGAGAGATTACTCCATGGTTAAACACACAAGTTGATCTTGCAGAGGACCTGAGTTTGATTTCCAACACATACATGGTGACTCACAACCATCTGTAACTCCAGTTCTGAGGAATCTGATGCCCTCTTCTGACCTCCATGGACACTGAACATATGTGGTATACATACATACAGACAGACAGACAGACAGACATAACACTAATACACATGAAATAAAAAAACATATAAAATCTTAAAAAAAAAATAAGTATTTATTGAGTACCAAAAGCATATGCAAAATACTGGTAATGTGTCACTAAATTAAGACAGGATACCTAACCTCCTGTTCTGTTTATATTCCAGAATAGGAAAGCAAAGATACATAAAATCTATCAGAGATATAGCTCAGAGATATGTCTTAGTTAACTTTTCTATTGCCGTGACAAAATACCACAACCAAAGCAACTTATAAAGTGTTTAACTGGGTTTATGGTTTCAGAGGGTTAGAGTCCATCATGGCAGCAGCAAGCAGCAGGCATGTTGGCTGGAGAGGCAGCTGAGAGCAAACAGACATACAGGAATGGTGCAAGTCTTCTGAAACCTCAAAGCCCGCCTCGAGGACACGCTTCCTGTAACACAGCCACAACGCCTCCTAATCCTTTCCAAACAGTTCCACCAACTGGGGATTGAGTATTCAAACATATGAGCCTACAAACTTCATGTTAATTCAAATCACCACAAGTGCTAAGAAAAAAAAAAGTTATGGAGTGTCCAACTTGGTTGATCACCAAATCAGCCCATGACAATAACTGAAGTATAATTGTTCCAGAGTAGAGTTCTCAAAGTGGGATTAGGTAATTGGAAGGTGTAGACAGTAAAGGAGGAAAATCTCACCTTAAGTGGCATCATTGTAAATGACTGGGACTCAAGCTCCATGGAATAATGGCGACTTTATTGAATGTGCTTTAGAATGTTCATTTGAGTCATAGAAGACCGCAGAATCCACCCATCACTCCTGTCCCTATAGGTAAAGGGTTTTTCCGATTTGGTTCTAGGCTTAGACATGTGCTATGGTTGTTGTCTGGACTGCACCAGCCCAGCTAGGGGCAACTGAGATGCCTAGAGCCAGAAAACAACAGAGGGCAATGTGGCCTGTCCACTCCTGCATGAAGCTAGTACCACAGCAATGGCTGAAGAGAAAGGTGAGCTGGGGATACATAAAATGAAGCAAGATGGAGATGAGATAGGACAACTTTATATAAGCTGGCAAAGTAGGTCATTAGCTTCCATGTTCTCATCATCACGCATCAACACTTCCTTCCATCAAAAACAAAACAACAATAGTAAAAATAAGACCCTATGGCACACCACGACCAAAGCAACTTGGAGAGAAAAGGGTTTATTTCAGCTTACACTTCCAGGTTAACAACAGTCCATCACTAAGGGAAGTCACCACACAGGGCAAGGACCTGGAGGCAGGAGCTGATGCAGAGGCCATGGAGGGGTGCTGCTTATTTGCTTGTTCAGCCTGCTTTTGTATACAACCCAGGACTACCTGTCTGAAGATGGCACCACCCACAGTAGCCGGGCCCTCCCCCATCAATTGTTAATTAAGAAAATGCCCTACAGCCAGGCATTTTCTCAATGGAGGCTCCCTCCTTTTCAGATGACTCTGGCTTGTGTCAAGTTGACGTAAAACCAGCCAGGATAACGTAGCAGTGGACGTCTCACCATGGACCCAGAAACATGGAGCCAGCTCTCTGAAACCGTGTGCCCAAACACCTCCCTCCTTCTTGAAGTGGTTTTTGTAGGGAATTTCTTTGGTCATAGTGATTCAGGTCACACTCAGTCAAATCAGTCTTTAAACAATAGTTTTCCCATCTGTTCTGGGCAAAAGTTAAGCCTCATATTGGAACAATGATAGAGGAATAAACAAGATTCGTTGAGGAGACACATCCTGAGCATATTAATGGGCTCGGTGCTGTGGTTGACACTGGATTCAGGCCTAACATATTGTTTATTCTATGCCCTCAATTAATATATACTCTCTCAAAGAAGGAGATAAGAAAATGGACACATTCACTGCAGGAGGTAAGCACTGTGGCAGTGAAAGGCAGAGTGCTGAAGGGTCCTGAGGTTGGAAGAGAAGTCGGCAGGGTAAGTGCCCCGGCCAGCGGGGTGTCAACGGGGGCGACCCATCTGTGGGAGAGAATGAAAGGGATGGGGAGACATGAAGGAAGACAGCAAGACAGGGTTCTGATCAAGCTGCAAATTTTATTCTCCTCAGCAAGGCTTATATAGCATGGGAGGAGGAGGGGGCAGGAAGGAGGAAAGGGGTGCTGGACGTGCAGTTGAGGGGAGACGTGCAGGTCATGAGGCTGCAGGATATTGTGCTAGGTGATAAGGTCACTGGTCAGGGCCCATTGTTCTGTTGCTATGCTACCTGACCTACCTGACCGAGGAATGTTCTTTACCTTCGGGGGCATCTGGTTTAGGGCCTGTGGCTTGTTCTCTGGCCTAGCTAGTACTTTTCCATGGTTCATGTTTGGTCCCTGACAGGTAAGGAGAACATGGGCATGGGTATTCAAGAGAACTTGGCCCTTGGCAAAGCAGAACAGAATTCACTGTGATTGTCACCTGAAGAATGGAGCAGTGGACTGAACTGGACAGATGAATCAGGCCTAGGTTAGAATAATACTTACAGTCCAGGTTGTAAAGGAGACTTTCTCTGCTAGGTCCTGGGGAGCCATTGATGGGTTTTAGAAAGATTTCTTTGGTAAGTGTACACCAGATTGGTTGAACACAGAGTGTGATGTGCAGGATTATGACAGCAGCCCAGTAGGAAGTTGAGTGTCTGGACAGACAAGCAGAATGCAGGGGGCTTGCTTCAGTTACCTATTGAGGTGTAAAATACTCTAAGATGCATCATCTTATAACATCAATTGGCTATTTCTTTTTTGTGATGGGCAGGTCCTTCTGTGTGATGCTTTCAAGTGGGAAGATGGGATACTCAGAAAGTTTAAAGCTGTTTCACCCACGTGGCTGGCATCTGGCACAGGCCACTAGCCAGGAACTCGGCTTGGGCTTTTGCCCAGATGTCTCAGTTCTCCATATGCATGCTTCCAGGAGGCTACTTGGGCTTCCTGGAAAGCATGGTGCTGATTTTCAAAATGGCAAATTCTGAGAGTACAAGCACCCGCGAGCAAGTGCGTAGAGAATCTTTCCATTTTCCACACATGCTAATGTCTTGTTGGCCAAATGTAGATAGATGGTCAATCCTACAGGGGGATGTAGGGTGTAAATGCCAGAAGATGCAGTTCACAAGGGCCACCAAAGTCTGTGCCAGGGATGGAGAGGAAACTGGTGACGGAATGCTTCAGTTTGTGTCAACTTTACTGAGTTTGTGAGGCATTCCTTTTTTTTTTTTTTTTAAAGAATGTGTGTTTAATATTCCATGTAGGTAAAATGTTTTTAAAGATTTATTTATTTTTACTTTATGTGTATGAGGATCTGCCTGCATCTATGCTGTGTACCATGTATGTATATTCAGTCCAGCAGAAGCCAGAAGAGGGCATCAGATCCCACTGGAGTTCCAGACAGCTGTGAGCCACTATATGGGTGCTGAGAACCGAACCCAGGTCCTCTGCAGGAGCAGCCAGTGCTCTAACCGCTGAGCCATCTCTCCAGCCCCTGTGAGAGTGTTTCTGGAACTGAAAGACTCAATTAGGCAGAATGCCTTCTTCAGTATGAGTAGATTCCATCCAATCTGTTGAAGAACTGAATTAAAGCAAATTCCGAAAATAAGGGAAGTTTTGCTTTCCCTGATAGACTATATTAAAATTGGGCCATCAGCCTTCTGCCTTTGAGTGTGAACTCTAATTAGAATTTACATGGTTGGAATTTTAGCACCTCAGGTTTAAACTAGACCATCAGCTTTCCTGGGTCTCTTTAACCTCCATAATTATATGAACCGATTGCTGATAATAAAACTACATAATAATGTACCAATTCCCGATAATAAAGCTGCATGCACTATGGTGCACATGGACGGACACACACGAGTCTAACTTTGAGCCTCCCTTCTTGGTTCTGCTCCTGGTGTTCACCCACTGCTCCAGGCTGCTCTGTAGAGTCTCCAGGGTTGACATTTGGCTGGCCTTTCCACAGATGTGAACAGGAAGTGGATGGGTTGGGGACTGTGGATGGGACGATATTGCCCGAAAGACAGGCATACCACTATAAAAATATCAGTGTCTATCTTATACCTTGTCTTCCAAAATATTGAGCTAAGGTCTAATATTAATTTTGAAGAAATGGATGTCACTATTTAGCGATTTTTGAAAAAGAGACCTTGACTGAAAATCTATAGGCACTATGTCACTTTGTGGTTTGAAATTCTGAAGTGTGAAAGTGAAGTCAGGTTGAGGGAAGAAAGCCAGAACAGAGACAGTTACAGGGTCAAGGTGCTTCTGCTTAACAGGACCGAACATGGCCTCTGCCGCCATAATGAATGTGACTTCTGAGCTCCAGCTAATTGGTCTCTATGATCCCTCGATTCTCTCAGGGTGACCAAATGCCTAGATAAGATGTTAATATCTGCATGCTGCAAAAACACTTCAGATATAGTCTGCCTTGCTACCCAAAGAGAGGCCCAAGTAATCCCCTGCCCCAGCTCCAGGCCTGTGCCCCTTCCATACATCTGTAGAAGGGGGGCAGTCGTGGAAACCTCCCCACATATGTCCTGGGAGAGTGAAGTAATACATGGAATAGTGTTAAAACAGTTGCATGTGTAACTGAAATTCTTTGTAAAAATGATTACATAAAATTTATGATGTTTTAAATTAAAATAGAATTACATCACTTCCCCTCTCCATTTTCTATCTCTGTTCCTTCCCAGCATCCATCCATCACATTCCTCCCATGACTCCCCACTCTCAAGTTGATAGCCTCTTTTTTATATTTGTTACACATACACACACACACACACACACACACACACACACACACACACACACACACATATCCTGTTAAGTCCATTTCTCCTGCTTGTTTATATATGATCTTAACACTGACCACTCTGCATTGGACAACCAGTATGGGGCCTCCTCCCTGGGAGTGGCCTGTATGCTCTAGAAGTATATTGCAGAGAGAATGAGTTATCCTTTCCAAAGTCGTGTACGTCTTAAAAACAGCTCCTCCATGGATGACAGGGCTAAACCAAAGCAGTGTTGTTGAGCAGTGGCCTGGTCTTGCTTTGCCCCCGGGACTGAGGTGGGGAGGAGGGAGGAGCTGAGACCAGTGTTCTCTTGGGTCACTTGACGGCTGAGTGAGGTTGACTGAAGCATTCTCTCATGAGTGTCCTCTACCATCTGTGACAGAAGTCCTCCTCACATCTTCTTCCTCAGATCCATTCCTTTGGCCCAAGCTTTCCCTCTGGAAGTCTCAGTCACCTTTGGTGACAAAGCCATACACCTGATGCAGAGTCCTGGAGGTATCATGGGTAGTGGGAACTTCCTCCATCTTTCAAGATGCCCATCCTTCTATCTTGAGTTGGGATCTCTTTGAATATGTTTCATCCTATTTCATATAGAATACCCTTTTCCCTCCAAGGAGATCAGACTGCCTTTCACGAGCTTGAGAAGAATCATTCTTGGAGGCTTTTACCCTTTCCAACAGCAAAATACTCCTGGCCCTGGTGACGGAGTAAAGATGACTGTCACCAATCCCACCCAGCTCTGACCCCGCCCCCCATTTTTACAGCTACAGTTAGTAGTAATTGGACACAGAGAATCAAGAAAACTTGTCATGGAATATCTATCTCAGGAAAGATGTCTACGATGCCAGAATAATGACTCAGTCATTAAGAGCACTTGCTGCTCTTCCAGAGGATCCAAGTTCAGTTCTCAGCACCTACATGGCAGCTCACAACCATCTGTAATTCCAGCTCCAGGGAATCTGGTGCCTCTGGCCTCCGTAGGCACCTGCACCTATATGCACCTGCACATAATCAAAAATAATAAAAACCTTAAAAAGAGAAGATGTCTAACCTCTCTGTGGTACCCAAGAGCAAATCACATCTGTTCACATGTGTTTAAACCCTGTGATACGACTCACCATCAGCAAGTCCTACGAAGTTCAATAGGTAGGAGGCCATTGACGAAAGTCTGTCTCCCTACTCCAAATTTCTATGTAAGGAGCAGTATCTAAAGTAGTGTATGAAGGAGCTGGAACTTGGTTAAGAGTACCCTTTGGAACAGACAGTCTTATTCTAGGCAATCTCAGGAAGCCAGCTGCTCAGACTGCACCCAACCCAAATGGAATCAATGCCTTGCTGTAACCCAGCATGCTGTCTCTGTGTCTTACTTCCTCTGGTCCCTGGACTGCCCACATGGCAGCATAAAACTCTCAGACATCTGGTTCTGACGTCTCTCGATTTCTTAACTGTGCTCAAATGAATTCTATTTAAATTTATCAGAAGGTTTTCTTTTAACACTAAAGGAACATTACATTCAATGTTGGTCATTTTAATTTCCAAGGTCTAGTTTTTTGTTTTTGTTTTTTGTTTGGTTTGGTTTTGGAGATTTTCAAGACAGGGCTTCTCTGTGTAGCCTTTGCTGTCCTGAAACTTGCTCCATAGATCAGGCTGACTTTGAACTCACAGAGATCCTGCCTCTGCCTTGGGGATTAAAGCATACACCAGTACACCCAGATTCCAAGGTCTAGTTTTATAAAATAGAAAAAGAAAAGAGATTTGTATTTGAAAATACACAACAAGGTGTTGTGATTCAATACTGCAGAGAGCAAACTTCCCTACTGCTGTCTGACTTAAGGTAGGGGCAGACAGAGCCACCCTCTGTCACTAGTAAGAGGTTTAAATTGGTGTCAGAAGACACTGAAATGGGAAAGTTAACACCTAATTCCCCAAAAGCAAATCCTCAGTTTAATGTAAGGTTGCCATTCCCCCCCCCCCGCCCCCCGGGTTGAAGAGTGAAGATGTTTACTTAAACATTACCTTAGTCATTCTGGACTACTATAACACATTACTGTAGGCTGGGTGGTACAAAAAAAACAAAAAATTCTCAGTTCTTGATATTGAGAAATTGAACTGAGGGTTTCTGGATAGCCGGGTTTTTGTGAGGCACCCGTTTGGGCTATTTCCTTGTACCTCACACGGTAGAAAGAGTGAGGAAATTCCCTGAAGTCTCTTTCATAAGAACACTGACCCCATTCACAGTGGCTTCTGCCCCGTGACCTCATTTCCTGTCATTCATAAGATTTCATCATCTAACATCATTGACAGGACATGGGATTTTGACATAAGAATTTGGTTGGGAAGGGCAACATCAACATTCAATTCATTATAACCATCTAAATACATGTTCATCACATGATATGGAGTTAGAATCACCAGCAAATACCAAAACACACATTTCCCCATCTGGACAAAATTAGGAGAAACTGTAGGAAGTGCAAAGTACATCAGGTGTCCAATCCCCCACAGAGGCTCCACTCTACCTTCCTTAATGGAAAAATATGATCAGAACACCATCTCCTGAGAACAGAAGACAGTGGCCAGGTTTCCCAGAAAAGGTAGGAGAAACAGTTATTTGCATTTAGAACTCATGATCTAATCTCACTTTATGAATATACGCCTGACATGAAAGATACAGCTTTGGTTCCAACATCATTATAAATCCTTTTCCTTGCAAATGCGTACAGCATCTTCCTGGTTGTATTTTGAGTGTTTCTGGCACGATCCAAGTATCTCCTCCAACCTCCTGCCCGTGAGGTAGGAACCTTATGTTTCCATTTACCTGCTGTTTTTTTTCTGCGAAGCTTTCTGAAGCTTGGCCCCTCAGAACCAGAGAGTAACAAAGATGAAAATTGCTACCATCGATCACTTTTAGATAAAGCAGAACCTCTTCGAGCCTCCCAGGATCGATTTGTTCTCCCGCATCTCCGAGAAAGCAGCAGGAAGGAGTCAGAATCGAGGCAGGGGAGCAGATCGATACAAAATGAAGGCACATTCTGTGAATGTGATCATGTGTTGAGAAGCAGGATGCTCCCTGAACTAGTTCATTCTGGTAACTTGCTTATTGGGCCTTATTAACAGCTCCCTAGGTGGGCCATAAAATTCAGATTTTCCACTTAAATGTACATTTCTATCCCCATGTAGAGAATTTAGCTGTCATGTATCACATCGTTTCTATGATTCAGACTCTGTCAGCGTGTCTCTCGACAGCAGGCAGAAGAGGCCGTTGTCTGCACAGCATCCCCAGGCTTAGCTAGAGCTCTCAGAAGACAGAGATCGAGAATGCAATGCCATCAGTCAGGTCACGTTATTTGATTGCTGCTACTTGTTTCCACCAAGATAAAGCTATGCCCCATTTGTAACTTTGTGACTGGAGTTTTAGGCGAAGAGCCTGGGCGCTGGAAGCCCAACAGGCTGCGCTTCGCCCGCGCTCCCCCACCCACCAATTACAGATGGTGAAAAGCAGAGAAAGGGACGTATGCAAAGGGCCCCACTGGGAAGAGGAGCAACTGTTTCTGCAGAACTACAGCCACAGGGTTGTGGTTTAAAGAGTGGCAAGGGGTAGACTTCATTCGGCGGTTCTGCCTGGTTGCGACATCTCACCCTCTCTGACTCCTCCTGCCTCAGCTCAGGATCTGTCCTGCAGAGCGATCTGAGAGGCTCTCAGAACTGTGTGAAATCTCTCCAGGGCAGCAAGTGCCTCCTCCCCTGGCTGTCGCCAGGCCTTCATGCCTTTCCTCATCGTAGCATGAGATGCCCAGAGGAAATTTTAATTCTTTGGGGGTCCTCAATAGTATGATGGCGGAAGGGAGGGGTACAGGTGTGTCCCTTCAGAATCTCTCTGCTCCTGCCAGGATCGTCACAGTTCTCTTCTTTCTGTTTTTAGTCCTCAACTTTGAGGAGTTTCGGTGATATATCTTACCTTGTATGAAAATTCTTAAAATGGTCATTCCCTGAAATCAATATTATAAACGGATTACAGGTTGGAGCCAAGATGAGGAGCCCCTTAGCAGGTGTTAAGTGAGTGTGAACAAGAACCTCTTTCTTTATAACCTTTTGGCTTTGGTACTTTTGGAAGGGTCAGCACAAGCATCCAATCACCCTTTACATGTGTGACATGACTTTTCTCTCTCCTGGTGAGACTTGACAACTCAGCACATTTTCTGTTACAGACAGAGCGAGCTAACCCAGAGTCTGGATGCAGTCACTAGGAGGGCTGTGCTCTTCTGTAATTTCATCATGAAAAGAGGGTCAAACGTGAGATCTTTCACAAACATACATGGCTGTCACTTTCTGTTTTACAACCTTAGTAAAATCATCCGCATACGATTAAAATATGTTACATATCATAAATATATTTATAGTATATTATATAATAAAATCACATATATGATTTTTATTAGGGTAAATACACGCATATATGGAATTGGGATGTATATTATTTATATATATTTTGCTTAGCCTAAAGCCTTTATCCTTACAGGAGAAAATTTTTTTAACTTTATTTTCTTAAATTTTATTTGGTTTAGATGTATGTAATGAGGACTAACGAAAGACAAAAGGCATGAAAACAAGACTGGACGGGAAAGGTTAAATGTGTAGACGTGCAAAAACAGAACACTAGCACTTTTCAGTCGCATGGCTAATCAGAAGTGCTTCTGGAAGCGAATGTGAACAGCAGTCTCCGACAGAACGCAATCAAGGATTCCAAGTTTCTCATAAGTGGTCAGATCCTAATCCAATCAATCATGACTCTTTCAGCTTTAAATACAGTGCAGAGAAAAATGACTAAGACTGAATTATAGGGTAATTTTCTGCTGAAAGTAATTCCTCCCCCGAAGTTTCTGGGCATCTGCCCCCCTCACTCCCACATAGACACACACATAAAAAAAATAGAAGCTAGAGATAGATCTGTAGGAGAGAGACCACAGGTGATTGGTTATCTTTCTGAACCCGAGTGGCCTCACTGAACACGATATTTTCCAGTTCCATCCATTTTCCTGCAGATTGCATGATTTCATTTTTCTTTATGGTTGAATAAAATCCCATTACACATATAGACCACATTTCCTTGCTACCATGACAGGAGCAGCAGTGAACAGTGAACATGGATGAGAAGTGTCTCTGGTGGGATGTACAGTTCTTTGGCTAGACTGATGGAATGGTACTGGCCATTTGATAACCCCAGTTTAGTTTATTGAGGGCCTTCTGCACGAATTTCCACAACGGCCATGCCACTTTACATCCCGTTAGCAGGAGGAAGTGTTCCTCTTTCCCCACACACCCTCCAGCATTTGTTATCATGTTTTCTTGGTGAATGATGGAAATGCAGGGTTGTGGAACAAATTTTAAAATATGTATTGGGCGTTTGCGTTTCCTCTTCTGAGAACTTTGAATTCAGCAACCAGGCCCACTTTTCAATTGGATTATTTTCTTGTTGCTCAGCTCTTTGAGTTCTTTGTGTATTCTAGGTGTCTATCGGATGTGCAGCCAGTAAAGAGTTTTTTCCCACTCAAACAGCTTTACTCAATTAACCGTTTCCTTTCCTGAATAGATTTTTTATTTTATCGGGGGTGTATGTCTCATTTGTTGACAATCGGCCCCATTTTCTGGTAACTGGAGTCTGGTTCAGAATGTCTTTGCCCATATCTAGATCTTGAAATGTACTTCCTACTTTCCCACTACCGTGTCTTACCTTAAGTTTTTTCATCCATCTGAAGTTGCTTTGTTGTGCAAAGCTTTAGCCCAGCGGTCCTCACCCTTTCCTAATGCTGTGACTCTTTAATACAGTTCTTCACGTTGTGGTGACCCCCAACCATCAAATTGTTGTGTTGCTACTTCATAACTGTCATTTTGCTACTGTTATGAATCATAATGTAAATATCTGACATGCAGGATGTATTTTAATTGTTACAGATTGACCCAAAAGGGTCAGGACCCACAGGTTGAGAATCAGTGCTCTCGCTACATAAGGATATCTAGTTTTCATCTTTTATTTCTATAAACTTATTGTAGAAATTTCACGTAAGAGGAATTATATAAATTTGTTCTTTACTATCTGACTTGTTTCACTTAGAATAACACTTCTGCGGCCCATCCTTGTAATAACACGTCACTCATCCATGTAATAGCACGTCATTCATAATAGCACATATTCCATTTTACTGGGCTGTAGACTTGGTAATTTTCCGTTGTGTGCACACTTCAGCCTCATTCACAAATCCAGAATTTGCTAGTCCACCGACTTGCTACAAAAAAATTGACCTATAACTCCTCACACCCCTCGTGGTGATCCACAGGTATGTATAGAGTACTCATGTTTCCAGCTGTGAACAGAGCAACAGTGCATTTTTTTTCTTTTTTTAAAAGAATTCTTTGAGAATTTTCTGCAGTGTATTTGGATGACATTCATCTCCTCCCCCAACTCCTCCCAGATCCACGTTCCCCTTCTCTACCCACGCAACTTTGTCTTCACATGTTTAAACACATCAAGTCTGGTTTGTGCTGCTCATTACTCTTGAGTTTGGCCATCCATCTGAGCAACCTACCAACAGCCACACCCTTAAAGAAAAACGGAAGCTCTCTCTTTTAGCCGCTATCAAGTGCCAATAGCGCCTTAGTTGGGGGCGGGACTTCCTGTCCAGCCCCCCCCCACCCCCATCTGGCTTTAGCTTGTGCAGGTCTTGTGCATGCTTTAATAATTGCTGGGGTTTCATATGTGCAAAAACCCTGCTGCATCCAGAAAACACTGTTTATTTTTGTTTTGTTTTTTTGTTTTGTTTTGTTTTGTTTTTGTTGTAGTTGTTGTTTTTTGTAGTCATCCACTTCCTCGGGCTCTTACACTCTTTCCCCTTCCTTGGCATTTTTATTTTCCTTTTTCTTGATTAGGTTTATGTCTTAGTTAGGGTTTTTGTTGCTGCGATGAAACACCATGACCAAAAGCAAGTTGGGGAGGAAAGAATTTATTTGGCTTACACTTCCATATTGCTGAAGGAAGTCAGGACAGGAACTCAAGCAGGGCAGGAACCTTGAGGCAGATGCTGATGCAGAGGCCATGGAGGGGTGCTGCTTACTGGCTTGCTCAGCCTGCTTTCTTTTAGAACCCAAGACCACGAGCCCAGGGATGCACCACCCACAATGGGCTGGGCCCTCCCCCATCAATCACTAATTAAGAAAACGCCTCCAGCTGGATATTATGGAGGCCTTCTCACAGTTAAGGTTCCCTCCTTTCAGATAACGCTAGTTTGTGTGTCAAGTTGACCTAAGACTAGCCAGCACAGTTGATGAGAAATTCATGCCTTTTTATCTGTTTCCAAAGAGCTGTTGATTTTATTAACTGTTTCCACTGTTTTAATTTTTACAATCGTTTTAGTACTTATCTTTCCAAGACTTTCTTATTAATTCTTGTGTGTGTGTGTGTGTGTGTGTGTGTGTGTGTGTGTGTGTATGTGTGTGCACAAGGATCCCTGTGTCTTTTGAGGCAGGGTTGTGGCACAGATATCCCATTTAGAGCTGAGCAGTCCATGCTCCCTTATTCTTCACACACTGGTCATTTGCAAGTTTCCCTGTCAATCACTATCTACTGCAGAAAGCAGCTTTTCCGATGAGGGTGGAGAGATGTGTTAATCCTCTGTTAAACACACAGCTGGGATTTATTGTTCCCACTTTAGCTCTCATACTCAAACGTATCATTTCTACGGTCTGTTTGGGGACATGTTTTTCACGGGTTGCCAGTAATTTCATGTTTAGCATGGCCCTTGAGCAAGCCACTGAAGGTTGTGGTAAGTTCCTAGGTGTGAGGGAGACTGACGAGCCTCCTGGAGGAAATACCTTGTTAGAAAAGCTTCATTTCCATGTGATTTTTAGTGGCCTGGAAAGATGGTGGAAATCACTGTGGCTCTTCCAGAGGACTTGGTTTTGACTCGCAGCATCCACATGGTAACAACTGCCTGCAACTTCAGTTCCAGGGGATCTGACACCCTCTTCTGGCCTCTGTGGGCACCAGACATGCACATGGTGCACAGATACACACGCAGGCAAAACACTCATACACATACAAGAGAGGATAAATGTAACATAATTAAACTACTATAATTATCCCTGACAAGCAAATTACTGCAGTGTTGTCCCGGGAACTGTCAAATAATCTTACTTTGCTTTCTATCACAGTCTTAAGAGATTATGGACAGAAGTAACACTTGAACCTATGTAGTCTGACTCCCATGATCATGTGGCTGTTGTGTTCTTTATAATCTAAATCAGAGTCTAAAGTCATAGGCCTGAACATTTTTATTACAAAACTAAAGAGTAGGGTGAGAAGTGGCATTCAGTGGTAGAGAGCCCTTACTTACCCAGTATGCACCAAGGCCCAGGTTTGGTCCTCAGTACCATATATACCCACGCACGTGTGCATATGTGCACACAGGTAAAAATTAATAAGAAAGCCTTGGAAAGGTAAATACTAAAATGACTGCAAAAATTAGTGGAATCTATTAATAAAATCAACAGCTGTTTGGAAAGAGGAGGAAAAGTCATGAATTTCTTATAATCCTAACAAAAAAAAAAAGGAAATAAAAATGCCAATGAAGTCACAAAGGAGTCATGACTTGTGTAGAGGAGGTAGAGATTATTAGAAGATGTGATGTTTTGCAATACTGAGATTTATGCCCTCCACATTCGCAGGAAGCCTCAATAACCCACGTTGTGGGGACATGGTCCTTAGAGGAAGAACAGTTAAAGTGTAATCTCTAGTGTGAACTCTTACCCAGTACGACTCATGCCCTCATGACAAGAGGAAATGTGGACAGAAAGACGGATGAGAAAGGGGAAACTGTGAAGAGAAAGGGAGAGGATGGCCATGGGCAAGGCACAGAGAGAAGGGGGCCTGGGGCAGAGCCACAGCCCCCAGGGGAACTAACTTGACAACACTGTCACTCCAGAGCGCTGAGACATTAGCTTCTGTTGCTTAAGCCACTCAGTGACGCCTTGTTTCCACTAGGTCTAGAGACTCCTTCATCTCAATGTGTTCCTACTTTGGATCTCAATTGTTTTTGAGACAGGGTCTCACTGTGTAGCCCTGGCTGTCCTAGAGCTCACTATGTAGACCATGCTGGCCGTGAACTCACAGAGATCCTCCTGCCTCTGCCTCTTGAGTACCCTAATTAAAGGCTTGTGCCACCACACCCAGCTCAGTCTTTCTAAATTTTCAATTAACTAATTTATTTTTAAGTGTATGTGTGTGTGTGTTTGTGTGTGTGTGTGTGTGTGTGTGTGTATGTATGTATGTGTTTCAGGAGGGTTTGCACACCTGAGTGCAGATATCCACAGAGACCAGAAGGCTTGCATTCCCTGAAGCTGGAATTATAGGAGGTTGTGAGCTGCCTAACGTGAGTGCTGGGAACCAGACTTGTACAAGGCAGTGTGTGTTCTTGATCGCTGTGCCATCTCTCCAGCCCCAACATGCTTTCAGTCTCGATATGGAGAGGCAGTTCTTCACTTTGTCATAACAGAAGATCGCATTGGCTCTGCCTGAAGGACGGGGGCAATCAACGCCCCCCCCCCAGACTTTCCTGCACACGCTGCATTTGAAACCATTTGGATGTAACCAAGATGAGTAATACATCCTTCCCTTAAACTCCTGGCATTTCCCTGTTAAGGAGGCCTTGTGAATCCACAGTCGCTTTGGTTACTATTTAGAAGTGGAGTTTGAAGGGCTGGAGAGATGGCTCCGTGGTTAAGGGCATGCACGTATTGCTCTCCCAGCGGACATGAGTTGGGTTCTCAGCACTGAAGTCCTGTGGCTCACAACTACCTGTAACTTCGGTTACAGAAAGGAGGTCTGCTATCTGTGGTCTCCCAGGGCACCTGCCCTCACATGCATATAGACATGATTTGCAATAATAAAGTCAATCTTTAAGAACAGACTTTGATAAGGAAAGAGGCACAACTGTAGGTCCAAAGCAAATGTGAGGCTCAGTATCTCCTGGGAAAGAGGGAAGCTTTTCTAGGCTGGAACAGCCTCGTTGGTGGCTGGGGTCATTTGCTGTAGGGAGCCTCTGGGAGCTTCCGGGAGCCACACCCTTCTTCATAGGTGAGTTTTGTTGTTTTGCTTCCTAAAAGCCAAGTGTGAGAATGAATGCCTGTCTGAGAATAAGAACTCTTTGTTCTTCCACAGGCTCTCCCTGAGAAACCTGAAAGCGGATGCAATACTTGGACTTGGCCATTCAACCCAAGTAACACATCGATTCCCGATTCCTTGCTCTTGTGACCTGCTGTGTGCAGCCAAGTCGCTGTTACCGACTGCGTTGGTGATCAAGGCGGTGGCCACACCTACCAAGATTTCCAAGCTGGAAAGAGTGTGGTAACCCCTGGCACAGAGCACAACAGCTCCCCATTGGCAGAAGCAATCCTCAGGTCAGGCCTAGGTCAGACCTCAAAGTCTGTGGGGGTGCGTGAGTCAGAAGAAGACAATGAAAATGACCAGACAGATATTTTAGGCTGTCTCCACACGTTTGCTGTGACCCTCCCAGATTCCATGAGCAAAACTGACCTGGAAGAATCCTGTTGCTCAAAGCAAGTAGAAACAGCACATTCAGTAAGAATAACTGGGGTTGGTCTGCGGTCAAGAAGACCTGTCCAAGGCCTGGCTCATCTTCTCTCGACTGACCTTAAGAAGACAGATCACCTGTCTTGCATCCGTACTGTGTGGGCCACTCATTATGCATCACAGCTACTTCAGAGAGGTTCTGCTACACACCATCGCGCTTTTAAATCTCCTGCCACGCCTGGCACTTAAGAGCTAACCAAATATTAGGGATGTAAGAGACTGGTGTGAGCTGTTTGTATATGCTCTTCCCATTCTCTCTCTCTCTCTCTCTCTCTCTCTCTCTCTCTCTCTCTCTCTCTCTGTGTGTGTGTGTGTGTGTGTGTGTGCAAAGGATGGGGATTTCCTCTGGAATTCTGGGTGGAGGAGCTTGTCCGACCGCCTTACAGAATGAGTCTGAAGCCCAGACAATGGTGGGTTAGTGGCGGGCAGCCCCATAGCTTGGTCAGGACTGCCTAGATGTGAGCATGCTTAGCCATCTAGTTTAATCTCACTTTCCGGACCTAGAGGATGGACATCAGGTGTTCACCGCATCTCTGTGTCTCACTTCTCAATGTGGCCATACTGAATAAATCTCCCTTTCCTGCTTTCCACTTTTAATTTGACTCTTAACTGATTTATGGAGCCAAGACCTTGACAGAGATTTGCACACAGGAAAGTTGTGAACTAATAGTTTGACCTTTGGCAATGGTTTGGTCTGGGATCATAGCTGGCACCCGATTGGGGCTGGACATGGAAAATAGACTGGAGAATCCTCTCCCCACCTCATGGCCAGGAAGCCAGAGACAGAAAGAAGAGAAAGCCAGGTTTCACTATCCCTTTTGCATGCTCCCTATGACCTAAGGTGCTCTCATAAGACTCCTAAATATTCTCCCACATCTTCCAATAACACCATCCTGAGGACCAAGAATTCCATGCCTAGATCTCGGGGGAATACCAGCATCCAACATCCAAGCCACAGAAGTGGCAGAATTCATTTCAGACATCTCCATGGGCTGACCCAGTGAGCTACCTCTCACAAGATGAAAGTCAGTAGGGTCAGTTCTGTGAAGATGAGCAGGTACAATGAAATCACGGTGACAGGAGTTGATCTGGAGATGTGGCTTTGACAGCACCTGGGGTGAGAAAGACCTGCATCTCAGTCAAAATGTTCTGCGGGGGTGAAAACTGGGATGTAAATACTGGTCAGTATAATAAGGGCATAGAAGCAAGGCACCAGAGAGAAGGAGATAACTGTCTGCTCATGCCCACACCTGCGCCCCACATCAGGTCCGCTGCTGTATTTGATGAGCAAAATGAGCTGACTGGAGCATGTTCAGTAGGGAAAATTGCAAACTTTTTCACATGAAGAGAGTTTGGTAAACCAAGAGAAGACACGGCCTATTGAGAAGATGATTTGGGCCACAGCAGCTACTTCAAAGGACACGAGTAGGAATCAAACCAGTTCTGTGCGGCATGCCATTCAGACAGATGAACACAACAGCTCCGAAGCGTAGATTGTAATGTGATATGAAACTTTTCAATAGTCACATACGAACTAGCACTTCCTGTAATTCTCACAGCCATGGCCTGGCAGGCCCGTCAACGACCCACTTCAGAAAATTTGAAATCTAAGCAAATCACGTGCATTAGGCTGACACTCTGACAGAAGTCATAATGCTAAACCGAATGCATGGACGTGCTGTGCAAAAGCATTATGGGGCTTCAGAGCCACACCACCGCAAGAGCAACAGAAGGGCTGGGAGACGGCTCCCTCCGGAAAGTCCTTGCTGCCCAAGCATGAGGGCATCAGTTTGATCCCCAGAACACACATTAAAAAAAAAAAAAAAAAAAAAAAAAGCCAGGAGCAGTGTCACATGCTTATCGTCCCCACTTTGCAGCAGGAAATAAGGCAGGTCTCCAGGCCAGCTAGTCTATCCTAATCAACAACTCCAGGCCAGGCCGATGAAAAGTATAAAAACCAAGACAGATGGCACCCAAGGTTTCCTCTGGCCTCCACACCCCAACCCCCACATAGGCAAACCCGACCCTCATACACACACATGCAAAAACAGCAACAGAAAACCCCAAACAAAGAGTGAAAACGCCAGAGGCACTTGTAGTCAAGAGGGGTGCTGGCAATGGACACTAATGGGAGAATTAGGAAATCACACATCATACTCATTTTAATAGCGTCTTTTAAAAAGTAGAAATATGGCTGGCAATAAAAATATTCCTAGGCCATTCGGAAACTTAATTTCCTTAGTTTGTTTTTGTTTTCTGCCCTTAGGTCTCCCACCAGGCCCACGGCAGGATGTTCATGGGCAGGAGCCATCTGCATCCGCCCGACTGTGGCCGGTATGTTCCCACCTGAAGAACTAGACTTACAGGATCTTCAAGAGCGGCATTTCTTTCCAGAGAGCTAGGGGGCTCAGCAGTAGGTCCCTGGAGCCTAGCAACGAGCTGTTAATTCCATCGGCCTGGCATCTCCGGTCTCAAAAAACAAACACACAAACAAAAACAGTTACAAAAATATCCCTAGTCCCTCTTTCAAATCTAACTCTTAAACGTGAGCTTCTTTGAGGACAATGCTATCCATGTATTTATGAACACAGGAGAGGGAGAGGCGAATTAAAACCATGGATGAACTGAAAATAACCAAGTGTCTTCTCAATAGCTTCAGTAACAGCCTGATGCCATCAAAAGGTCACCGATGGCACTAGAGATCGGCTCGACAGGAGAATGTGTTCTTAGCACACACAGAGCCCTGCTTTTGATCCACAGAACTAGGTAGAGGGAGCATAAGTAGTCTATTCTTTTCACAGCTCAAACGCAAATACAAATGATAAACAAACACACAGAGGTCACTATTGCTTTCACAGCTAAAGGAAACAGGAAGAATGTCTCTAAGAACTCCTGTCAAGCCAGATTTCAGCATGCTTTTGTGAGTTGTGACATCAGCTGAGGGCCTGTGGCATTTAGCCCCAAGAGTGTAGGGAGCTTAACTAGACAGACTGCCTGAGCTGTGGATCATTTTGCAGCTAAACACCGAGCAAGTCTCCCTGGACTGGTCCTTAGGATGGCATAGTCTAGCAGGGTTTACATGGGATTATGTGTTGCGCACCAGTCAGATCAGAACAGACAAATGAGGACTCTGAAAAGCCAGAATCAGTCCGTGAGTCCCCAAGACGTTGCGAACTTTGAAAACATTCCTTTAGGATTAGCTCTCAAGATTATGATAAAACACACCGTCCTTGCTAAATGGCCATGGAGGACCCTAGTTGTTCTCCACTGTTAGCATTCAGGCATTTCGCTGGCCTGCTTGCAGGGTCCTCAGCTGCAGCCACTAAGAACACTCCCTGTGCGCATGCGCTTGCTAGTACTCAGGCATCTATGCTGGCCTGCTCAGGATTCTGACAGAATATGTCGTCAATGACAACCCCTACATGGTACCTGTGGCAATGTGCTACACCTCCTTAAAAGCAAACTCTGCCCGGTTCCCCTCCCCTTCTCTCCTCCGCGTCTCCCAGAGGCAGGCCTCTGTGCCCCCTCCCCTCCCCTCCCCTCCCCTCCCCTCCCCTCCCCTCCCCTCCAGTAAACCTCCTATGTGAGTTTTGTTGTATGGCGTTCCTTCCTGCCACTGCTAAACTACAACACCCGCTCTCAACTTGTGGGAGGGCCAATGTCTAGGCAGGACATTATGAGAGCTGGACCCACCTTCAAATAAGTAGGGCACATGCAGGCCAGGGAGTAAATGGGAGCATCTCCCCAGACACAGCTCACGCTAGGACCCACTGGCCACTTCCCTAGTCTACCAATTGTTATGAAAACGGACATACACATTCACAAATGTGTTCACTTGTGTGTGAGCAAAAATAGGTAGAGGACGCTACCTCTCAGGCAAAAAAGGTGAGTCACGGGAAACGACAAAATTGAACCTCATTCTCAAGCAATTAAAAGACGCGGTACCTCCCTGCAGAGCCTATTAAATTCACCTGTTTTAGAAAAGCCTGTTATGTACTGGAGGGCAGCGACAGACCTTTGCAGAATCAACTGAATTTTAACTCTAACCGCAGCAGCTGTGTGAGTGAGATATATGTGGCGATGTTGTTCTGAGTCATTTGATGGCTTCCAGCTTTGAGTGTCCCCAAAGAGAAGAAAGAATCCTACAGCAGATGCAGGCCGTGGTTCAGGCCATACAGCATCTGTGGAGAGGAAGAATGCCGTGTGGAATTTACAGCAAATCCTAATGGGAGAGTCTCCCTATCGATGCCCAAGATTGTGGAGCTCTCTAGAGTCATGATGCACCCGCTGAAATCCAAATCGTGACTTAGTCTTGGAACCTGATTTCGACTACCTGGCATGTGCCACCGGGTAGCCATTCAGCCAGGAATAAACGTTGTGAGCTGGATTCTGTCTGACCCACTAAGTTGGGAAGTCTGAAGGGTTCATAAACAATCGATTATATGTGAGAATTAAAACAGACTGTAGCAACAGGCATAGGACCCAGAGTTCCCTTTTTAGAGTACAGCTGAAGATCTGAGCTCAGCTCCAAAGTGGCCTGGACGACTTCCTCTTCTGCTTGCCGGCGCCAAATCGCTCTTTCATGACTGCTCCCGTTACTTTACAATCCGTCTTGGAGCTGTTTCTCTGTGATTTAGCTATTTCTACATTTGTTTTGTTTTTCGGGGCTGCCTAGCACCTGCCATTGTGTTTTTAAAACCACAGACTTTCTGTTTGAAAGATGAAGTATGCATGTAGGGTTGTGCCGTGCCGAGACTTTCAACATGCTTTGGTGCCCAAGAGAAAGAGACACTCTCCTTTAGTACTTCAAGATTTAGAAAGTCCATATGTGTTTATTGGGCAGAATCTCCCCTGTGTAAGGGACAGAAACTCAGTCCGAAATAGCACCCCGCTTGCTGTCATAGTGGTGTTTCCTTTCTCTGAGGCCATCTCTCCTCTGCCATTGTGGCCCAGGTCTCAAAACTGGCTCAGGTCTGGAAAACAGGACAAAGGAAGACTTTCTGTTCAGGGGGGACGTCACATTTAGATCCTGGTTGTCCATGCTTGGTGCTTGGTTGCACTGTGGTTCAGGTGGATCGGGAAGCTGTGGGCCACCCGTCCACCTCTCCCCTTGAGACTCTGTGGGTCTAGCTCTCGTGCCCCTTGACCTTGCGGGTCGCCATTGTTCTTACCTGTTTCTAATGACAAAGCACCCCCTCCTCTCTGTTGTCATGGGATCCTCTATGGACCAGGCATCACCTGGGATCCAAGTAAAATACAGAAATAGAACAGTCCTCCTGAACCCCAGTCTGCATTTTTACAATGACCCCCAGTGATTTGTATGTACCCTAAGTCCAAGAAGCCTGCTACGCCTCAAACCATGACTCACTTTTCAGATTCAGCCTGGTAGAACAAAACAAGATTGCTTCTCTGCCCAAGCTGTGGTTTTAAAATAAGACTATCCTGGTGTTATGAGTCCAACCACTAACATTCAGTGGGGTAAACCGAAAACCCTTACCTTGAGATCGTTGCTAGAACTGGGAAAAATCCAAAATCAAGATGTTGTCTAACCCAATCATACAAATGGATGCGGCATGATTCCAAATGAGAAAAAGTATGGAGGGGAAGAAAATTAGATACAGCTTACTGTAGGTAGACAGATTTTAAACTTCAGGAATGATACACAATAGCTTGTAAATGGAATGTGATTCTGGGTTGTGTGATTCTGGGTTGTGCAGATGGGAAACAGGAAGGGATGAGAAAATTGACATGTTTTGGTATCAAATGACATTTTTATCCAGAGTCTTAGTTACTTTTAAATAAGCTGATGTGGCGTTACTATCAGGCACAAGAAGAAAAAGACAGAAATAATTCGAAGTGTTTAATCAGAACTTGCACTTATCCGTCATACAGCTGGAGCCTGACTTGCACCCCCTGCTGTTCTCTGCTGTCATTGCATCTTACGTTGTTCTTACTCTCCAGTGACAGAACAGTGCCACAGCTCTGAGATTTATACCATTGCGACACTGTCTAGAAAGGAAGTATGAAGTTATTTGGCCAGGACATCATTCTCTTGAGTTTGTTTTTTACTCTTTTGGGGGAGCCCACCACCCAGCTCCCACATAAATCACACACAGAGGCTTATTCTTAATTATAAATGTCCAGCCTTAGCTTGGCTTGTTTCTTGCCAGCTTTCCTTAGCTTTAAATTATCCTGTTTATGTTTTGCCTCTAGGCTTTTCCTTTTCTCTTCCTGTATACCTTTTTTGTTACTCCATTGCTCGTTGTGTAGCTGGGTGGCTGGCCCCTGATGTTCTCTTCTTTCTCTAGCTATCTCCTTCTGTTTATTTTCTCTGCCTGCCAGCCCCACTTATTCTTTCTCCTGCCTTGCTATTGGCTGTTCAGTTCTTTATTAGACCATCAGGTGTTTTAGACAGTAACACAGCTTCAGAGTTAAACAAATGCAACATAAACAAAAGCAACACACCTTAAAATAATATTCTACCACACCAGCTCTCCTCCTCACCTTTCTTTCCTTCTTACATGCTTATGATTCCTTTTTTTAGATTTAATTATTTTTATGTGTATGCAAGTTTTGCCTGCATGTATGTATGAGCACCGTGTGTATGCAGTGCCTGCAGAAGCTTTAAGAGGGTACTAGATCCCCTGGAACTGAAGTTACAGATAGTTGTGAGCCTCCATGTGGATGCTGGAAATTGAATCCAGGTCCTTTTCAAGAGCAGCCAGTGCTCTTAACCACTGAGCCATCTCTAGCCCTCCATCCTTTTTTTTAAAATAAAGATGAACCCCTTCATTTTTTATTTAAAAGTTTAATTTTTTTCATTTTACATACCAACCACAATTCCCCCTCCCTCCCCTCCTCCTGCTCACTGCCACCTTCCCTCCACCTCACCCCCATCCACTCCTCAGAGAGGGTAAGGCCTCCCATGGGGAGTTAACAAAGTCTGGCATATCAAGTTGAGGCAGGACCAAGCCCCTCCGCCCTGTATTAAGGCTGAGCAATGCATCCCTCCATAGGGAATGGGCTCCAAAAAACCAGTTCGTGCACTAGGGATAAATCCTGGTCCCATTGCTGGTGTCCCCACATACTGCCCAAGCCACACAACTGTCAACAACATTCATAGGGCCTAGTTCTGTCCCTTGCAGGGTCCCCAGCTGTCAATGCAGAGTCCCTGAGCTCCAACTAGCTCTGGTCAGCTGTCTCTGTGGGTTTCCCATCATGATCTTGACCCCTTGCTCCTGTAATCCCTCCTCCCTCTCTTCGACTGGACTCCAGGAGCTCTGCCCAGTGCTTAGCTGTGGATCTCTGCATCTGCTTCCATCAGTTACTGGATGAAGGGTCTATGATGACAGTTAGGGTAGTCACCAATCTGATTACAGGAGAAGGCCAGTTCAGGCACCCTCTCCACTATTGCTAGGACTTTTAGCTGGGGTCATCCTTGTGGTAAGAGGGATGGGGTAACTCAATCCTCCAAGTGCCCAGACAGAACAAAAAGATGGAGGCGCACGCGTTGTCTTTCTAGAACTGGGAACTTTTCCCATTCTGGGCCCGTCACAGCTCCAGTCTCTACCGCTGTTGTTCTCTGGGATTCACCCCACTGGCCCCCTAGAGTCTCAGACTCAGACTCCATTGAAGTTTACCCTGACTTTCCTGGGTCTCCAGTTTGGAGACAGCAGACATGAGACTTCTTAGCCCTTATGACCACATGACTTATGAAACACAACAAATGCCTTCCTAGTGCTGGTTTTTTCAATTCTGATTTTTTTCTTTCTGTTGTCTCACCCTGCTCTGAAGCCCATCTGACTTCAGTTATTGTAAACTCCAGAATGTCTCTTTGTTTCCTTTCGCAAGCCCTTATTTCTCTGTAGATGTTTTCTGTTCGGTAAGTGTTGCTCTGATACTTGTCTTTAACTGCTGACTACAGTTTTTTGTTTGTTTAGTTCTTTGAATACATTTATGGTCGTTTATTTAAAGTCTGTTTCTAGTGAGTCTAGGCTTCTCTGGGAATGGCTTCTAGCAATACCGGTTTCCCCCATGTACGTGCCCTGTCGGCCTCAATTTCTTTGCATGTTTCGTGTGTGTGTGTGTGTGTGTGTGTGTGTGTGTAAACAAACATTCAATACACTTGGGATGTGAGATCTTCCCCATCCTGGGCTTTCATGTTGCGGCTGGTTGTTTGTGTGGTGAGGTCATTCTTCACAGTCTCTGCTCTCTCAGGTGGCCGCTGAGATCTCTGTTCCGTTAGCTTGATGGTCAGCTAATAATTCAAAGGACAGGTCCTTACACACACTGACCTCACGCTCTGTGGAGACTCGTGTATACATCGAGGAATGTCCATTCCACATTCCAGCAGGAATTTCAGAATTCTATCCGGCCATCACTTACTGCCTGCCCAAAGACTCAAAGCCATCCAGAGGTGAGATATTGGGGTCCTCCGAGGTTATCCCTAGGGACGTTTACAGCCCTGCCCTTGACCATGATTTTCTGAATCCTTAAGAATGTGTCAGTTTTTCAAACCTCACAGTGACTATGTCACTCAAAATTGTCTTTTTAAGATTCCGATCCAGGGGCTGGAGAGATGGGTCAGTG
The DNA here is from genome assembly GCF_949786415.1 of Peromyscus eremicus. NCBI lineage: Eukaryota > Metazoa > Chordata > Mammalia > Rodentia > Cricetidae > Peromyscus > Peromyscus eremicus. Next base: position 39,985,985 of record NC_081438.1, on the reverse strand, counting down.
ATTAAGAGTGCTTCTGTTCTTCCAGAGAAGTTGATTTAGTTCCCAGCACCCATGTCGGGGCTCACAGATGCCTGTGTCTCAGCTCCATGGGATCCAATGCTTTCTTTTGGCCCCTACAGGCACCTGCACTCACGTGCACATTGCCACACAAAGAAACACCCGTACACATAACTGAAAATAAAATAAATCTTTTTTAAAAAGAGAGAGACTGCCAGTCCTTTCTTCTTTCCAAATGCTTTTCTCCTCAGGCGGCTGCAGTTGTTTTTGAAAAAACGCCTCAGGTATGAAACTGTTTGCACAGAACCAATTCTGAGAGAAATCAAATAAAGACAGCTGAGAAAAGAACTTTGAAGGGAGCTGCCATTCAGGTCAAGTAGACACAATCCTCTGGGATAGAGCTCAGGGAGTTCAGATGCATTCTGTGCCTTCCTGTGTCTGTGAAGCAAACGTTTTCTAGCTTTCAGTTTGGCTTTCAAGGCCACAGGGAAGCAGGGAAAAGGCTGCTGGGAATAAGGAAGTGAAATCCACTAGGCTAACAGGATCACCCACTCAGACGTTGATTCCACTGCAAGCCCCTGATAGTGTTTGTGGTGCCGTGGTTAATTTCAGGCTCCGGGAAAAATAGATTTTTTTCTATCAAAAAATAGATTGCTGGTTTCGTGAGTGTTCTGGCTGCTTTTCTAGAGGATCAACTTTTCCTAAGTCCTCAGTCTACCATTCTAGAGGCCGGATCCGTTAACCTCGTACTGAAGAACTGAACCGAAAAGCCATCCTCCTCGGTTTACGCTTCAAGGACTCTGGTTGCTTTTTCAATTATTTCTATAATTCGTTAATTGGCTTTCGAAAATGGAGGTCATCTCCATTCTTGATTGCACATCAAAGGAAGAGCTTTCCTTCCAGGCTAGGTCAGAAGGAATGGAGAAGTAGAGGAAGACACGTCAAACTCAACGGTCCCCAAGACATGCAAGCGCTGGGAACAGACTGCGCATGCGCCACAGGGAGTGACACCTTGGTTTGTACAGCACAACAGTTGTGTCGTGGAGGAGAGAGAGAGAGGAGAGAGAGAGAGAGGGGAGAGAGAGAGAGAGAGAGAGCGAGAGAGAGAGAGAGAGAGAGAGAGAGAGAGAGAGAGAGAGAGAGAGAGAGAGAGAGAGAGAGCGCTGCGTTTAGGAAACACTATGACAACTAATATAAATAATTCAAGCTGAACTTCTTCAGTTTACGGGGCTGGAGAGATGGCTCAGCAGTTAAGAACACGGCTGGTAGTGCAGAGCCCAGCACCCACGTGGCAGCTCACAACTGGAACAACTCCAGTTCCAGAAGCTCTGACGCCCTGTACTGTCCTCCACTGGTTCGTGCACACCGGTGATGCACAGACACAAGCACATAAAATAAAATTATAAAAATGTCCTCCAGTTTCTACCCTGAGCCTGTCCTCCCTTGCTTCTTTCCAGTCATTCCTTCTTTTTCCCACTCCCTTCATCCAGGGGCTACCTAGACATCACTAGCTCCATTGAAACTTTGTACAACTTTATTTTCGTTTCTCAGTGCTTGAACTCAAACCCAGGCATTACTTAGGTTAGACTCATCTCTACCTCTGAACAGCATCTCAGTCTCTTGCTGTAAGTGATTTAGCTCCATTATCCTATGACTAAAGCTTCAACTTACACATCAATTCAATCATGCAAATTGATCTGGACTTTCAGTACTTAACTTGTTCTTCAAGTAAGATTTAGGTTTTATGTTGCTAATCTTAAAATCATTGTCTTTAGAAGACCCCTGAAAATGATGTATTATGATCAAACAATAATGGGAATTAAAGAGAAAAAAAACTTAAAAGCTTAAATTTAGAATAGACTCATTCATTTAGAAAACATATTGAGTGTCTGTGATGCACGGACCTGTGGTAGGTATGTGGAATTACAAAGCAAATTAGATGAGGAATAAAATGAGGGCAGAAATAATTTAATCACACCCCAGTTACATTTCTTAAGAGGAAAACTGAATATTTCATTAGAAAAATTATGTATTAGAGTTTTTTTTAAATCAATGCCCACAAAACTGATGTGACCTCACTTCTTTCCACATTAGATTACAATCCTGTGTCCCATTTGTACCGTCCATGACACAACACCCTGAACATCCTAAATAATCTTGTGGGAATTTGGGGAAAATAAACTTAATGCAGAGCCATGAAAAAAAATGTATCCTTTCCTACATCCTGATCATAGGAAGCCTTTCCGCAAACGTTCTGGTAATGAAGTCATAGCTTAAATTTGTATTAAGAGCGAAAGCAGCATTATCCATCACCAGCTCCTTAGCCCTGCTTCTCCTAGTCCTCAGAGCCACAATGGAAAACGATGTTAGCTTCCACCAGTCTTTCCCTCCGAAGGCACAGAACCCGGTTAGGATCATCTGTCATCACAGGCCCTAAGTAGTCAGGTGGGTCCATTCCTCCTGGATCTCACCCCAGTAGGAACCTCCCCCAGCCACAGAGTTATACACACCACACTTGAAGTTCTGAGCACTCACGGAACCTGCCTTGGAGAATTTGCTCTTTCTGTGGCCAATAGCTTACGTTTGTAGGGTCAGTAATGCTTCTCATCGAGGCAAGGGGATTAGGTACCGTCTTTGTTTCCTGCTGCTGTGATAAAATCCTCTGAAGAAAGCAACTGAAGGGAGAGAAGGTTTGCTGGGCTCAGAGTTCCAGATTACAGTCCATCATGGCAGGGGGGTCACAGTGGTAGGACCTTGAGAGAACTCCTCTTATTACATCCACTGTCAAGAGCAGAGAGCATGCTGCTCGGATAGCTGCGTCTACTATTATACAGTCTGGCATTCTCTGCCCTGGCAACGGTGCCACCCACAGTGGGTGGGTCTTCCCACCAGCTAAGGTGATTCCCCCATGCCCACATGCCCTCAAGCCAACCTAATCTAGACAAGCTCTCATTGAGATTTGGTTCCTGGGCAATTCTAGGTTGTGGCAAGTTGACAAAGCCAGGCATCGTCTTCCTGGGTGACAGAGTACAGCTCTCAGCAGGTAAAGGGAAAGTTCTACAGATTTCCATCAGCACCCACCCCAACACCTGCTCCCCCTCCTGTTATGAATTAACCATCTGTGTTCCTAGGGACAACTCGATCAACCTCTTTCTGCAGCATCACTTCAGAAACGCCCCCTCTCCCCCTCATGGAACATTCTATAATTTCTTGTACTTAAGAGGCAGAACTGTCTCTCATGCTCACATTTCCCCCCAAAGAACACGCCCGTTTCTTTGCTTCTCTTTAAAGCACAGTGGGTCTCACAGCTCATTTAGATCCACATTCTCTTCTCTTGAGCCCTCCTCAATCAAGTCAGATCTTAGCCCTCATCATACTTGGCCAGGCAGCTACATTCTCTGGCATTGTACAGTGTCTCCCCTTTGACCCACTTGCTTGCTGGGATTCTTGTATTTCTTTCTCATAGCTATGACCGTTCAGCCTCAGTCTCCTTGACCTCTCCCTGTTCCCCACACCCTTGATGTTGGAAAGTCCAAAACTTTAGTCCTCACACTCCCCACAGCCCCCGACCAGCTAATCCATCTAATCATAAGATAATTCCAACCAGTCACACACACATTTAGGTACTAAAATGTCCTGATGACTCCCGGTTCATTTCTGCAGGCCAGACCTCTCTTTGAACTTCACATCCATATATCTGACTAATTATTTGGCGTCTCTATTTGGACATCTAATAAATGTCTCAAACTCATGCTCAAAATTTATCATTTCTCACCCTCCCCCGTGACAATATCTGCTCCTCCAGCAGACTTTGGCATCTCAAAAAGTCCATCCTGCTGACTGTTCAGAACCTCGGAGCCATCTTGGACCCTTTGTCCCCAGCCTCATCCCACAGCCCATCCATCAGCACATCCTGTCAGCTCAGCCCTCAGACTACATCTGGAATCTGATTGCTCCACTGGTGCCGTAGCATGCAAGGCTGCTGTTCCGTGTCACCTGGAATACTGCTGTTGTCTTCGACTGACCCACCAGCTTTGATCCTGCGCTCTGCTTGCAATTTAGTCCTAACACAGAATCCAGAGCGGTCCTGTTAGCTCCTAAGTCAGATATGGTGCATCTTAGCACAAAGTCTCCAGTGCCTGGCCATTCGATGCAAGGTAAAACCCAACATCCTTAAATTGCCTATAGTGTCCTAAGGATTGATGTCCTGTCTTTTCTGACCTCATCTCCAGCCACTCTCATCCATGCTCCTTCCTCTCCAACTGTGTTGATTTTGTGTGTGTGTGTGTGTGTGTGTGTGTGTGTGTGTGTGTGTGCCAAGCATGCTTCTACCTCAGGACCATCACATCTCCTGCTGCTCCTACCGAGAAGTCCATCCTCCTCTGCCATGTGCCCGGCTCCTCCCCTTTCTCAGCTGCAATCTTCCCAATGAGCTTTTTATTCCAGACTTCAGACATCCTGCTGAACAGCCTACAAAACTTCAATGCACTAATTTTGCCTTTTTCAAAGTAAATTATAATTAGAAAGGTGATTGATAAAAGATAGATAGATAATAGATAGATGATAATAGATAGGTAGATAGATAGATAGATAGATAGATAGATAGATAGATAGATAGATAGTAGATACAGATGACATAGGTACAAAGCACATCGTAAGCATCTAGAATTGTTCAAGGCACATAAAGTTATCTATTCGATGCTAGCTGAGTGAAGGTGAATGTGTACCTGGAGAACTGTATTTCTGTCTCACAGGAACACTGGGGAGGGAGAGGATAAAATGGTCTTCAGAGGAAGGCACACTCTACCAAAGGAATGAACGACGGTTTTCCACTTAGTCACTTCTTAGGGATGTGACTTAGAAACAGGAAAGCCACACAGATAAGAAGACAAACTATGCATGGGAATCACAGAACCAGTAGACAGTGAGTTGAGGCCAGCAAGTCTGGACAGAGCCATCAGATCGAGGCAGAGCAGTGACTACAAATGTTACAATAAGGTAATGCTGCTGGGAGTTAACAGAGACGTTCCATCAAAATGCAATGAATGTGCTCAATAGCAGATCATACCCAGCCAAAGAGAGGGAATGTCAGGAAAACCGAACCAGCATTTCATTAAGAGAAAAAAGTGGGGAGGAATATTTTTGATTAGAAACCAAGGGGATTGAAGGAGACACTCTAATGTGGCAATGAATGGAGTCTTAAGGATGAAACTGAGAAAAAAAAATCAGAGGAAATGCTTTAAATGATAGCTTTTGACTGAGAATTTTTCAAGCCTTAAGAACATTGCCTGTTTCCAGGAAGTGCACTCTGTCATGAACAGCATCCTACAAAGACAGCTATGCTTAAGACACACGGTAGCGGGACTTTAGAACACCAAACCAAAGACAAAAATCATTTTTTAAACTGCCTCAGAGAAAGGAAACACTGTGGCAACTCTGAGCAACTTTCTCAGTGACAAAAATGACGGTTAAAATCCAATGGACTCCATATTTGAAAACGTGACGATCAGAACAGCCAGCCTCCAAGTCAGCATTCTGTGTAGCTATGATGCAGGAATCAAAGTAAACTCTGCACACTTAGAAAATGGGAGGTCTGCTAACAAGATTTATTTTTGAAAGAACTGTTAAATTATTTCCTTCAAACCTCGGGGAAATGATTCTACGAGGACAGTCTGGAAGACAAAACCAGACGGGTAGACAAGAAGATGCAAATTATTTAGATAAATCCTAATGGACTTTATGTGCATAAAATTATGATGGGGGTTTAAAAAGCTTTACGGACCCGTTCGTAATTCCAGTCTCATAATACATACACTCAAGTTGATGTGTGTTTAAAGTCTTAATGGGATGTCAATGCAAATTTCTGAGGCTGGTAATGTGACTTCCAGTTTAAGTGGCCTGTTACATTGGTAACACAGAAAGCAGATGGATTTTTTCTTTAAAGGTAGATGGACTTTTTTTTTCCTGAAGGCGGATGGATTTTTTTCCTCCCTCTTCCCACACCGCTTCTGACTATGTGACAAATATGTCACCTGTCCACTACTATAGCAAAGTATTTGCTATAATCAATTTCTCTGTTGCTGTGACTGAAGAACCAAAGCTCCTCTGTTTTTAAAATAAGGCCTAAACGCTTTCCATCTTAGGTATAGGCCTTGAGTTACTGGAACCAGTCGACCCAGATTCCAGGAATTAGAAAGTGCAAAGTACAGAGTATCCCAACCCTAGTCTCCATGGTGATTGCTTAACCACAGAAATGTCCCCACCTGAGGGCAGTCAATGAGGAAGAGTGACAGGCATCCACCCCTCCCCCCCCCCTTTGATGTAAGATAAAGATAAGGTTTCTGGAAAGTCCCTAGAATCGAGCCCATCAGAATTGTACCTGCACTAGCACCCCAAACTGATGTAACCTTGGGGTTTTGGCCTTTAAAAGCTATGCGCTATTCAGACTGAGCACCTCCTCAGGCTGCGCACCTCCGCCAGCCTCCACTGTGTTGGATGGCTTGACGGGGTCCCTGCCTAGGCTTGAATTGCTCCCCAAGAAAACCTTGCTTTTGCATTCCGATAAGCTCGTTGGGATCTGGGCACAACAGTGACCAAACACCATGACAGAAAGCAGCTTACTAAAGAGAGAGTTTGTTCGGGCTTGTAGGTCCAGGGGCCATCATAGCAGCGAGGGACCCGCATGAGACAGGAGCAGAGAGCTCCCAGTGCACACATTCCAGCGCTGGTTCCGAGTAGACAGACAGGGAACGGGAAGCGGGTTGAGGATTTATGATCTAAAGCCTCCCCCAGCTTCTCCAGCGAGGCGGCAGTCTGAACCTCCCAAGCAGCTCCACCAACTAGGAATCAGCTGATGAAATTCTGAGGCTTATCGGGGGTGAGGTGGGGGTGGGGTTCTCATCCAAACCACCCCGGGGGAAAGATTCGCTTCGACTCCTGGTTTCAGAGGCTCCGTGTTTTCTTGATCCCGTCATCGTGGGTCTGTGGCAAAGCGGGGCACAGCGCCCCCTCTCCCCCGCATGACGAGGCTGCACCCTTCCTGGTGGGCAGGAACCCAGCATGAGAGGGAGGAGCAGGGCTCCGGTACAGAGGTCAAACACAAGCCCAAGTGACCTCGGTCTTCCTGCCAGGTTTCCCAGATCCCACCACCTCCGACAGTGCCTTCAGATAGAGACGAAGCCATGAGCTTAGTCTGCGGGGACATGAGCTCTGGGGGGACACTGAAGATCCAAACTGTAACAAGATATGATGCGTTTTGTGTGTGTGTGTGCTGAAATTTGGAGTTCTCCAAACCGAAGGAGAGGATAGCTGTGGGGCTTACTTTGTGTGTGTTTTTGTTCTCAAAAAAACGGGAACCTGGAGCTGCCTGTTGTCCTTCAGCTGAAATGGCCGCTTCATGTATTTTATTACAGTTGAAAGTTACATGGTCAAAGGATAAATTATGGATTACTCCCCTGTGGCAAGTGCTAAGTGCTAATCTGCTATTTTTGTAGCTTATGGTTTTCTTTTGTGGCTACAATGATAAATGATAACACACTAGGCGACTAATCTCCTTCAAAGCACTGTTTGGCTCCACTCACACAAGTGTTAGTTAATACGGAATGCTTTTGGTATAATTCGATTTGAAGCTTTCCTGTTTTCATTATTCATTAGATTTACTTATAATTGTATTTTTTTATTTAAATTTTTATGTGTGTGATCATTTTACCTGCGTGTTTTTCTATACACTGTGTGTGGTTTGGTGTCTGTGGAGGCCAGAAGAGGACAACAGATCCCCTGGAACTGGAGTTACAGATGTTTATGAGCCACCAAGTGGGTTCTGGGTATTGAACCCAAGTCCTCCTGAAGAGCAGCCAGTGCACTTAACCGCGGAACCATCTTTACACCCCGTACTTACGATCATATTTAATAATGACATGTTGATGAATTTTCATGTTCATTTTCTTTGTTGAGGCCACAACCCAAAACCATCCTTAATGATCTTCCACAGGAGAAGGAGCAGTTGAATAACACATTTGTACATACAATGGGATTTCACTTCTCAGTGAAAAACAAAGATCCCATTCATGCAGCCACATAGACAAAAGAAAAACATCCTATGAAGAGATCCTAGGACAGGGTAAAAGAAGAGGTCACAAAAGGTATGTGAAGGTCAAAGCTAACTTCTAGCATTAAAAATCAGATACGATGGTTGATCTTGTCAACTTGATGGATGTAAAATCACCCAGGATGATGTTAGAGCATAGCTGTGGTGAGCTCGTGGGGCATTTCCACAGAGCAGTAACGGACGGGAAGTCACACCTTGGATATGGTGGCACTACGCCATGGATGTTGACTGCATAGAATAAAAGGAGAAAAAGGGAAAAGGTGGTTAGAACTTAGCATTTACCTTTCTCTGTCCTGGCTGGCCATGAGGGAGTAGTTTTCCTCTCCCACATCCTCAGGCTGCTACGATGTCAGGCCAGAGTACAGGGAGACCACGGGACTACACATGGAACTTCACCCCGTCACACACACCAAACCAAGAGACAAAGTAAATCCACTCCTTCTGCTTGTCCCTGCCAGGGCAGTGTGAAAAGTACCCAAGAGGAGGTGCTCTGGGAGATGAATGCACAAGAACTGACTAAGAAGGGTGAGGTGGAGGGTTTGAAATTCAATGAAGGGACTTGAAGGGAAAGATAAGCCTTTTTAGGTGCTCTCTTTCACAGAAGACACACCTGCTACCCATTTCGAATAATCCTGGGCTTCTGTAGCCCTGTCCAACTAAAACAGTAGAAATACATTGGCATCGCAACCACAGAAAATCTTGGCACAGAGTACTGCATGGTGGAGAGATGGTAGAAGTGGGCATAGGGTACTGTATATGATGAGATGGTAGACGCAGACATGGAGTACTGTGTGATGAGATGGTAGAGGCAGACATGGGGTACTGTGTGATGAGATGGTAGAGGCAGACATGGAGTACTGTGTGATGATGAGGAGATGGTAGACGCAGACATGGAGTACTGTATATGATGAGATGGTAGAGGCAGACATGGAGTACTGTGTGATGAGATGGTAGACGCAGACATGGGGTACTGTGTGATGAGATGGTAGACGCAGACATGGAGTACTGTGTGATGAGGAGATGGTAGACGCGGACATGGAGTACTGTGTGATGAGATGGTAGAGGCAGACATGGAGTACTGTGTGATGATAGGATGGTAGACGCAGACATGGAGTACTGTGTGATGAGGAGATGGTAGACACAGACATGGAGTACTGTATGATGAGATGGTAGATGCAGACATGGAGTACTGTGTGATGATGAGATGGTAGACGCGGACATGGAGTACTGTGTGATGAGATGGTAGAGGCAGACATGGAGTACTGTGTAATGAGGAGATGGTAGACACAGACATGGAGTACTGTGTGATGATGATGAGATGGTAGATGCAGACATGGAGTACTGTGTGATGATGAGATGGTAGACGCGGACATGGAGTACTGTGTGATGAGATGGTAGAGGCAGACATGGAGTACTGTGTGATGAGGAGATGGTAGACACAGACGTGGACTCAGAGAAAACAGTCAGCCTACTCTTTACCTGTGGAACGATGGACATGAAGTCATGTGACTGACACAAGTCCCTGCTCCTTCAGTTCTCAGGTGTCATCACATGGCAACAAGTATCCACAGCTTCAGGGAACAATAGCCTCACCTAATGGTCACAATCCGGTAAGAAAAGCCGAGCAGATGCTCCTACCGTAAGTAAATGCTGAAGAAAAGAGTTTAAAACATACATCTTCAAGAAACACTGTTGGCCTCTGTCAGAACACGGTTCAGGAACGGAGTTGTGCGAGGCGATTCTGAGTGCTTGTGAGAAACCTCCAAGAAAACGGGACAAGACTCTTGTGACCTCAGTTTCTTCAAACACATGGGATTGTTTCCAGAATGTGTTTTTGTACCCTCCCAGGTGTAGCAGATAGAAATGTGTTTTGTTCAGATGACCTATTGCCGCATGCCATTGCTGTTCAGAATGTTTCTAGCCTGAACTCACATCAACTTTATTTATATGACCTTTTGTATATAAATTGTCTGATGCTCTAAATACAGTTGGCTATTGTGGTCAGGCGGTGGTGGCGCAAGCCTTTAATCCCAGCACTCAGGAGGCAGAGGCAGGCGGATCTCTGTGAGTTCAAGACTAGCCTTGTCTACAAGGCGAGATCCAGGAAAGGCTCCAAAGCTACAGAGAGAAACCCTGTCTCGAAAAACAAAAAACAAACAAACAAACAAACAAAACCCAACAACAACAACAACAAAAAAGTTGGCTATTGCATGAGACTTTAGTCTGCCTCCCTCATCAGCTCTATTTTCCCAAGTCCCTCAGCCTCTAGAACAGTTAACAGGCTTCAAGAAGAGAGGTTTTTTGTTGTTGTTTGTTTATTTTTTGTTTTTTGTTTTTTTTTACAATACGCGCGCGCCAATAAATGATTCAATATTCCTACAGAGAAACTGATCAAAGAGGTTTCTATGGCTGTGAGAAGCATCCTTACCAAGCACAGCCTGGGGAAGGAAAGGGTTTATTTGTCTAACAACCTCATCACAGGCCCTCACTGAGGGAAGCCAGGGCAGAAACTCCAGTAGGACCCTGGAGGCAGGAACTGAAGCCAGGGAGGAGTGTTGCTTCCTGTCTGGCTCCCAACAGCTTGTTCAACCTGCTTTCTTAGGCTACCCAGGGCCACCTACCCAGGGGAGCCCACAGGGGCTGGGCCCTCCCACTTCAATCAGAAAATGACCACTTCCAAGTGCCCTGGTCAATGTGATGGGGACCTTTTCTTAATTGTGGTTCCCTGCTTCCCAGATGGCTCTGGCTTATGCCAAGCTGACTCAAACAACAACCAGCACTGGTGGGAACAAGGTTTTTAGAAACACACAGAAATTTTTGAGCTGAAAAATACAATCAGTAAAATAAAGAGCATGACAGAAGACCGAAAGGAAAATTAGTGATGTCAAACTCAGGCTGTTTGAAAATATACTGTCCGCGGAGAAAAACAGGTAAGAATAAAGGTGAGTAACGAAAGCTTGTAAGAACTTTGAGGCACCTTTTGAAAAACCAACATTTGGGTGAGTGACATTAGAAAATATTTGAGAATGACTGAGGAGCAAACAGCCTATTTAAAGAGACGGCGACAGGGAGCCCCTTAACCCACAGAAGAATAAGAGACATCGAAACACGCGAGCTCAAAGGCTGTCGGCCACAGTGAACTCAGCCGGGGCTTCCCCTGGACTGTAACAAAACCCTCAAAGATGAAGGAGAGAAAAAAGGCTTTCAAGGTAGCAAGAGAAAAGAAAGACACCCTCCTTCTCTCTCCCTCTTCCTCTCCCTCTCCCTCTCTCTCCCTCCCTCCTCCCCCCTCTCTCTTTCTCTCTCTCTCTCTCTCTCTCTCTCTCACACACACACACACTCATAAACACATACTCACTAACACATACATACACTTCACAAACACACTCTCTCACACATATTCACACACATACTCTCACACACACATACTCACAGACACATACACACTAACATAGAAACACTCACAACACTCTCTCAAACACACACACACACACACACACACACACACACACACACACACACACCAAATTGCCCAACAGAGAGAGTAAGAGAAGATTCTCACAGAACTGGAAAGAAGGAAACCTCCCAACTCAGGTACTGCACATGGCACAGGCATCCTCTAGACATGGAGGCGAGACCAAGAGACCCCTGACGAAAGCTAGATATTTCTGCCATAGACCTTTCCTGTAAGATACACCTGGGGAGGTCTCATGCTGGAAGGGAGATGTGATGAATCAGAAGATAACATCAAAATATGAAACTCACTAGCAAGAGGAAAATACAGACACATTCGGGTCATATGCTTAAATATAAAATGATAAACTCTGAAACTTCTTGAACTCAAAGGGAGAAAGTCTAGGGATGTGAGGGATTTTTATGCCTCTATTCTATATGAATCTATTCTATATGAATCTTTAATGATGGGTACATGTAATATGCATTTGCCCAAATCCCACAGACTGTCCAACATAATACCAACTATGGGCCTCAGTCAATATACTAACATGAATATCAGCTCACCAACTCTAAAAAGGTACCACACTATCACAGGATTAATAAAGAGAACTGGGAGCAGCCGAGTATGGCAGGATATGTGAGAACTCTCCATACTTCCCATTCATTTCTTGTACAAACCTTAAACCTTTCTACAAATAAATTCTATTAATAATTCTAAAAGAACCCCTGAACAACCAGACAATCCCCAATCCCAGCATGCACTTCTAAAAAGTTTCAAATTTCTCCATGTCTTGTTCTTGTGCTAGTCCCAGTAGTTTTGAGCCTTAAAACTCAGTGCAGGTTCCCCAGAGGGCTTTTTTTTTCATATAGATTTTATTGTTTCAAATTCTATATTAACTACATTTAAATGGATGCACTCACTACTTCTGAGATAGTCTTACAGTGATTACAAATCTCTTTTAGCTAATATTTCTGCAAATGAGATCTTTGGTAAAAAGAAATATGGATGCCATTGGCTTAAAGCTTTGAGTCTGCTGGATTTGGGATCTTGAGGCTGTAAGTCTCTAAATTAATGTGCAAGCAAAATAATTTAAGCCTCCCCTAAAGTAAAACCTCACAAAATCAGAACTAGGAGCATTCCTTGAGGAAGGGAGTCATGTCTTAGCATGATCTAAGAAGTCTCTTTTGATGTGCAGGTGGCATGTTTTGGAGGAGTTGCTGTGTGTAACTCCTGGATGTAGAGCAGAGAACAGGCTGAGGGCCTGGGGAACTTACTCCAGAGCTCTGACCACCCACTGCAGTGAAGAAACCATCTGGGAAGCATTTATGCTGCCCTTTCTGAAGTATTAGCTTTCCTTCCATTCAGCCAAGCCAGACACAACTCGTGAGGTCAAGCAGTTTCACTGCAAAGCCCTTGACTGAAGGTAGGGCCACTGGGGTTTGTGCTGCTTAGAAAAAACAGTTTTAAACAACCACAAATGCTGAAACCTTGAAGCTAGAGGTGGCTCCTTAACGGAGCTGATTAGTAAAAATGTATCTTAGAATCAAGTTGTTGTGTTTGACAATTATTTTCTCTATAATGTGAATCTCTTGTTCTACATCCAGGATCTGAAAGGTTAAGATGTAGGTTGAGGGTCCCAAATCTTCTCAATCGTCTCCCCAAAACGGCCCCTATTCCAAAGTCATTACTTCTGCCACTAATCTTTTATGTCAGACACATGGAACGCATTGGTGCCGTTCTCCAGTCATTCCCCCTCATGTGGTATCTAGGGTCCTCTTCTAATTCTCTGGAGACTGCAGGCACCTCTCCCCAGTCACTATGGAGCTAGTGTGCATTGAGTCTGCAGGGACTCATGCTTGGTCTGACCCTCACTTCTATTCTCAGAGACCAGGACCAACAGAGAGGTCCTGAGATGCCTGTAATGAAAAACTAGAGCAGGTGGGATTTCAAGAGTTCAAGACTCTTAAGAAGAGTTGCACCTGCTGAGATCCATCACTGGCATGATCCCACGGCATTCTGGGTAGCTACTACATCAACCCCCTGGGATGCCCCAGCCTGCCATATTGGCTGCTAAGATTCTGCTTCCCAGCCTAGTTAGTATCTAGTGAACAATAAAATCTCAATTTAAGTTAATTATTATTAATTTGGTTGTTAATTGAGCACCAGAAGGAACTAATGACTCTTTTACATCTCCTACCTTTGATCTCAGGAGAATAGGTGAGCACTGTCTCAGGAGAGCCGTGAGGAGTGACGCTTGTGGACTGAAATGTGCACCCCCTGATGGTGAATCCTCAAGCTCCGGTTCTTACGGATGTGACTGCTTTTGAAGTGTGAGTACTTTTAAAGGACTAAGCAAGCTAAGGAAGGCTTGCCTGGTGTAACATGCCTGTGATCCTTATGGAAAGAGGAGCTGAGGATGTATGTACATGATGGGTTATTAATGCTGCCTTGAGATTGCTCTTCTAGGGGTGACGAGGAAGAAGTCATGAGGTGCTTCCTTTCCTGTAGCCACAGGGACAAGTTACAAGCACCACTGGAAGGCAGCCAGTGTGTGTGTGTGTGTGTGTGTGTGTGTGTGTGTCTGTGTGTGTGTTCGTGGGTGCGTGTGTGTCTGATTTCTAAAGATTAAAATTATACAACATCTCCTTGCTATCACTCTCACAGAGTGTCTGCCTATATTTCCAGGGATCTGCAGAGCTAAAGGGGCTTTCTGAGGCACACGTTTTCTGAGTTACAGAGCTGAAGAGTCTAGCAGCTTATACTATAGTATTTCTTATAGAAGATTGTGTTTTTCCACTCACATTGTAAAAAGACCGAAACTGGTTTCTTCTGTAATTGATTTCAACCACGAACACTGTGTGAATTTGCTGTTTGATGGTGCACTTTAGACTATCCAGCCTGGCAACCCCCACATATGAATGCTGGGACTGGAGAGGGGATCACTAGGTTATGCAGCCATAATGCGAGCTAAGCACGAAGCCTTGTTTCTTCTGCATCACAGACTACTTTTTCTGTAATTCTCCCCTGCTCTTAATGTAGACTGCAAATTCCGTAGCCTAATTTAGGAAGTGCTGTAGATTCTGAATTAGGCTGTTTAAGTGAAAACCAACCTATTTCCACCCCACCAGGATTCTCCACACCATTCCTTCCAGCTCTCCAGGTACATTGCTTAGTTAAAGGTCTTCTCTTTCCCTCACTCTACCGCGGTACTCTTCCCTCCAAGATTCTAGACCTTCTGTTTCTGTCATCCTTCATCTGGCAACATAGCTATCCCTTTCATGTGATTATTCCCCTGTCCCCTAGCCTGGGAAAATCCCCTTTCCTCTATGGATCAAGAGTCTCTTTTATGTCCCCAAGTACTAGTCCACATCGCGTCCCCCTTTCGGCCTCCTACATCTGCTGCGCTATAAGAGACGTGAGAGCCAAGTCTTGAAACCTTAATAAACAACAGGACAATGGCCAGCACTCCTGAGAATTCGCATGTCGCTTGTTCCACTGGCTGTCCCCTGGGGCACAGCCCGTTTGAACTTCACAGGGTCTACAGCCATTGGCAATACGCTCTGACACCCATTAACTTAAGTAGCCAAACAAGAATTATATATGGAGGAGTATAGAAATATGCATAATCGATGGAATCAAAGGCAAGTTCAATACCCAGGCTAAAAATAAGAATCTAGAAGCATCTAGTGAGCTTCTGTTGCCACTGTGTGACTCAAAATGTCCAACAGTCTCCAGTGAATGCATCCAAAAACTTCATGGAAAACAGAGGAATAATTCCATAAAGGAATATTGATGAGGGTGAAGGAAGAAGCCTGGTGAAACACTATCACAAGCCGAACAATTTTGTCATCAACAAATAAGGTTTAACTGATGCTTTGAGAAATGTCATATAGCCATTATAGCCATCTGTCAGCATCTGTGAGAGACTGGTTCTAGGCCCCCACATGGATGCTAACATGCATGGATACTTGTCCCGGTACAAACTGCTGTAGAATTTTCTTTGAGCCTGTACACAGCCTATCGTGAGCCTTAAACCACCTCTAGATGATTCATATAAAAGTTAACACAACGCAAATACCATGCAAACAGCTGCTTCACTGTGTGGCTTAAGAAATAATCATTTTTTAAATTCTGCACATATTTGGTACAGGTGTAAGTTTTAAGAACTATTTTTGATTCATAATTGATTGAATCCGTAGATGGCCAACTACTCATGGTCCCAGAAGGCTGTCAAGGAGGTCATGGGAAGATACTGACTCTAAGCTTATTTGACCACAGAGTTCATTCTTCTAACCTCATCCCTGGGGACACAGGCAAGCACTCTGCACGTTCCTCGGCCGGTGAATGTAAAGATGGAGAAGCAAATGAGTAAATATAACAAGAAGTATAAAAACTGTGGAGTGCATAGACATTTCTGTAAGAACCTATAGAAGGGTTGGGAAGTACAATAAGGCACAGTTCCCAGGCTGGAGGATGGCCCTGTATTGTCCTTCTGTCTCATTTCCCACAGGTGATGGCTACTTTTGTCTGTCCAGTTGAAATGTCTGGGATGAGGGAACTCCAGATGAGGAATCACCTCCATCAGATTCTCCTATTACATGGCCGTTGGGCATTTTTTTTTTTTGATCGCTGACCGATGGAGGAGAGCCACACCCACTGTGGATGGTGTCACCTTGGGGCAGATGGGCCTGGGCTGCATTAGAGAGCAGGCTGAGCAAGCCAAGGGGAGCAAGCCAGTCAGCAGTGTTCCTCTATGCTTTCTGCATCGGTTCCTGCCTCCAGGTTCCTGCCTTGAGTTCTGCCCAGGTTTACCAGATGACAGACTGTAACCTACAAGCCAAATAAACCCTTTCCTGTCCAGGTTGCTTTTGGTCAGTGTTTTACCACAGCAACACAAAGCAAACTCAGACACCACAAAAAAAGAGTTTCTACTCTGCTTTGCTACCACGTTTCACAAATATCGCCTCAGTAGATTTTTGCATTTCTTTAACCATCAATGCATCGACCTTCACCTTCAGTTCAGTCTCCTTCAGGTTGAAAGCCTCCTCAATAATTTATATCCTTGTGGATCTTCCTATTCTGTGAGTCTAAGAAAAAGTTTCATCTCTGCAACATTCCCTGTATTAAAAACATTGATGTGCACAACCAGTTCATTGTTTCGTATCTAATACATATTAAACAGCACATCTTCCCAACCACAATAGCATTAGTTACAGGGCAGATAAAGGGTATTCCACAGGGTGCCAGGGAGTAGAAGACAAACCAAAGGTGCCTCATGAATAATTATTCCATGATTAATCACCGTGGCATTGTTTCACCAATCAATAGCTTATCTCTGGAATCAACAAGGCTGAGTTCCTAGACTGTAGATCAGTTAGAGCGATGTAAAGGTTAGAAGGGCTGGATTTGGATGAGCCGCTGCTGACCTCCAGCTGGACACAGCCGTATGGTGCTTGAATTCTGCCCTGTGTGCTCTGCTCTGAGCAGGATGGGAGGGACAGAAGTCATGCGGAGTATGAGGGATTCATAAAACAAGGACTTAGAAAAGTCATCGATAGAGCTGGCCACCGGTCCGTGAGCACCCTGCATGCTTTAGTAGCACAAGACCCCCTCCGACTTGGTCATTTCTTCCATGCTAAGTCATGTGGAAACCACAGAACGCTCTCAAAACGGATCTCCCTGAATTAATCTGTCTTGAGCAAAGTACAATTTCTTGTTTATCAGTGGTTTCTTCGATCTTCCTGCAAGGGATTTATTTTTCTTATGAATGAAGCTTAAAGTATTTTTTTTGTGTGTGTGTCAGATGTTTTCTTCGGGGGACTAAATAAATCTTTCAGCAATAGTATACAGCTTTGAACATTTTTCTTCTAAATATGTTATATGATGTTTGCAGCCAGATCTCCATAGCCTTAGATTCAAGTAAGCAGGCTGAAAGAAAAATTTTATCTGTACTGAGTACTTCGAGTCCTTTTTATCTTGTCAACATTTTTTAAGCTGCACAGTAGAACTAATGTATGTAGTGTTCTCACTGTGTATCATGAGTCCTCTTGAAATGATTTAACATCAATGGGGATACCTGTATGTTCTGTGAGAAACCCACACCATTTCCAAAGGAGCCTTGCCCATGTGAAGGTTTGAGTATTTTGTGACAGAGGGGGCTTTGCTGAAACCAACCCTTCACCCATACTGAGGGGCAGCTGCACCTGGCTCACAGCGAAATTCAGACGTCTCAAATGTCTTTTCCTGAGATCGGATTTCTAGCAACTCATGAAAGTGAAACAGCTACCTACAGAAGA
Source organism: Peromyscus eremicus (assembly GCF_949786415.1). Taxonomy (NCBI): domain Eukaryota; kingdom Metazoa; phylum Chordata; class Mammalia; order Rodentia; family Cricetidae; genus Peromyscus; species Peromyscus eremicus. The sequence goes on along the minus strand of NC_081438.1, from coordinate 39,968,128 downwards.
GTCAGGAAGTTCAATAAGGCCCATGTACACACACACACACACACACACACACACACACACACACACACACGCACGTTTACTTATACTAACTAAAATCACTTTACATGCCCAATATTCCTTTCACTCCAAAAGTCATCTATCTGTAGACAGTGATGGAGCAGCTAACACATGGTCACCTGACTCTAGGACAGTGATGGAGCTGCTAGCACATGGTCACCTGACTCTAGGACAGTGATGGAGCAGCTAGCACATGGTCACCTGACTCTAGAACAGTGATGGAGCTGCTAGCACATGGTCACCTGACTCTAGGACAATGATGGAGCAGCTAGCACATGGTCACCTGACTCTAGAACAGTGATGGAGCTGCTAGCACATGGTCACCTGACTCTAAAACAGTGATGGAGCTGCTAGCACATGGTCACCTGACTCTAGGACAGTGATGAAGCAGCTAGTACATGGTCACCTGACTCTGGAACAGTGATGGCTGACACCTGGTCACCTGACTCTAGGACAGTGATGGAGCTGCTAGCACATGGTCACCTGACTCTAGGACAGTGATGGGGCAGCTAGCCATGGTCACCTGACTCTAGGACAGTGATGGAGCTGCTAGCACCTGGTCACCTGACTCTGGGTAGGAATTAGAGACATCATCTATTCCCTTTCTCCCCACAGCCCGTGGTATTTAAGCGAGTTTCAATGGCAATAAAATTAGAATTCTCTGGAGTGGCAGGCTGAGCAGTTTCCAGATCTAAAGATACTAAGTATGGCTGTGATAGAAATCGCTGATGGATGGGATCCTGAGGGGGTGGAGCAGGCCTAACCCAAGCTCAAGGGGATCCACCCACAGCTGCCCAGCAGACCCGCTCAAGTGGTCATGGTGTAGTTTTGTTCTGTTAAACGCCGGTGGTGAAAACCTGCACAGGCCAGGCTTCCCCTTTGTAAAAGAGTCTAGGAACAGGGCTTTGAAGGCCCCTGAGCACATGGGTCTGAATGTTTCTGATCCAATTTTCTTCCTTTTTCTTTAAAGGCTCCAGCTGCCAGGTGATATGAAAAGCTGCGATTTCCACTTCTGATCATTTTTCATATTCCTGAAGCCACAGATGAATGCAGGGTGAGTTTAACAAATTGTTTATCAATTCCCTTTTCTGTGGTGAAGGCAAGGATTTTTAAGGCTGCAGGAAATGTCCATTACAGAGACCAGAACCAAGGCACTCTCCTGAGGTTGTGACTTTTAGGTCAGTGTACTAGCTGAGTCTCAGTCTATCAGCATGAGCTTGAGACCGCTGGGGACCCTGCGCCCGCAGTCAGGAAGCAGGGAGTTACGGATGCCCACCTCACATTCTCCTCTTTACTCAGTGCAGGACCCCAGCCCACGGGACTGTGTCACCCACATTTAAGGCGGGAATCCTCCCTTAGTTAGCCCGGTCTAGAAACCGCTCCACAGACACACCACCACTGACTCTTGATCCTGTTGCATTGACAATCAGGGTTAAACACCGGAAGTATACCATGAGAAGGTGGCCTTCTGCAAAGCAAAGGGTTTTGACTTCAGGAGAAATCAAGCCCACTACACTTTGATTTCAGACAGGAGCCTCCAGAACTGTAAGATAGTATGTTTCTGTCTGCTAAATTGCTTATCCTAGGGCGATTTGTTATAATAACTCTGAAAAGATTAGTACAGATGAGTAGGTATAAGAAGTGGAGGAGGAGAAGGAAGAGGAGGAGGAGGAGGAGGAGGGAGAAACAACAGCTAACCTCAGTGGGAAACATGAACGCGTGTGATGTCTCAATTCATGACACCAGAAAGGTGGAGGGAAACCTGGTTAAGAACATAACAGGAGGGCACTGGAGAGATTGCTCAGTGGTTAGAGCACTGGCTGTTCTTGAAGAGGGCCCAGGTGAGATTCCCAGCCCCCACACAGCAGCTCACAACCATCTGTAACTCCTGTCCCAGGGGGATTCGACACCTTCTGGCCTCCACAGACACTGCATGCACACAGCACATAGACATACATGCTAACTATCATTCCACAATAACCACAGAGCAATGATATCATAGGAAATTAAGAACATGAGGATGATTAACAACACATGCTGCCGATGCTGTCTCCATGCAGAGAAGAACAGGAAATAGCCAGAAGTGCAAGGGTAAACACTGATTATAAATACACTACAACGTGGACTAATTTTACAGCTGAAATCTGGGGCCATATGATCTTCCAGACAACTGTAACCTGGCAGATGGCGAGCGGGATGTGAGAGTTAAAATATTCTGAATTTCAAGAGCGGGATTGAAATGCTGTTTATCATTGGATATTTTTTAAAGTGTGTTAAATTTTAGGGATAAGCACCCATAGAATGGCAATGAGGCATTTGATCCCTAGATAGAGGATAAATGAAAAGCAGATAAGGATGAAATAACAGCAGAAGAGGGAGGGTGAGTAAGGAAACATGGCCGAAAGAATTCACAAAGTGCAGGACTGGGCTTGTGACTTCTGGGTAGAGCATTTGCTAAGCCCCAGGCTTGACTCCCAGAAACCAAAATAAAAATTTTGTTCAGAGAATAGTGATGTGAGTAACTAATAGGTTAGTTGACCAAAAGTTTTATTTTCTTCAAATAAAGCAGGGAGCTCAGGACCAGCCTGTGGGATTTGCTAATCTCTAAAATGGGGATAGGAAGATCTGAGCAAGACAGGGAGTCCAGCATGTTACGGACTGATTAAAGACCACATGGTGGACTATCTAAAAGTGAAGAATAAAATGGAAAAAGGTCTGTTCAAGTGTTTTTCTGGTTTGTTGTCTATTGCTGTGATAAAGACCATGACCAAAGCCACCAGGGGAGGACGGGTTTGTTTGGCTGACACAGCCAGATCAATGGCGCGGGAACGAATCTAGATACACTGAGTTCTTTAGTCCACTCACTTTTTTCTTCTAAGCCAATTCTGTCTACACAGCTTCAGCCCTGTCCTCACACTCGGCTCCTCTCTGTGCCCAGTTTTCCTGTCCTCATAGTTTCAGTAAGCTCCTGTGCTTTTGACCTGATCTGTGCCCTCTGTCCCTTCCTCCTCCATCTCGCCTTCCTAGCTCCTCATTCCTTGCTCTCAGAAAACTCTACTATAGAGATCTGCCTTACCCTCTACAGAATCTCTGTCTTCCTCTCCTCTCTCTGGCCATGTGGTTCTGTGTCTGCCTCTGGAATTCCACTCCAGTCCTTACTGCACCTGGTTATGCAAAACACCCTACTGTCCTCAGTCAATCTCTCTGCTATGACCCTAGGCATGGAGGAAGGGGATGGTCTGTGCTTCATTTGCACAAGAAACAAAGCTGTGCATCTAGAAGCCTGCTGGTCTCATAGGCTCAGCGGGGGAGTTAGTACCTAGAAGTTCAGCAGGTCTGAGGAGCTGAACTGTTAGCCAAATGGTCTGGGAATCTTTGGGCATGCAAGAATTTCATAGAAGACACCTGAAATATTAAAAGCTGGATAACAACAAATATTCATAATAAATGGCTTGCCTTTTGACAGACCCTTGGCCAGTCAAAGTATAGCTTTAATACACAGCTGAATCCCTCTAATATATTCTTGTGGCCAGGAAGAAAAGTCCATGGTGAAGGGAATCAGGCAGGAACCTGGAGGCAGGAGCATCACAGGGGCCTGGGAGGAGCAGCGCTCACCGGCTTGCTCCCCATGGCTTGCTCAGCCTGCTTCCTTACAGCACTCAGGACCACCTGCCCAGGGGTCACACCACCCACAGTGGGCTGGGACCTCCTACAACAATCATTAACCAGAAAAATGCCTACAGACGTGCTCATAGGAGAGTCTGATGGAGGCAGTTCCTCACCTGAGATCCCTCTCCCCAGATTTGCATAGGTTTGTGTCTAGTTGACAAAAACCAGTCAACATAAATGTGAAGTGAGGAGCCAGAGGCAGAAACAAAAGGGGAATGGACAGCCGGAGTGACAAACTGAGGCTGAGAGGGCCGGCCTCCTGGACGCTGTCCTCGGTACTAAACGTGTGTCCCTGCTCTGTGGAGGACCCAGGACTGAGATGGATCTGAGCAGAATGGTTGGTCCGGTCAAGAGAGCCAGTGACCTGATCAAACAGCAGAGTGCAGGGCAGTCTGTCTACAGCAAGAAGAAATGCAGTCAGTATGGCCATCTGTGCCTGGGCTCTTCACCTTTCACCTCATCCAGGTCTCGGGTCAAAGGTCACCTCCGCTGTTCTGCGCTCCTTTCCTCCCTGTTCTCTTCACAGCTTTTGTCACTGTTATTTCATTCTCGTTGAGTGTAGAAGACACCCTCACAATGCACACACACACACACACACACACACACACACACACATACAACACCCACATGTAATGCACATACACATAACACGTACACATACCACACACCACACAAACCACACACATAACACAACATAACATACACATACACAAACACACGCAATGCACACACACATAACATACGCATATATACACATTCAACACATACACAACACAACACAACACACACATGCACACACACAACACAACACACACCATACACACACAATACATATATACACACACTGCATACACACCACACACACACACCCACACATATACATACAACACATATACACACACCACACACACACACACACACACACACACACACACACACATTCCTCATACCATGGTAAACTCATAATAACAATTAGTTGGTTAAGTCATTAAGTTTTAGCTTTGGAAGAAAAATCTAACGTTCAGCCTATTTATTAAATATGATAGACATTGTCCCAAGACATGAATTTCAGTTTTTAAACTTAAGACCATTAAGTTCAATATCCAGCCTAAGAGAGAAAAATGGCAGCAGATGATGGCTTAAAACCCCCACAAGTGGGACACCACGGCTGGCGGGGGCAGGCTGACATCGCCTCGCCGTCGCTTCTGTGACTCATCAGTGATCAATCGCATTACAAGGTCTACCAGGACGGTCAGCGAATTCTCATCCGTGCAGCCATGAGCTTGGCTCTCAGCCCCGCTGCTTTCCAGAGAGGTCGTGTTCTATGGTCTACAGCTCTGACCAGCTCAGGAGGGGAACAGGCACCACAAATAGGGGTTTCAAACTGGCATACACTCTATTTAATTCTTAATAAAAATACTTCCGTGCACGTGTGTGTACCTGAATCATACACCTATATGCACACCAGGTACATGCAGTGCCCATGGAGCCCAATAAAGGGAGTCAGATCCCCTGGAACTGGAGTTACAGACGGCTGTGAGCTGTAGTGTGGGTGCCAGGAATCAAACCGGGGTCCTCCGCAAAAGCAGCCAGTGCTCTTAACCACTGAGCCATGTCTCCAGCCCCACAAATTCCCTGCTTTGGACGCCTCACCTTCTGACATCACATCCACTGCCCCCTCACAATTTTTTCGTTGCAAACCTGCGGCTGTCTTTGCTACATTTGGAGCTGAGTGTGGTTTTACAGCATCTCACAATAAAATGCCTTTATTGCATGGGTGACTGTCTAACTCTGCTTCTCTTTGAAACACACTAGTTATTGGTAGCTGAAAACTCTGTCTTGGGAGACACTGTGGCCCAACCAGGCCAGGGAGGGCGCTCTGCTGGGTTTTCCAACATACTGCAGAGCCAGCCAGCCCCCTCTACGGACATTTTTAAAGTAATGATTGTAATCAGAAAAAAAAAAAAGTAGAAATTGATGAAAAGCTCGCTAAACAGCCAGAGGACCTTCTAAAGTAATGAATCAATGGCCCCCGATCTCCAAACCCGCCGGCTCCTGTACCACTTTAGGCAGAATCAGATTTTTGCCGCCACCTTCATCAAATGCCTGGATGTTATTTTTTCAGTGACTTCTAGTCATCCTTTGTGAACTCTAAACTGTCTCTGGAAAGGCATGACCCACTTTTGTCTCGGAGAGCCTGATTACTATAATAGCGCCGTCTGTACAAAAAGAAAATGAATGAAGTTGAATTAAGCCGCGACAATTTAATTTGTGGAGTATATGAAGAAGAAAGGTAAAATCTTTAGACGGATCATAAAGGAACATGGCAGCTTCAATGCAAACAGCATCTGACTTTCTGGAAAGAGAAGTTCATTGTACTAGATTATAATTCAATTTCTGTATTCCATACACTCTAATTTCCCTCAGTAATAGTAAAATACAGTTAAAGACTGAAAAGGAAGGCCATTTTCCCCTTTCTAAAGCAAAAGTAAATGCCAGCGAGCTTGGGAATTAATTTTGAAACATGGCGTGAATTTTGCCAACAGGCACTTCTGTATTTGTATCAGGTGTTTTATTTGAATTTGTTTTTTAATTCAGGTGAAGTCAGAGTGCTTCTGTCGTGGCTGGAGGAGAATTAACACTATTCAGTGGTGTGCTCTATAGGAGGCGTGTCTGGCTGATTTGTCTCTGTACTCTGCTGTTCTCGAGAAGCGGGAAAAACAAAGGAAGAAAGCCGGACTCCTGGCACGCAGGGATTGCCATTTCCGGTCACAGATCGGTGCGTAAACCGCGGGCAGGCGTCACTGGAGCCACGCTGCAGGGTCCAGAAAGCCTTTTTCTAGGTGAGAGATGGCAGCACCTCCGCCTCACCCGTGCTGACGCAGTGTTCACAGGCCATGTGCATCAGACACCCACCCGGGTATCCCACACTCTGCAGCCAGTGCCCACCAAAGCTGCCATAGTGGTCCTCACGACAGTTAATGCAGTAACCCCATCACCTTGCCTGACACACGGTAGATGGGAAACACATCGTTAGTAAGTGAATGCTGAACCTTGTGGAACTGAGCTCCAAACCTCTGCATGACCGCCCCCCCCCCCCCAAGTTTTTCTACTCTGGGTCTTGTGTCCACCTCCAGGTAAGGATCAAGGGGCGGCAGAATCATTCTAACCACGCATGTGCCGCTCCTTTCTGGTACAGTAAAGTCTCAGTTCAGTTCATAGCTCCCAGGCATGTTTACAGCTCAGCATCAAGGATCTGAGAAGATCTTTGTCCTCGGGGAGAGCTGTGGAAGCTGCTTCCCTGGGGTATAACAACTGAGGAGTCCCAGGCGCTTCGCTAAGCTGGAAGCAAGCGCGGGATGCTGCCTCTGGGCGGAAATGCTCGCAGGAGCTGTGGATTCCAAGGCTAGCCGGTGTCGGAGCATGCAGAGGACAGAAGCACACGTGAGGGAACCCACGATGATGCTGAGGTCCCTCCACCTGCAATCCGGGTCAGCAGCACCGTGTCCTGGAGTAAAAGTCCCCAAGATAAAGAAAGGAAGCCTCTCTCCTCCCCGGCTGGCCTCTTCCGCTGCTGGTTTACTTTCTGTTTCTCTAACAAGAATCCAAGATAAATCATCGCTAAACGGGGAAAGACTCGTTCGGGCTCACGGTTCGAGGAGGCCACAGTCTCTGGAGTCTTTTGAGTCTGTGACATCACAGCTCACGACAGCCGGAGGATCACTGCGGAGCCGCCAGGAAACCAAGCGCTGAAGAACATCTTATGAGTGCATGTTCTAAGCCACGGGCAACAGTGCACGTTCACACCGATAGAAGATTTTTACACACGGGGTGGGGGTGGGTTTTGGGTATCTGTCACACCAGTGATGCTGATGGCCTGCTGTGAGTATTTCTAGAGCCCTCTCCAGGCACAGAATCTCTGACTACCGGATGTAAACATACTCTGTATGTGGCCATGCACCTCTGCAAGGTCAGAGGGTGCAAGACTTTCTAATACCCTCTGACATTTTCACTTCATAAGACATATTTGAGTATGTTATGCCATTTGATATTTTAAACAGCAAACCTGGAAGGTAAGTGGGTATTATAATTACCATCCCATTTTACCATGATGGAAGCCAGAAGGAGGTCAACACCCCCACCCCCACAAGCCCAAGGACTCTTGACAGTGATGGAGGCTGGAACAGAGTCAAAGTCCTGACCTCTGCTTTGGTGACATATCACATCCTTCCTGATTGGTTTCCGTGTGACTTGGAGAGTCCTTCACAGGGTCATCTCTAAGGACATCTTCATTAACAGGGAAAATAAGTTAATAGCCCATAATGAGGTAAGTGATTTGAACCTGAACAGGAAAAACTTATTTACGGAGAGAAACTATACGACACAGTTCGCAGGGGCAGCCTCTTTAAAAAGGACAGGTCCTCAAAAAACCATGTCAGCCAAGCAGATGGGTACAGGGCAGTGAAGGAAACAGAGGCCCGGAGCCCTGCCTCCTGTCTGATGCCACGTGTCATCATCGAAAGTTCTTACTAGGTGGACGAGGCTTACATTTTTAGTTACTGCATGATGTGATGATGATGAGAACCCCCACATCACTGGTGTTTTTTTAAACCACCCATTAATGTAGAATGGTGAACGGTAACAACTGTGAGGTGGTCCCCGGCAGGCGGCTGCCGTGAGCAGAGTCTGCCAAGACTCATGGCCTTAGGAGAACACTCAGCCAAGGAGGAGGTGTTCATTTTCTTTGCAGGTGTGAGCAGAAAACAGGGTACGTCAACAAAAGCTTAAGAGGAAGGGAGGGGGGAGGGAAGGACCCTTCAGAAACATATCCCCCCAGAAAGGCCAGGCTCTGAGCTCTGAGTTCACTGGGAAACAGTGGTGCATGCATCAGAGTCCCTGGCCACTGGGAAGGTGACAGTCTCTCTTGACTTTTCTGCTTCTGTAATAAGGGAAGTTGACGCAGGACATGATTGAGAAGACCCTGCAGGGTTAAGGGACCCTTGCCGTGTGTGGTCCACCAGGAAGTTCATGTGGAATTTCATACGTTGGGATGAAGCGTAGCAGCAGCTAAGCAAAGGCCTCTCCAAGTGCTGATTAATTACACGAGTGTGGGGTCAAAACATATGTCTAAACCGAGCCTCTCCTTAGATAGAATTTTTAAGAGACGTCTTAAGAAAGGGAAACCTTGGCCCAACTGTCAAAACGCTCTCCGGATCGATCTGCAAGTGCTGAGCAAGCAGCAGAGTTCAGTTAGTTCGAGCCATGCCATAAAGAATAGCTCTGAACGTCGCAGGCCACAGGAAGCCTTTATTTCACGTCAGCTGAGATGTCAGAGAGAATGATGAGTGGGAGGAGAAGCTGTGGCCAGCGTGGAGCTGTGGGTAGAATCCCGATAGGATGGGAGAGAGGGCAAGAGCCTCTACCGCAGTGAAGGAGCGCAGTGATCACCTTTCTCCATGCTCTTGCTTCCTGTAGTTTCAGTACCTGTGGTCCAGTGATCCAATACTAAACGGAAAATTCGAGAGATAAACAGTTCATAAGTTTTAAATTGCATGGTATTCTGAGTGGCATGGTGAAATTGAGCACTATCCTGCCGTATCCCACCCAAAGCGTGAAGGGGCCCTCTACCCAGCGCATCCACACTGTATGTGCTACCCCCTGGTGAACCACTTTGTAGTTATCTCTGCTCTGAGACTGCTGCTGTTTCATGGTACTTGTGAGATGTAACCCTTACACAGTCGCCTAACATCACAATGTGTGTGTCTTTCACATTACTTCATCTTATCACACACACTTTGTGACAACTCATACCATCACGAGAAGGCTGAGTGTAAACCAGAAAGAGATATTGAAAGATATATATATATATATATATATATATATATATATATATATATATATATATATATATATATATATGCGTGCATATATACATACATAGCACACCTCCACATAACTTCTGTTATAGCGTACTGCCATGCATATTCTATTTATTCTATTATTGGCCATAATTAATCTCTCACTGTGCCTAACTTATAAATTAAATCTTATCATAGCATATACATATAAGGAACATATAAGAACTTCAGAATTTGGTACCTCTGTGCTTTCTGGCATTTATGTAGTTCTTAGAATTCTCCATGGATAAGGGATGAGGAAAAGTACCGTACAATGAAAATACTTGCTAAATCCCTGTTAATACATTTAACTTTCCTTACTTTGCTACCTCAAGCTAGTGAGCATGACAACTATCATGCATGAGGTCCCTTTGTCAGGGCCTCCATGTTTCCATATAACTTTCTTTAACCATCAGTAACAAAGCCATATTTCTTTGGGGAATGACAAGTAAAATGTATGAGTGTGTTTCCTTAACAACTTAGCTTCAAGGTTTTCCTAGCATTCTATTGGCCAATTTCTTAGAGTTTTTCTACTGTATATTGAATATATCATCATTAGGTAAAGTAGACAAGTCATTCCCCTGGACTAGGTCCTACTATAGCACATGCATCAGGCAACTGTCACCTCCTGGGGGCACTGGAGAGCTGGGCACAGTGCTGGAGTGGTTGCTGCCTTCCCAAAGGAAGAGTGTTCATTTCACACTGGTGGTTCACAACCAACCGTAATTCCAGCCCCAGGGGATCTGTCGCCCTCTTCTGGCCACCTTGGGAACTGCATGCATGTGGAACACACACACACACACACACACACACACACACACACACACGCGCGCGCGCGCGCGCGCGCAGAATAAATAGCCATTCCTCCCCTACATGCTTAATTCTGCCAGTTCATCTTATTTCAACCACATATGTGAAAACTATAAAGTTCACAACAAAAGGAAAACTATAGGCCAGTAACATGAAAGATAATTTCAGAAACCCTTCCTAACGACTTTAAAGTTTAGCAGACCTGAAAAGCCAATTCAAGCAGAAAATCTGGGTAGACCAATGGCTGTGGAGGGATTGAAGGAAATTAACAACAAAAGCTCAACCCAAAGGTCCCAGCTAAGAGGGTCTCATGATAAAAAAGTTTCTTCAGCTTCTAAGAGAGAGATGATTCTTTTTTAATTCTAAGTGTAGGGAAAAACACACAATTCGTGAAAGTACTATCTATATTCTTATTTAAGTAATAAGAAAGGCACAAACCAATCTTGGTGATCGTCATACACAAAATTCCCCAAAAGAGAGCTAGACTATAAAATTGAAGAATTTTGTTTTTACTTCTTTTGATACAAGTTCTCACTATGTAGCTCTGGCTGGCCTGAAACCCTCTATGTAGAGCAAGCTGGTCTGAGATCACTTGTCTCTGCCTCCTGAGTGTTGGGATTAAAGGAGTGTGCCACCAAGTCTGGCAAAAATCACGGAGTTTATTAAAATAGTAATCTAACCAGATTTGAACAGTGATGTATAGCTGCAGTCCCAACTCTTAGGATGCCGAGGGGAGAGGCTTGTGTGAGTTTGAGTCACTAGTTCAAGACCAGCCCGGGTAACATGATCTAGACGATGGATAAATGGAGAAAAAGTCCCCTCTTAAGTGTTACAGTCAATGCGATAGTTGCCTTAATAGTCAAACAAGACTTTTTACTTATTTAGCTAGTGATGCTGGAGACTGAGCACAGGATCCTGTGCACCTAGGAATTACACCTTCAACCCCACGACTGCAAGCAATCGATTCTTTGAATTCAACTTTTAGAGTGTTATCCTTATCTACTGCTGTGTAGCAAATTGCCCTACCCCAAATCAGCAGTTTGAAACAATAGGCATTTAGTAATTTGCAGAGTTTTTATGGGCCAAGGAACCAGGAGTGGCACAGCGGGATGTTCTTGCTCAAGGGTGGTTCAGAGGATGCAGTAAGTCCTGGGATTCAGTCACTTGGAGAGCAGACTGGGGCCAGAGGGGTTGGCTTCCAAGGTGGCTCACTCACATTCTTAGCCAGTTAGAGCCAGAAATTGATAGGAAGGGTCTTGTTTCTCAGCATGCAGGAATTGCTTGAGTTCCCATATCATTGCCCTGGCTTCCTCTAGAATGAACACTTGGAAAAATTTCCCATAGAAACTATTATGGCAGGTGTGAACTAGACTAAAACATCATGCCCGTTATATCTTGTTGGTTACATATCTGCTTAATTAGATAGGGACGGACACTGTACACAGGCATGGTTACAAAAGACAGGAGTCGATGGAGACATCTTAGGGGCTGCCTGTCTCAGGCACTTCCCTACTTGGAAAAGACAAGCAGGAGATAGTGTAGCTAGAGTTTTCCTGCCTGGCCCACAGTCAGGACAAATCTCTCTCACCTGCCAGTCCCACAGCCGCTCTCAGACCCGACCAAGTAAACACAGAGACTTATATTGGTTACAAACTGTATGGCCGTGGCAGGCTTCTTACTATTCTTACAGCTTAAATTAATCCATTTCCATTCATCTATACCTTGCCACGTGGCTCGTGGCTTACCGGCATCTTCACATGCTGTTTGTCATCATGGCGGCTGGCAGTGTCTCTCTGACTCAGCCTTCCACCACTTCCCAGCTTTATTCTCCTCCTTGTCCCGCCTATACTTCCTGCCTAGCCACTGGCCAATCAGTGATTTATTTATTGACCAATCAGCAACACACTTGACATACAGACCATCCCACAGCACTTCCTCCCCTTTTTTTTTCTTTCAAAAAGGAAGGTTTTAACCTTAACAAAGTAAAATTACATATAATTTGGGAATTTGGGCGTAGCTTCTCTTACTACTTCCTGCTGGAGGGGGGCACTGTATCTTATGGGGACACAAAGAAAATTTTAGAATTATGGAATAGTCCATGAGGGTGTATTGTCTGAGCCAGTTGCCTTGAAATGGTTCTGGATGTTGGATCATCTGGGCCATGGTGTCATTGGAGACCTTTCAGGGGGTCTTGGCTGGTCAAACGATGTATCTTAATCTGGAACAAATCCATAGCCTTTGGCTTTCTGTGGGAACAGAAGCAGAGTCTCCTTTCCAAAGCAACGTATCCTTATATCCAAATTTTGAAGTCAAGGTATCTTTAAAATATACATATTGGTTTAACTCAGCTTCCTTTACAATCAAATATCTCTCTGCAGTTAAGAATTCCAAAGACAACACAATCCAGATTCTGTGTAATATTCATCTTCATGTGGCTTATTTTTTATATTAATTTTACTATCTCTTTAAAGACTTTATTTTTTAAAACTATGTATTTGTTTATATTACTGTATATATCACCTTTTTTGTCTCTTTCAAGCCTACGTATATTTTACACACATTGTAAACTATGACATCTGAATCTGTCTTATTGTGAATCTATTGCTTTAAACTACAGCAGCTGTGGCTGCTGGCTCCGCCCACCTCAGCTTCCCAACATGGCAGTGTTACATTTTCCACCAGCTCTGGGAGCTATCATGGGTCTATGCTTCTATCAAAGCAGCCTGTAGCCCAGAAACCTCTTTTTGTTTTGTACTAGCAAAGGCTAAATCCACCATGCAGCTTATGTGCCACTTGCAGAGGCCTCATTCCCGCCATACTGCAGGTCGAGTGCGCTTGCCAGGAACCCACCAGCAGCTCAAACTGGCAGCTGCCGCTCATTTGAGAGAGACAGTTAGGAAGCTGTTTTTAGCTCCATTTTAGAATCTTTTTTCTCAGTTTTTAGGTGGAAACTCTTGCCACCACGTTCGGCGCCAGACGTAGCAGGAATCTTAGAGAGTCTTATTAATAAAATAAAACCCGAGGCCAGTTATTGGGGGTGGATGCTGGTAGATCAGAGAGACAGAACAAGCCACAGCTACCTCACCTTGCTGGATCTTCAGCTGGTCTTGTCTCCTCAGACTGGAAGCCTCTGAGTCTTCATCCAGAATGGGTCTCAGCTGAATTGCTGCTCAAAAGCCTGAATGCTTAACCAGCCAAATGCTTGACCAGCCAAATGCTTCTAGTTTCTGGTCTCCACGCCTTATATATCTTTCTGTTTTTGACACCATTCTCTGGGATTAAAGGCTGGCTTTCTGGGATTAAAGGCGTGATGAGTCACCATGCCTGTCTGTATCCTTGAACACATGGATTTCTGCCTCTGGAATGCTAGGATTAAAGGCGTGTGCTACCACTGCCTAACTTCTATGTTTAATATTGTGGTTGTTCTGTCTCTGACCCCAGATAAGTTTATTAGCATGCACAATATTTTGGGGAACACAATACCACAAGATAGCCTGCTTGAAGTGGAAATATCAGAAGCCAGTCCAAAACACTGAGGGTGAGGTCAAGGTAACCGCTGTAATCTTACCATTTGGCATGTTCTAGAACAGTTAACTAATGATTGGCACAAAGCTGAACTCAGAAGTAAATAGACTAATAGAAAAAAACCTTTCAACTATTTCCAAACCATATGGCTGAGCATTAGGTGATGAGCTCACTCACGTCAGTTATGACAGAACATGCCACTTGCTATAATACTAAAACTCCCCAAGTAACCACTATACTAAACAAGAAAATGGAATTCCTAGTTTGGCTGAGGAAGAGGGCTAAGAAACTGGTTGGTGTGTGTGTTCTTTGACTGTGAGTATGAAAAATTAATTGCATCTGAAACAGTGTATATCTTTTGTGTGTTCACCAGACATCAGCAACATTTTTAAAAATAAGTGATAAGGCTGGAGAGATGGCTCAGCCATTAAAGGCTAGACTCACAACCCAAAATAAGCGATAAACAGCCAGGCATGGGAATGGAGCCCTGTTTCCAACACTCAGGAGGTCGAGGTAGGAGGGTTGTGAGTTCCAGGCCAACCTGGGATGCAGAGTGAGAACACCTATCTCAAAAGGAAATCGTTTCCAAGTGACTTTATAAAGAAATGGTGGGTCCCCAAGGATGTAACACAGCTGAGCAGTTTTTAAAAGAGGGAGCCAGGGATGTCACCCTACCAGGTGCTTTAGAAACACAGTTTCCAAACTTGATGTTGATACAAAAGATCAGTTGCTATCACAAGTTATGTAACCCAGGGACAGCCTAACTGTAAGGCGAACTCTAAGAACAATGTTAATCTGCACAAGTGGTTTGTATAGAAGCATGAATCTCAAACGCTAGGGAAATGGTAAAGAAACAATAGCTAAAGATGTATCCTGAAGTCATTTGTTAGATGAATGGATGATTCGGGGTTTGATGGGGAGCCCTGAGGACCCAGAGGACCCAGGGGAGCATCTATATCCTGGAGAGTGGTTGACAAGAGCAAGTTCCAAAGGATCCAGGGTCCTCAACTCACAGCTCTTCCTACGCTCTCCTTCATTCTCTCCAAAATTCACAGAGTGAGTGACCTCAGTGGCCAGTTCCCTCTGTAATTTCCTAGGTTCCCTGTACAAAGGAATTTCAGTTTCAGTCAAGTTTTGAGGAAACCTCGATTTTTCACTTGTGTGGGGCCTGATCCCAGGAAACAGGACAATTTATTTTAACCTTGTCAGTTTTGCTTAAAAGGATTCAGACAGCTGGGCCAGCCTTTCAAACACACAGATGTCCACTGAATTGTTTACTCTCCTGCCAAGTTCCATCTTCCTTTTTTATTTCCTACTTTATGCCATCAAAGCACTTCAACAACCTGCAAAGGTAATGACTTGGCAAAACTAATGCCGGGTTTTTCAGTTTTTTTTTTTTAAATATCCTCAAAAATCCACTGCCAAAGACTCAAAATGAAGAGCTGATTGCTAGGTAGATAGTTTAGATGATGGATAGATGGATGGAGGGATAGATAAATGGATGGATGAATAGATAGATAGATAGATAGATAGATAGATAGATAGATAGATAGATAGATAGATAGACAGACACACAGACAGATAGATAGGCAGACAGGAAAACAGATGAATAACCATAAAAACATGGTACAGCTGGGCGGTGGTGGCACACGTCTTTAATCCCAGCACTCGGGAGGCAGAGGCAGGTGGATCTCTGTGAGTTCGAGGCCAGCCTGGGCTACAGAGTGAGTTCCAGGACAGGCACAAAGCTACACAGAGAAACCCTGTCTCGAAAAACAAAAACAAAAACAAAAAACACCCATAAATAAATAAATAAATAAATAAATAAATAAATAAATACATAAATACATAAATACATAAATAAATAGATAGATAAATAAAAACATGGTACAATGGGCTTCTGGATGTGGGGACACACTTGCAGGTCTAGCGTTGGAAGGTCTGAGACAGGAGGATTATGCCTTCCCAGCCAGCTTGGCCTACAAGCTGTCTCAAAACAAATGAAATAAAAAGTGAAAAAAGTAAGAGAAAAGAGAATAAACAGTAAGGGTGATGTGTATTAAGAGTCTCCTTCATTTGCTTTCCCACTCCATCCCATATTTCCTACCCTCCATTGCCCCCCCTCATGCCCAGTTTACTCATGGAGATCTCATCCATTTCCTCTTCCCAGGGTGATCCATGCGTCCCTCTTTGGGTCTTCCTTGTTAGCTAGCTTCTCTGGAGTTGTGGGTTGTTGTCTGGCTATCTTTTGCATTACATTCAGTATCCACTTATGAGTGAGTACATACCATGTTTGTCCTTCTGGGTTTGGGTTACCTCACTTAGGATGATATTTTCTAATTCCATCCATTTGCCGGCAAATTTCATGATGTCATTGTTTTTCTCTGCTGAGTAATACTCCATTGTGTATATGTACCACATTTTCTTAATTCATTCTTCAGTTGAGGGGCATCTAGGGTGTTTCCAGGTTCTGGCTATTACGAATAATGCTGCTATGAACATAGTTGAGCATGTGTCCTTGTGATATGATTGAGCATTCCTTGGGTATATGCCCAAGGGCTGGGTCTGACAAGAGCTTTTCCTTCCTTTGTGGAGACCAGTTACCTGGTCTGCCTCAGGCCAGATGACTATAACAGGATGGAAATAAATACCCTTTCTTTTTTCCTGGGAAAGGGGACCCCAGAGGAGACCCTCACCAAGGAGCTGATAGGCTATCTCACTAGCCTGGGTCATTTCAGCCTGGCTCGATAACACCGAGTTCTCCACGGTGCTACTCGAAGAGCTCCCACCACACACCCCAGCACCCCACATGCTCTCGAGTCTCCTTCTTATTGCTATTCTGGGTAGATTCACTTGGTAATTTCTTAGAAACATAGAATCTTGAGACCTCAATTTGCATAAACACTGCTACCCCTGAATTCACTCATGAACCAAAGTTGAAAAAACATCATCCTAAATCCTGGTATTTTTTTAAAACTCTTCCTGAATTTTCTCTTCTTCAATTCAACATACCATTATTCCTTCTCATGGGGGAATGCCATAATTCTGTAGCTATAGATTTCTTAGGTTTTTTTTTTAATGTACACTGTTGGATGTCACTGTCCTAAATGATTTTCCAGAACAATGTGTGTAGCTTGAGTTTTCCTGCCTGGCCCACGGTCAGGGCAAATCTCTCTCACCTGCCAGTCCCACAGCCTCAGACCCAATCAAGTAAACACAGAGACTTATATTGGTTACAAACTGTATGGCCGTGGCAGGCTTCTTGCTAACTGTTCTTACAGCTTAAATTAATCCATTTCCTTTCATCTATACCTTGCCACATGGCTCGTGGCTTACCGGCATCTTCACAAGCTGTTTCTCATCGTGGTGGCTGGCAGTGTCTCTCTGACTCAGCCTTCCACTTCCCAGCTTTATTCTTCTCCTTGCCCCGCCTATACTTCCTGCCTAGCCAATGGCCAATCACTGTTTTATTGATTAATCAGCAACACATTTGCCATACATCCCACAGCAAATGTGCACATGTCCGTTGATATTCTGCAGTTCTTCTATGGGAATTACTCTCTCTCCCAGCAGCTGTTCCTCCTATGACACCCACTGCCTGATACTTACACCCCGTGCACCAAGAGTTATCTAAGCACTCTATACGCATCCATCCCATCCTGCGACACCTTGGAGTTTAGCAATTATCATCTGCATTGTCAAATAAAGAACTCAGAGAACTTGATTAACTCACTGTGTCACAGAGAACAGCTGTGTTTCTGAGTTTTCTGCTGTGTTTTGGCTTTCTTTATTTTTGTTTTCTTCTTTATTTTGTTTTGCTCTTTTTTTTAGATTTATTTACTTTTATTCTGCATGTTTGAGTGCTTGCTTGCACACATGACTGTGCACCTGTGGCAGAGTCCTGTGCTGTTCCCTTTGTGGAAGGGATCAAGTAGGCACAGAGTCAACCACACAGACTCTGGGAGGATGTCGAAACAACAAGCTCAGTTTATTCAGGAAGAGGCAGGCCTTATATACCCTCCACCCTGCTGTGGGTGAAGGTCTAATGAATATGCATCTGCTGCTGTGACATGGCTGCCTCTCATTGGTCTATGTCATCTCCAATCATGGCTCAGCTGCTGTTGCTAAGGCCCTTAGGCAGACCTAGCTTGGCTCTCAGGAAGTATCTTATTACTGGTTTGGGCCAGCTGGCCCTCAGGCCTGTTTGGGCTGAGTCATCACTTTTATTCTGCGTGTATGAGTGTTTGCTTACACACATGACTGTGCACCATGTGCACACAATGCTAGAGAAAGCCATAAAATGGCATCGGATCCCCAGGAACTAGAGTTGTGAGCTGCCACATGGGTGCTGGGAACCAAACCCAGGTCCTCTGCAAGAGCAGCCACTGCTCTAACCTCTCCAGCCCCTTGGTTTTGCTTTCCCAACTCTCTTGCTCAGTATGTATACTTTTATTCAACTTTGTCAAAGCACAAAAAAATAGCCCCACTAAGGAGATAGTAAGAACTAGAGGTTTGTATCTCATCTTGTGAGTAAACTGTAAGATGGTTTTTCTTGTGCCATTAGGTAGGAGGTTGGTGAAGATTAAAATTATGCAGTTAAAGAATCTAACCACAAATCCCTTGGGGCCTTGAGCAGAGAGGGATGGTGCCTCAAAACTTCCAATACTCCTTCACAATGTCCAGAAGTGGCAGGTGGTACATTGTTTTCAACCAGTTTTTATGTGTCAGATTATTATAGTCATGAAGTACATCCTCTTCTTCCTGTGTACAGAAAGAAGAAGGAGAAGGAGGATATGCTGATATTTTATTTGTGCTGAAATGTGATTTTATTTGTATGTTAATAAAGTTACCTGGGGGTCAGAGCTAATAGCAAGCCATAGCAGAAGTCTGGCAGTGGTAACACATGCCCTTAATCCCGATCACATGACAGGCAGATCTCTGTGTGTTCAAGGACACCACCAGCATGGAGACACACGCCTTTAATCTCAATACCAACCATAGAAGACCTGGAGGTCTGTATAGACAGGCAGTGACGAGGAGATCATGTGGTTGGGTTTACAACCAGTGAGAAGGCAGAACAGAAAGTCAATAAAATACAGATACACAGGAAGTAGGTCTTTTTCTCAGGGGAAGGATGGCAGTGGCAGCAAAGGGTAAGAAGGCGGTTTTAAGTCTCAGCTCTTAGCTACTGCTCTGACCTCTTGGGCTTTTAACTTTTCATTTGGCTCTGTGTTTCTTATTTAATAAGACCGTTACATCTACAGGAGGAGAAGGAGGAGGGGCGAAGGGGAGGAGGAGGAGGAAGAGGAGGAGGAGGAGGAGGAGGAGGAGGAGGAGGAGGAGGAGGAGAAGAAGAAGAAGAAGAAGAAGAAGAAGAAGAAGAAGAAGAAGAAGAAGAAGAAGAAGAAGGAGAAAACAATAACCCAAATTCCCAAATCCAAACACACATTATAAAATTGCACTGACCTTTCTTTCAGGAAACTCATTAAGCATCAATGGGCCTCTGTTTTGAGTGTTGGGAGAAACATACCCACTCAGCAATGCCTCTGAGTGGTGATGTGCTGAATTCTCGACTAACTTGAAGTCTTCAGAAGCTAAATCTTACTGTCTTCCAGAACATGTTGCATGGCGCTTGTCACTGATTACAGGAGTTTTCTGAGCTACTTAGCTTTGCAGATAGTAGTCGGGACTAGAACATGCCCCAGAGGAAGGTCTCAGGAAAGCTCTACGAAGACATCGGCAATTCCTCCATAGAATGGGCTTGGAAGTCATGAAAATTCATCAAAATCTTCCAGGCAGAACCAACTCTTCCCATTAACTCTGAAATGAAATTGGTGCCTGGAGATATGCTCCCTTCCCTTGGTCCTCTTCATTAGAAAGGAGAGCGAAACTCTACCAGTAATTAGAGATAATTGCTTCGCTGAGCTATTTGAGAGCAATTACATTTGTTGAATCATCTCCACTCTAACCGAGTACCTGTGGAAACCCTGGCTTCTTCATGTCATTCATCAGACACAAACATCAAGTTGCAAGCTTCACGACTGAGAAAGACAAAATATCCAGCACCCTGAGGCTTCGCTTCGCTTTATGTAAAACACACAGGGCCCAGAGCAGCATCTCCGAGAACTTTTTCCCACTTCTCCGTTGCTCTGGGGGTTATTTTCAAGTAGTTTCCAGCTCTCTGCCTTCATCTAATTTTGTCAACATTTAAAAAAACAATTTCATATAAAGAGAATTAAAGCCCCTTTTTTCCTATAATGAATATCTGTGTATTTCCTAACTCCTTTTTAATTAAGTACTAAAATGATAGCTTGAATTATAAGACCATAAAATGAGAAATAATCCTTTAGTAATAATAAATGTAGAATAATGAGCCAAGATCTTATACTTTTTAAAAAATGACTTCAGAAACTCACTGAAATCAACATGGGAGTGTCTTCCTTGAATTTCGTAGTAATGCTGTACTTATCTCGAGGAATAAAGATCTGAGTGATAAACAAAACAGCCAGCAACACCATTTTTTTTAAAGCATCCTGGCATCTTAGCATTTTCAAATGCTGAGGCGAATCCCAGGATTAATGAGGAAGAAAGTCCTGAGGCGGTTGTAACCTACACATATTTGCAGCAGAGAGCTAAAGAGATGAACCAGTCTCCCAATGGGAGGAGGGGTGAGAATCAGCGCCTGACATCTGGGATTGTCTTGACACTGGATTTATTGGCTTATTGAGGTTTCACATTCAGAACATAAATTATGCCATAATCACTCACACGATGCCAGCTAGGCATTCCATGCCCATTCATCAAGTTTTAAATATCACAACAAAACCACAGAATGGTCAGCAACCCTGTAACCCACAACCCCAGTGCAGCAGAGAGCTCGCCGTCAGCCTGGGCATGTCACTCCCATCGTTACCATTCACAGAAACCGCACAGATTAAATACTGCGTGTTAACCTTTCCCACCACGGGTCTGCAATGCAGGAGAGCTTGAGGAAGGAGTCATCTTAAGTTTCTAAAGATTTGTCCAAACTGAAGGAAGTTTAAAATATGTTGATTCTGTAAGACGGCAGCGACAGCCACATCTCTGTCACATGTTTTATTTTTGTCCCTGGAAGATTTTAAAGGTGCGATGCTATGTCTACTGGGCCTCGAGTGTGAAAAATCTCTCCCGCTCCTCTGAGCTATCATCTTGGTCCCGTCACATGCCGCTCCCGCCTGGATCAGAGCCACTCTTCGGTCCCTTCACCGCCCCCAGTCTCTCAATTACGTGGCCATCCCGCAGCCTGCTGTCAGATTGTCTTTCAAAACTTCAGTTTACTCGGTCTCCTTCACTCTGCAGTACACAGTGGCTCCCTGTTGCTTTTCCTAGACCCTCATCCAGTATTCCAAAGTGGCCTTACTCGCCCCTGCTCCACAAACAAAAGCACCTCAAGACCCAACAGCCACCCTGGGGAGCTCAGAACAGCTTGTTGTCTCCTGGGAATATGACACCCTTTGCGCACTAGAGTTCCTGCCCGCGTGTGATGCTAGAGTTCCTGCCCGCGTGTGACGCGTGCACTGGGCCTCGTTCTGCTGGCCTGTATCTCCTGGCTTCCTCCTGCAGCCTGGCCCTTTTTCCCTCCTAAAGCCAGATTTTTGAGTATCTGAATCTCCCCGGTTATCTCCCCTCTCTGGATTCCAGCTGTGCCACATTACACACTCAAGTGGCCCGTGTCACCTGCTGCAGAACTGCAACTCTACCTGACACACAATCTCGGAGTCCCTCGTGGCACAGGTACAATGTTGGGGACATGAAAGTCACTGGTTGCTTAAAGCCCATGACTAACACATCGTGTCATTTAGTCTACACATCTATCAATCTTGAAGCTTTGTGTTCAATAATGAGTGAACTAATTTTAACCAACTCCGTGAAAGCCTTCCTTGAAAAGATGACTTGGTGCCATCGTGTGAATGTACCCAAATCTTTCACCCTTACAGTCACCTGCCTTCGGTGTTTCTATTGAAATCGACGTGTTCAAAAGTGAGGGGGGGGATGACGTCATCACCACTGTTTCCAGGGACTGTACACGAGATGCGTTTCTGTATCCTGCATTCTTATGTCTTGTCTGTGTAGAATTTTTCATCTCCTTTGCACTTCTCTTATGACAGGTGTTGGAGTTTCACCTTACTGGGACCCAAGCAGCGGCAGTGTCTCCTCCCTGATTCCCACAAACACCGTTGCCATGAGATGCTCTCTGTACAGGTCTGCTGTTCCACCACTCTTCAAGGCAGGGAAGCAAAGTGACATCACAGAGAATCGGGGGCCCGCTTGAAATCCATTCTCAGCCTTGGATTCCAAGCCCTTTTGGCGATCCCCACCAACTCTGCCCTGATGGTCTCCCCTCCCTCCCGTGATCCCTGCAGCTGGCTGTGATCCCTGCAGCTGGCTGTGATCCCTGCAGCTGGCTGTGATCCCTGCAGCTGGCTGTCCTCTGATTTTCTTCACTTATCTCTTCTGGGGCTGCTCCTCTACCTTAAAACCCCATTTGTCTCACCCCGACCTGTGGGGGTCCTCTTTCTCTCTCCGCCAGTCGGCCATCAGTCCAAGAGGGAGAGAGGCAGAAGGGTGACAGGAAGCTTTGTCGGAGGCCCATGAGCATGGATGGAGGGAGGCCTCCGGGAGACAGAGCGGTGAGTCAGCTCAGCTTTATCCAAAGTACAAGGAATATATAGGACTAGGGAGTCTGGGGACAAACTAATTTGTACAAAGTGACACGTTCCAATCACAAGGCTTAGCATGTGGCAGTAGGGTCCGATAGCAGAGCCCCTAGCACAAGTCTTTTAGAAGGGATCTGTGCCAAGAGTCAAGCTAAAGATGAATCAGGCATCTGGTTTAGAGACACCTTTTAGAGAAGGTCAGGCCCAGGGACATTCTCCAGATAAGGGCAGGTAGAGAGCAGGAAGTCTTGCTGGGAGGGAGGAAGTTTCCATATTGGGGAGCTTAGAGAGAACGCTGCCAGGCTATGGCAGACAGGGACCCCCAACCAGCCAGCAATGTATTCCGACACCGACCCGGGCCCCTTTCCCTCTGCATAGAGAGGAAATCATGCGTGTTTGATGTGTCTCTCTGATCGGACAGACTCTGCCATCAGCTCCGAAACATTGTTTTATCTTCACATGTGAGTTTTACACCTGTCCCTCATCACACAGCTGGAGAGGGAACGTGGGTTCTGAGCTGGTATGCTGACACTTTCATCTGTTTTATCCCAGGTGCCTGAAGCCAGTGGACAATCATTTAGTGTAGTTAGATTAGATCACAGAGCCCGAATTCCATCCATAGAAATGTCCCACATCTTCTATAAGTCTAAATCTTCCTGAAAGCCAACACAGATTGTTTTCCAATTACCAGTCGTACTGAGTAATGACTGCTCAGCTTTTGAGTGTGTATTGTGGGGTGTTATTTGGGAAAGATTCCTGGTAAGAGAAGGGTTTGTTTGGTTTCAATTTCTCCAAGGTGGTTAATTAAAGAGGTGGCTAATTCTTCATCTTCTAATCTATGAGACTTCTTTGCTTGATCAGAAAGCCCACGGCGATATCCTCAGTGTTCAGTGGAGGAGATGGAAGCTAGTGTCTTCTCTGCTATAATCAAGAGCTGTGGTTGACAGGGTCTGTGAGGTTTAAGCGCAGGGCTACAACCTCAACCATTAGACGCTCCTAGACAAGATGGGGAGCAAAATCAGATCACAGAAGGACTTGGGAACTCTTCCAGGAAATAATTAACACCCATAAGGCTTCAGAAGACTCTGGAGCTAGAAACCAGAATGTCACCAAAGGGTCGACTAAGGCATAAGAGTTTGAAATCTCATTTCAGTGCTGAGCCAAGCCTTGGGTTCAAGTGCAAGCATTGTAAACAAGCAAAAATAATAAAAACAATTAACTAAAAGGTATTGGTGAAATTATTAAGGCCACTCCACATAGTTAAAAGGGAGGTTTATTCTGTGGGGTAACTTACAAGTGAAGTGATAGGTAACAGGGTCTGGGAAAGGTGAAGCACAGTCCGACGGTGTTCTTTGGAGAACTCTGCTCAGTCTACCTCCAGCGTCCAGGATCCAGGAAGCAAGAGAGCCAGCACATCCAGATCTCAGGTCTTCAGGGCCCTCTCTTGGCCCCGCCTGGTAGGCGTGACAGTTACTGAAGTCTCAATGGGGGTTGGAATGTCTAGATCAAAGCTGGAATGGCTACCCACTACAAAAAGTTGGTTTATCCCCTTGCCTGACTAAAAGATGTTTTATTCCCCTACCTGACGAATGACTTGCATTCGACACTTTCAAACGTCTTTGAGTCTTATCCTAGTCCACCCTAGTGCAGAGAGCTGGTCTAAGCTCCTGGGTCCTCAGAATTGCCTTCTCTGTTCTCACTCACTGCTGAGTCCGAAATAAGAAACAGATTTCACACAGAGATCCTGATGCCCTCATATCGATACATCAGGCACCCACATGCCCTGCCAACACTCACCCCTTGGCTATCTGGGCCTGCATATGCACACACAGGTAATACCTACTTCATGATAACAGGCACTTAGAAGAACCTATACATGCTTTCCAAGAGGGCTTGGGATAGTAAGGCAGGGTACTGGTGGGTGACTCAGAGAATGTTCTAGAAGGGGCTGTGTCATATTGGCCTTGAGCTTCCTTTGCACAGCGTGAGGGGAGCCAGAATAGGAGGGTTGGGGCCGGGGCTGGGGCTGGGGCAGTTACCCAAATTCAACAGCAGCACTGACAAGAAGAACGTCCACCAGCCAGAGAACCTAAGTGAGTCAGAGGACCTGAGTGTCAAGACGGGAGGCAAAGGTCCCACATGCATCACCTGGAAGACCCTTAGTTCAATGCGAATCACCTGTGGTGGTTTGAATAGGAATGGCCCCATAGGCTCATAGATTTGAGTGCTTGGTCACCAGGGAGTGGCACTATTGGGGCTATGACCTTCTTGAAGTGGGCGTGGCCTTGCTGAAGGAAATGTGTCACTGGGGGATGGGCTTTGAGGTTTCAGATGTTCAAGTCAGGCCCATCCCCCCCCTCTGTGTGTGTGTGTGTGTGTGTGTGTGTGTGTGTGTGTGTGTGTGTGTCTCCCTGCTGCCTGTGGATGCAGATGTGGAACTCTCAGCTCCCTCTCCAGCACCATGTCTGCCTGCACCCCACCATGCTTCCCACCATGATGACAATGGACTAAACCTCTGAACTGTAAGCCAGCCCCAATTACATGTTTTCCTTTATAAGAGTTGCTGTGGTCACGGCATCTCTTCACAGCAATAGTACATTGACTAAGAAGTCGCCCACAGTATTTGCCTCCATTGCTACATACTCCAATTATTCTTTCATGGTGGCAATGTGCGTCACAACTTTTAGAACTCTTCATTCATTCTTTATCCACTGTACTAGGTTAATTTTGTTGTCAACTTGACACAAGCTAGAGTCACCTGGGAAGAGGGAATCCCTTTTGAGGAACTGCCTCCATCAGATCGGCCTGTGTCTGTGGGGCATTGCCTTGATTGCTAACTGATATGGAGGGTCCAGATCATTGTGGGTGGGACCATCCCTAGGGAGGTGGTCCTGCATTGTGTAAGAACGCTAGCTGGGGGAGCAGGAGAGCAAGCCAGTCAGTGGCATTCCTCCAAGGTCCTGCTTGCAGATCCTTGCCTTGAATTTCGGTCCTTACTTCCCTCAGTGATTGACTGTGACCCAGAAGACCTGCAAGTGTAAGCTGAATAAACCTTTCCCTCCCTTAAACTGATTTTGGTCACGGTGTTTACCACAACAAGAGAAAAGCAGCTAGGACACCTCCATAACCCTATCTCTTGCAAGATTCTCACTAATGTCCCCACTGGGGCAGTGTTATTTAGTGTGTTTGCCCTGCAGTTCCTTGAAGATGGACAATGGTGAGAAGTGACCTGCAGGAGTGAAGTAAGAAGTCAGCTGAATGGACATTCACGAGAGAGCTGTAAAACGCGGAGCTTTCTCTGGAGAGGCGTGAAAGGCTGATCTTCTAGTAGGCACGCAGAAAGGGAGTGCTGTAAATGCCAGTTTGTCACTAAATGGGAGGATTCCTTCAAGCATCAGTGACAACACCAATTGCTGGGATAACAGGAGTCCTCGTGTGTTACTGGAATGTGTGGGATATACATTTGTCCATCTCACGGGGCAAGAGAGATGGCTCAGTGGTTAAGAGCACTGACTGCTCTTGCAGAGGACTCAGGTTCAGTTCCCAGCACCCACATGGTGTCTCACAACCATCTGATGCTCTACTTCTAGGGGATATGACGCCCTCTTCTGGCCTCTGGGGGCATTGCACCCACATGGTGCACAAACATACATACAGGCAAATACTCATGCACATAAAATAATAATAATAGATGAATCTATAAATTGGTCCATATAATTTGGAAAGCATCTTGATATTATTAATAAAGTGGGACACACAGATTATCTGATCCACCCATTCTACTCTAAGCGTATATCTTACAGTTGTGTGCTTACGTCTGTTCTGGTAAAGAGTCAAAAAGAGGTGGTGGCACACAGCTATAATCCCGGCACTCAGGAGGCAGAGGCAGGTGGATCTCTTTCAGTTCAAGGCCAGTCTAGTCTGCACAGAGAGTTACAGATCTACACAGTGAAATCCTGTCTCAAAAATTTTCTATGAAAGCAAGTTCATGTAAAACAGCATTATTTTATGTGTACTTTTAGTTTGGATCGTGAGTTTGGACCATTCTTTCTCAGTTTTCCTTCTGTAATAGCTAAAAGGGAGTTGCTCGCAAGAACAGGGAATGAATATTATTTCACCCAAATGAGGGATGTGGCCGGACATGGCGACTTAGACAATGCACACAGCAGCCTCTGATGACTTTTAAGTGTGATGTCAAACACAGTGAAACAAATTCAGTGCAATCCCCACAGCCAGCAGCTCCCTGCCTCGTCTTGGGTCTTTTCTTCTCAGGGGACCGATTTTCTTTTCTAGCGAGTTTGGTTTTATTGTTAAAGTATCAAAATATGAATATACTCTGGAAATCCGAGAGCAAACAAGAAAAATGAGGTTGCTTCCATGCCTGCGTCCCAGGTAACATGAAATCGTGCTGAAGTAAAGCTAACAACTTCAAGTTGGATTTGGAATAAAAGGCCTTTCTTCTTTTTCGTTTTATTTTTTCCCCATTTTTGAGGCAGAGTCTCATGTGGCCCAGGCTACATGTGATCACAGACCTATACAGGCCCACCTGGGTCCTCTGCAAGAGAGATGCGGGCATAGAATGCCGTGGAAAAGGAGAAAGAAAATATGGTCTAAAATACTGCAGGGTTTGGAGTCTGCGTGTCGTTGGTGATTGGGTGGGTTTGATGATGATGGGGCAGGGAAACAAACAGGAAGCAGTAGAATGTTCTGGAATAAAGTGCTTTGGAGCTTTAACTGGCTGTAAGACCTGCTCGACCAGTTACCTCTATGACTTGGTTAGCTGTCCTTTCTAAGCCCTGGTTTTTTCATCTATAAAACCCAGAGAAGTATTAATCCCATCTCATAGGGTGCTTGTAATAATCTAATTATGTAAACTGTGAAAAACACGGAGTAAATAGATGCCCACAGATGACAAATATTCACTATACAAGCTGTTGGATGGACCATCAATATTTAGCAAATGTTTTTTTTGTTTTGTTTTGTTTTGTTTTGTTTTGTTCTAACATTTTTTGAGATGAGGTCTCACTATGTTACCCAGGCTGAACTTTAAGGCATCCTCCTGCCTCAGCCTCCTGCTTAAAGGGACTGTAGGTGTGTGTCGCCATGCCGGCATTGTTCATCTTAATAGTGATCAAGGTGTGTAAGGATCAGTGCGTAACAGTCAGCCATCTGCTCCGTAGACAGGAAAAACATCCCTCCTCCAAAAGGAGGAGTTCCCTTGAAGAAGCGCTGGGCTAGGAGGCCGCTTTGAAATCACCGGAGGCAAAGGTTCAGTGTGCAGGGCTCAGGTCTGCAAATCTCTCTTTGAGATTACTTTTCTGTGTCTCAGAAAAGAAAGGGAAACCCAGGGAAGTGGGTGGCGGGTACCAGAGCCGGCAGTAAAGTGACGAGGAGGGTAGAGAGCAGAAGTGCTTTTGACACCTTCTGTGAAATAGTTACTACAAAAGCAAAAGGCTGAAACCAGGTGGCCCCACCCCTGAAAAAGAAAAGCATTAATGGGTGCCAGTGGGGAAGGAGGGGTGCCGGAAAGAGCCTTGGTACCAGAGGATGCCATCCTTGTTACCAATATAATGTTTGTTTTTCAAATAAATCTTGACTCTTCCCATTAAATGTTGAAAGACTCAGCTGAGAATGTTCGTTAAGTTTCATGAATGCATTTGGGTGTCTTCGAGAGGACCCCCGTCACTCCAGTAACCATTACCTGGCTGAGAAATGACTCTTTGAAGGTAGGCTCTGTGTTTTAGGCAGGCTTTCTCTTGAGAGGCTGGCTCCATGTATAAAAATTCCACAACTACTTGAGGAGTTAAGTTGACTCTTAACAATTCTGCAAAGTGTATGATGAATTTTCACCGACCGTAAGCAGCCGCGCAGACAAAGGCGAGGGATGCATTTCCGCCAACGCCTTTGCGGAAAACCTGTAGCCCTGCTTAGAGGAGTGAATTAAAGCCGTAGGGGCCAAGAGGAAGCGAGAGAGCCTCTCGTTTGAATGTAGTTTGAGAGGTACAGACACAAAAGGCAGCAGACATTTTAGAACCATTAGCGGCTTGTGAGGATGAATAGTTCAAAGGAGCTGTCCGTGCATACCATGACTGCTGAGCAAACATTACTCTGTATGCACAGGGAGCTACCACAGGCTTTCGAGACACTGTTCTTCAGTGTGGAAAAACTACCAGAGCTTTATTCCCTCTGCAGCTACAGGGAATTCACTCTCAGAATCTCCGGCCATTCAGTTGGGGAGCAGGTTTCATTTCACTGTCCAACAAACATATTCATGTTCTTCGCTTGTGGAGGCTGGAAATTGAACCCAGGGCCTTGTGCACACTGGGCAAGCTCTCCACCACAGAGCTACAGTCCCAACACACAAAAAGTATTTTTTAAGAACAAAGGCAACTTTTTAAGTGTTATTGGATCTTATTGTAAATACTGTCATATGGAAGTAAAGTAACAAAAATCATTAATGTGCCCAAGCCCATAAACAAATAAATATAAACATATTGGAGACTGAACAAAATATATTCAATATTAAACCCAAGGATAACGCATTATTAGAGAAAAATTGTAAAAGCCTTTCAAATTCTTTGAAAATTTACTATTTCACAACTTACCACAACTTTAAAAGGACAGTGTAGCGCATGGCTGGTAGGGCCTACGTCCCTTACCAGCTACACAAGCCCAAATGCATTATTCAGACTGAATGAGCAGAATTTTCTTCGTCAGAAAATGAAGTCAGTAGATGTTTTATCTTTGTGTGGTTGTGTAACAAATGGTCACAAAGTGGTAGCTTAAAACAACACAGAACAAGTGAAACTATAGGGCAGGATGTTACAGTGAGGCTAGGAGCCAGGGACAGATGCGCAAACACTGTAGGGTCTATTGATGTGTGGAAGGAGCGAATTACAGATGATTTGGGGATGAAGAGATCGCTCAGCTGTTAAGGGCATATGCTGCTCTCCAAAGGACCCACTTTGGATCCTCAGAACCCACCCACATGGTGGCTCATAATCATCTCTCACTCCAACTCCGGTACTGCTGTGGAATGTTCTGTATGACAAATGTGTTGCTCTGATTGGTTGGTAAATAAAACACTGATTGGCCAGTAGTCAGGCAGGAGGAAGTATAGGCGGGACAAGGAGGAGAATAAAGCTGGGAAGTGGAAGGCTGAGTCAGAGAGACACTGCCAGCCGCCATGATGAGAAACAGCATGTGAAGATGCCGGTAAGCCACAAGCCACATGGCAAGGTATAGATTTATAGAAATGGGTTAATTTAAGCTGTAAGAACAGTTAGCAAGAAGCTTGCCACAGCCATACAGTTTGTAAGCAATATAAGTCTCTGTGTTTACTTGGTTGGGTCTGAGTGGCTGTGGGACTGGCAGGTGAGAGAGATTTGTCCTGACTGTGGGCCAGGCAGGAAAACTCTAGCTACAGTCTGATGCCCTCTTCTGGTCGCGATGGGCACTGCGAAACACGGTATAACACTTATATGCAGGCAAAACACTGAGACACATAAAATAAAATATAAAATAAATGTAAAAATGTTTTAAATTTATTTCAAAACCAAATATTTCATTTCATTGAAGTAGAATAATGAATAGTGATCATGAGAATTGGATAAGGGTACTTAACACACACACACACACACACACACACACACACACACACATACACACCCCACCCTACATTTTAAAGGCAGATCCCCACTGTACATAGAGTAAGGTGCAGTTCCCTAATCTGATATTGTGTTTTATTCACTATTTCTCTATATATAGATTTAATGTAATACCGAAAAGTTACATGAACATTTGATGATTTACATCTAATACTAATAATTCAATGAAGTAAATGATGTATGTCTATATAGAGTGAACCATGTAGGAGGAAGAAGATAAAGAGAAAGGGGGGTGTTTTATTACCACGTCCTTCAGCAAATACAGCGTTCAGAAAAATACAGAGTTCTGACATGCAGCAGGACTCACAAACATCGCTGTGTGTTATACTGAGCACTCAAAGAGCTGAAGATGGAAGATTCCCAGTCCAAATGTATGGTGAATGTTTTAGAAAGACAGACACGCAAATTATCCTGATGTGGTCATTACATATGGTTTGCCTGTACTGGATCATCACACTGCATCTCACAAATGTGCTTAACTGTTATATCGACTTGAAATTGTTTGAAGGGGCCAGTAAGATGGCTCAGACATTAGAAGCATTGTTGTGTAAGTTCAAATACACACAAACGTGCAAGGTGGAAAACCAACTCCTAAAAATTGTCCTCTGCCCTGAGCAGCCACACACACACACACACACACACACTCACACACACTCACACACTCACACACACACTCTCACACACACACTCACACACACACTCACACACACTCACACACACTCACACACACTCACACACACTCACACACACTCACACACACTCTCACACACACTCACACTCACACACTCACACACACTCACACACTCACACACACACACACACACACACACACACACACTCCTAGCAATGAAGAGAGGCTCAGAGGCAAACAGCGCATACTACTCTCACAGAGGATCCAAGTTCTGTTCCCAGCATCTGGGTCGGGCAGTCCACAACCCCTGAGTCTGAAACGAAGGTGTAGGCAGCAGCTGCTCTCTCACCTGAGACTCGGATGGAGAGGGGGCTATGTTTTAGTCCTGTTTTTAAGCAGAATTCAGTTTCTTACAGTGGAAAAATTGAGGAGTTCAGTGTTCCACTGCCTATCACTGTGGGTTCCTAAGTAATTCACAAGGGAGCTTCCTTCTTAGAACCAGGAATGAAGAGAGAAAATCATCAGGATGAGCAGGTGATATCGGTTGTTCACAAAAATCACACACGTCACCGACTTTGCTATAGTTCTGTCTTAGTTACTTTTCTATTTCTGTAACCAAGGCAACTTATGGAAGAAAGACTTTACTGGGCCTCAAGGTTCCAGAAGGTTAGAGTCCAACAGGAACCTAGCAGCAAGCAGGCAAGCACGTGGAACAGTAGTGAAGAGCCCACATCTTGATCCACAGCAGGAGATGGAGAGAAAGCCAACTGGGGATGTCTGGGCCTTTAAACCCGTGACACACCTCCTCCAACAAGGCCACACCTCCTAATCCTTCCCAAACAGTTCCACCAACTGGGGACCCAGCACTGAAATATATGAGCCAATCCAGGCCATTCTCAATCAACACACCAAAAGTTCATTGGTGAGAGGCACTGGCAGGTCCCATTCATGCTCCCAGGGAAGGGATCTTGCAAGGTGTGGCTACACTGTGATCTTCTAGGAGTTTGTCTGCTGGTCAGTGATGAGCACTCAGGCTTTGGGAGTAGCAAAACTTAACACCTCAGGCTCCAGGCACACATCCCAAATTTGCCATCTCACAAGGCATAGTAGTTAGATAGTAACATGGTAGTTAATGTAGAAAGCAAGACATTGTCTTGGTCACTATCGAAACTTAAAAACATAATACTTTGGGCACTACCATAACAATTATAGGTAAATGTTTCTAGTTACAAAACTGGCTCAGAGGTTGAGAGCACTGGCTGCTCTTCCAGGGATCCTGAGTTCAATTCCCAGCAACCACATGGTGGCTCACAACCATCCGTAATGAGATCTGGTACACAGGTAGAACACTGTATATGTAATAAATAAATAAATCTTTAAAAAAAAAACTGGATTTGAGAAGGCCAGGGTGATAAGCAGCATCCACTTCAGCAAAGGTACAGGAAGGAAACATGGATTCTGGAGGGCAGACCTTGTGAAAAGAACAAACCAGGGGGCCGGCATTTTGGTCTTGCAACCCACCAGTCCCTAGGAAAACCTTAAGTGAGAAAAACGTGTGTTAACCCTATTGGATGAGAAAAAGACTACTACCGTAATTTTTGAGACAAATTTAAAGCAAGCTTTATTAAATACTGGCCAAGTCCATACCCGGGATTCCCAGAGAATGGCCACGAATTACATCAGTTTAGTGCTTATGAAGGCGGAGACCAGAAGGTGACGTACTTCCTGCCTTCATCCCATCAGGGGCATACAAATATTTTGATGTGCTTCCTGCCTACATACTTCCCACTTCTGTGTGATCAAACACATCCTATGCAGTTGGGGCAGCCGACCTGGTTTATAGAAGTGACAACAGGTGGTTTGTCACCTTACATGACCAACAGTCCCCAGCATTCCAGCAAGTTATCCGTCCCTGGGCAAGTGGGGCCTACAGGTTAGAGACTTCTAGGTTTTATAGATCTCTTCAGCACAGTAATTAAAACTTAAAACATAACTTTAGCCCTCACATCTGCTTTACATCTCGGGCAGACTCCCGAAGGCCACGAGGAGCTTGCCACATGCCACTCAAACAAGGCCAGTGTGGTGGCACAGCTAACGAAACCTTGCCACTGTGTCTCTCCCACCGACAAATGCTGAACGTCTGGCTCGTTGAAGACCGTTTCACTAGGTTCTGAAATGAACTCTACTCCCCCGTCCTCCAGGAAGGACAATGAAATGCAAACGTGAGTCCAGGGGAAGGCCATCCAATCTGTAATGGGCCGGGAAACCTTTTCAACACATGAGTACAGAAACAATTAGACACACTTAACCCGAAACTGTCTCACTGGGAAAACGACATCCCGCAATGAGGACAGATTCATATTCAGGCACAGTGGCTGGAGCAGGATCCTGAGAGCTCACATCCTCAACTGCAGGGGTGAGACACACAGAGAGAATGGGAAGCAGTAGAAAGCATAAGCCCACCCCCAGTGACGTATTTCCGCCATGGCTGAGCCACTTAAACCTCCCCAAACAGCACTGCCAACTGAGGACCAAGTGTTTAAGGGCACAAGTCTGTGGGAGACAGTTTTCATTCCAAGCACCACACCCACTGACCGTTCTTTACGGTGCTCAGCTGGGACTTGGCATAGTGACAGGTGATCTGGTAAGTAGGGCTGACCACGCTTTTGCTTTGGTGCGTCCTCCACTTTATGCAAACAGTAGCCCATCAACATTTTCTGTTTTGAATCTTTTCAAAGATTTCTTTTTATGTGTGCAGATGATATTTTGCCTATATGTATTTACCTGTGCACCACGTGCATGCGATGCCAGTGGAGGCCAGAAGAGGGCATAAGATCCTCTAGAACCCCTTGAGAGGGGCTATGACAATGCTGGGAACTAAACCTGGGTCTTTCGCAAGAGTAACAAGTGCTTTTAACCGCTGAGCCATCTCTCCAGCCCCTCCACCCACATCTTCACACAGAAGAAAACACTGCTGTTTGCAATTCTGTCTTGTAAATAGCAACCCCCTTTACCAGAAAGAAATGAGTTTCTTATTCTCATGGGAACCAGCATATGCAGATAATTAGAATTCCAACTTCATTTATGCCCCGTAAGATGGCACACACAAAAGAGAAGTCAGAGAAAACGCTGACAACCTGCACCTGGCATTATAGTCATCGCTCCTGCCAATTAGTGAAGTGCTAAACACCTAGTTATAAAATAAAACCAGACAGCCGAGGCTGGGTAATTAATGGCTTCTCTGACATTAATGACGATAATTGTGGCTGTCACTGCAAATAGCAGTGTCCCTTGGTGTCTCTATCAACCATTGTGTATTTGATTGAGAGTCGCTAGAAAGGAGGGCTTGTCCCTGGATTCTTACATAATGCCGCTCCATATAAAAATATTTTTTCATTAGTGTTGGCCTTGGGTTAAAAGTCTCCAAGGAAATGTCAGTGTTTACATGCATAATGCTTATGTTGTGTAAATATAGGTTCTCCAAATGTTAAGCAAATTGCTGTATTTTAATACTTTGTCCCGTGCTTACACCAGGAAGAATAAATGAGCTTTCCTTTGTTTGGCACGGGAAACAATATTGAAATAAAATTCAAATGCAGCCTCCTGATCTTATCGGAGCAACACGATCTCATTACGTCTGGGAGAATACATATTTACTAATCTGTTGATTTGCATACTTCTAGAAGCTGGGGCGGACTCTTGTTCTGGGGCTGTGTTCTGTCCAATCTTTTTAGCTAAGGGATCAGGCACGTTTCTAAGAATCTGTGACTGCGTGCTGCTCACGGCACTGATCTCCAAAACTGGGCTTTTCTTTCTCTCATGTTAATTTAGATTACATTGAGCCCGGGGCCGACCTAATTGGAAACTGTATTCCTCGGCTTCCCTTGAGTGGGCTCTGCAAAGGCGACTTCTCAGCGATGGAGCCTTCGAGCAGGCAGCCGCCTCATGCATGCAGTGGCACACAAGCAGTGGCTCAGACCCTGAGGGAAGGGCAAGTCTGCAGCTTCCTCCGGCTGACAGACCTGGCTTTTTAAAAATGTTGTATTTAATATTTATATGTGCATATATTGTGTTTGCATCAAATCATCCCCATACCTTCCCCTCCAACTCTCC
The DNA here is from genome assembly GCF_949786415.1 of Peromyscus eremicus. Taxonomy (NCBI): domain Eukaryota; kingdom Metazoa; phylum Chordata; class Mammalia; order Rodentia; family Cricetidae; genus Peromyscus; species Peromyscus eremicus. The sequence continues at coordinate 39,933,063 of NC_081438.1, read as the reverse complement.
TCCCTACCCCCACCACTTTTCTTCCCAATTTCATTTCCACTTCACGTTTCTCTCTCTCCCTCCCACCTCTTTCCCTCCCTCCCTCCCTCCCTCTCCCCAGCCCTCCCCACCCTCTCTCCCAGCAGCCATCAATGTCCACTATCTCTTCAGAAAGGGTAGGACTTCATAAAGCCTTCCTTCATCCTAGCTGGGAGTTTGGCTAACTTGGTCCTGTATAAGCCTTGTGCACTGTTCCTCTTCAGACATCCATCCACCTCCTCTGGCTCTTCCATTCTTTCCACGCCATCTTCCACGAGAAGCTGAGCCTTGAGGAAGGGGATATGCTAGAGATGTCCCATTTCTACGGCCTCTCACTCTTTGCTTGTGGAATCTCTGTACCGATCACCATCTACTGCAAAAAGAAGCTTCTCTGGTGATGGCTGAGAGGTGTGCTAGTCTATGGGTATAAAGATAAGAACTCAATGAACACTTTATTCCTGTGTCTATTTAGCAGAATAACATTACTGAGCTCTCTCGCAGGGCATATGGCTTATCCAGCCATGGGTCTGTGGGCCAATTAACATTACCAACTGATACCAATTACATTGATCTTGTGGAGCAGGCTTTGAATCCAGGCAGAATGTGGTTGGTGACTTCCATGATACTGGTGCCGTTATGAGTCTATGTTGCCAAGCCAGTTGTTACTGTAGCTCCCAGGTCTCACAGCTGGATAAGACTGTCGAAAACTTCTCTCTCCAAGCGCATAAAACGGGGCTTCCAGCATTACACTTTAGGCTGGAGGGATGGAGCTTCCAGGCTGGTACCAGCTTGAGTTCTCTATGACCTGTGGCTCAGGCCTGTGGTGTTTTTGGTGATAAGGTCTTACCATCAGGTTCTGGGAGGTAACCAAGAGCATGGTAACAGCCTGTAATGTTGGGGCGGGGGCAGGGGGCACTCTGTGGAACCTCATTGACCAATAAACCAAAGCAATAATTTATAGCTAGCCCTGGGCTTTTCTTTTTTAATTTTAATTTTTTTTGTTTTTTGTTTTTGTTTTTGTTTTTTGTTTTTGTTTTTCGAGACAGGGTTTCTCTGTGTAGCTTTGCGCCTCTCCTGGAACTCACTGGGTAGCCCAGGCTGGCCTCGAACTCACAGAGATCCGCCTGGCTCTGCCTCCCGAGTGCTGGGATTAAAGGCGTGTGCCACCACCGCCCGGCTATTTTAATTTTTTTCAAGACAGGGGTTGAAATTTTTTCAAGATGGGGTTGGAATTCCCTGAGGGGCAATGGGGACAGAATTCCCTGAGGGGCAAAGGGGATGGAACTCCCTATTGTTTTAGAGCAGGTGAGAGCTACACCCCTGGCAGAGAACCTAGAAAGAGCTCTTATTTGGTCAGCGGCTCCCAGGCCCTGCAGAGGACATGCACCCGAATGCAGCCAGAGTGGTTTCCGCATCTTCCCAAGCCCAGGCTACTTGTGTGAATGACCTTGAGAGCTAGGCCATAGTTAATCTCCATTTGTCAGACTACTTGAAGACTCCAAAGAAAGACTTCTATCCCAACTTGGTCCTAATATACTCCTGCAGACCCTAGAGTAATTCACTTCAGTAGTGCACTCAAAGACTGAGAAACCATGTGTGCATGCATGGTTCACTCCTGAGGGAGGAACATTTTATCTGCTATTGTTTGGAATTGACCTTAGTTGATTTTATTGCTGTTTTAAATTCTCTACATTCATTATCTCTTTATGCCTGTAGCAGGAGGTTCACTCTTGGCAGTCTGCTTAGCACACCCCTGACTTTTGTGGTTGAGTTTTGCACTTTGCAGAACCATTCAAACGTCTGTAATGATGAGGTTTAAGTTTTAGTGGCTCTTGATAAAGACAGATTAAACAAAGTTAATAATACCAAGAAAATAAGTTATCCTTGGCAAATATCGTTGGAAGACACTGCCATACCAATATCATTGCGGCCATTCAACATCCCTGTGTGTGCGAGAAGCAACTATCAGCTGCCTGTCATTCTTCAACCCAGTCCTCTGATACTTGTCCAATCAATATCTTATAATTACGTTAATGTTGTTCAAAGAACGTGTGGATGGACAGTGAGATGGTTTAGTGGGTAATGTGCTTGCCACCTTAGTTGACAAACTGAGTTTGATCACCATGATGGACAGAGGGGAATCAACTCCTAAAAGTTTGTCTCTGGCCTCTATACATGCAACTTGACATGCCTGTTCTAGCATGCACACACACACACACACACACACACACACACACACACACACGCACACACGCTTATAAATAAAATTCAAATTAAATAAATGGTGAGCACTGGATAACACAATGCCCAAACCATGAGTCAAAATGTTAAAGTCACTCAAGGCAGACTCACATCATTAACTTCCATAAAATGCAGTTTTAAAAGCTGTCACTCAAAAACTCACAGTGATGGAATATTAAGCTCTTAAGTCTGAAGCCCCAAACAGAAGACCCCAGTTTCATTGGTGGGACAGCTTTGGCCATATCAACTTGTCTTTCTGAACTCTGGAGTTCCCATGGGGATCTGATGACCTCTCAGGTCACGTGGATTTGAGATGCTCACCTGAAATAATGGACAGCAACTTCCTTTACAAACTGTTGTTCTTGACGTGAAGTGGCTCACTGTTGGTTAATACACACACCTCTGAGAATTAGGACTACACAGCGTAGATTATAAAGATTTCCTTTTAAAAGATTATACCAGGAGCTGGAGGGGCAGCTCAGCTCAGCAGGTGAAGAGCTTGCCACACAAGACCTGAGTGTGATACCCAGGACCCGTGTAAAGATGGGAGGACGGAAAGAATCAGTGTCCCATAGTTGTTCTCTGATCTCCATGTGCACATCTTGGTGCCTGTGTGCTCATATGCATCTATCACAGGCACACAACAACAACAACAACAACAACAACAACAACAATAATAATAGTTGCTATTATCATTATTTTAAATTTTATAATAATTTTTATGTACACTGACTTTGGCAGGTTGCATACCTATAAGCAAGCACTGTTTCTTTGTATTGTTTTCTTTTTGTCCCTGCATACATGACTGTCATCCTCCACCGGGAAGGGTCCCTCCACCGGGAAGGAGCCCTCTACCAGGAAGGAGCCCTTCACCGGGAAGGGTCCCTGCACCGGGAAGGAGTTTTACTTCTGCATGTGGCGGTGGAAGTAGAGTTGCTCTGAGCCTCTGGAACACAGAAAATCAATTCTGATTAGCACTTGACTAGATAATGAAAGGCCATGAAAAGAGTGCTTTTTCAGTTATTTACTTTTCCCTCGCCAGTGATTGGGGCGGGGTGGATGGGGAGGCTGATTTTAAATACTGCTTTAAAACATAATGTGTTGGGGGTAAAATCCTAGGAACTAACTGTTTTAATGTACTCCAGCTCTAAAAAGGGCATCTGTGAGGCACATAAGAGACAATGGAAAGTACTGGGCCGAGAGAGAGAGAGAGAGAGAGAGAGAGAGAGAGAGAGAGAGAGAGAGAGAGAGAGAGAAGCAATGGGCAGAACACACGTACGGGTTGCTCAGCACTCCAGACACAGCACCATTTCTCTCACCCAAGGTCAGGGGAGTACTGAGTCCATCTTCAGTCTTTCATGTTGCAAATTCAGAGCCACTCCTGTACACACCTCCTCTGGAACCACTCCTGTGCACACCTCCCCTGGAAACGCTCCTGTACACACCTCCTCTGGAACCATGCCTGTGTACACCTCCTCTGGAACCGTTCCTGTGCACACCTCCTCTGGAACCGTTCCTGTGCACACCTCCTCTGGAACCGCTGCTGTGCACACCTCCTCTGGAACCACTCTGTGCACACCTCCTCTGGAACTACTCCTGTGCACACCTCCTCTGGAACCGCTCCTGTGCACACCTCCTCTGGAAACACTCCTGTGCACACATCCTCTGGAAACACTCCTGTCCACACCTCCTCTGGAAACACTCCTGTCCACACCTCCTCTGGAAACACTCCTGTCCACACCTCCTCTGGAACCACTCCTGTGCACACTCCTCTGGAACCACTCCTGTGCACATCTCCTCTGGAACCACTCTGTGCACACTCCTCTGGAACCACTCCTGTGCACACTCCTCTGGAAACACTCCTGTGCACATTCCTCTGGAACCACTCTGTGCACACCTCCTCTGGAACCGCTGCTGTGCACACCTTCCCTGTGCACACCTCCTCTGGAACCACTCTGTGCACACCTCCTCTGGAACCACTCTGTGCACACCTCCTCTGGAACCACTCCTCCTGTGCACACCTCCTCTGGAACCACTCCTCCTGTACACACCTCCTCTGGAACCGCTCCTGTGCACACCTCCTCTGGAAATGCTACTGTGCACACCTCCTCTGGAACCATGCCTGTGCACACCTCCTCTGGAACCGCTCCTGTGCACACCTCCTCTGGAACCACTCCTGTGCACACCTCCTCTGGAAATGCTCCTTGCACACCTCGTCTGGAACCGCTGCTGTGCACACCTCCTCTGGGAACAGTAGGTAAGCAATTGCCGGACTCAGTTGCTTCCTCTGCCTCTTCCTCCTCCCCTCCTCAGTCAGCTCAGCCCCGCCCCAACCTGTCTCTCCTGGGCCGCTGTAGTCCTCTCCTACCTCCTCACCCCTTCCAGATTTTCCACTTTCTGATATAGTCTACATTCTGCATGTAGGGTTTTATTATTTTTCTCTCTGTTTTATTAGTGTCGTTTATACCCCCAAGGTCCTCAAGAAAATGTCACATGACCACTTGGCTCAAATTGTTCCAGCTTGAAATTGTTCCTAGGCTTGAAAATTACAGGGCAGAGGTCAGGTTTCAGAGCATTTGATGTCACTGCTTACCGCCTGGCCTTTAAGAGGATACCAGACGATCTTCTGCATACAAAATAATTCTTACTTGGCATATTCATGCATAATAATTGTAAGGCATTAAAAGCAATGTTTTGCAGTTCAAATTTATGTTAAATGCTCGCACTCTTCCGATATAAATAACCTCACTGACGTGACAAGCAGAACAAATGTGGACACGCATACTGATTCCTGTACCAGGTTTTCTCCTAGCACATCCTTCAATAATCTAAAGCCAGAGTATCTCATCTTTTCGTTCTGTGTTGGACACCCTGACTGTTAGTGATACTGAAGAAGCCCTATGCTTATCGGCCATTTCTATCCTTCAATGAATGGTCCTAGAAATTCTCTGTTCACTTTTACTATTTTTTTTGTTTTAGTTTTATATGTATGGGTGTTTTGCCTGCATATATGTCTATGCACCACATGCATGCAGTCAGAAGAGGGTGTTTGATCCCCTGGAACTGGAGGTAAGGGTAGTTGTGATCTGCCATGTGGCTGCTGGGAACCCAACCCAGGTCCTCTGCAAGGGCAGCCACTTAACGGCTGAACCATCTATTTCTCCAGCCCTGCTTCTGGATTTCTCTTCTGGACCTCAACACTTCCTAAGAGGCCTTACTTCTGGACACTGTTGCATTGGCGAATGTTTCCAACACAAGACTTTGGGGCACATAGCAATACTACAGCATTATGGCCGCAACAAAGCATGGATCTCAGCTTACCTAACCACATGTGGGAATGCAACTGTGTCCTCCTTAGTTTTAACAGTTCTTCCTTGGCTTTATATTGCTTTTCTTTTCTGGTCTTGCTGTATTTGGCTTATACAAACACAAGACAGTAAACACTTGACTTACTTGACAACTTAATCTTTTCAAATAGAAACACAGAGTGTGAAATCAATTGTGGGAATATTTAATGCCATAGCTGTTCCCATTTCTGTATTTTCACCTGGCCTCAAATTTCCCTGTGAATCTGTCCAGCACTCTGGTTTTTCATTCTCAGACTTCCATCGCCCTCCAGATATGCATATTGTGCCGCTGAATATTCACGTGACTTTCCGTGACCTTGGAGTGTAAGCTAGTCACCTTCTCCAGTGGGAGCTTCCAGGGCCATTCCATTACCTTCTGTTGCTACCGATTTTGAGATCCTCCACAGGACAATTTGATTTGCCCCTCCTCTGGTTTCTTGAACGTTGCCTCCTTGTGGTGACCTGCATGGCTTTGGGACTGAACTCACTGGAACTATGGAGAATAAAGAAACTGTAACAGACATATATACTGAAAAGCTGGGATCAGGTGGTCCATGCACTCTCATGGAGACACACCAGCAGCCTAGAAACTCAGGAGGTATTATACATAGCTGAATGAGGAGGGAGGCCAGTTAGTGAATCTCAGTAAGGGGTGTCTGTAAGGGAGCAGTCTCAGACTGTAGCCATCCTGGAGAAAAAGATGTGATTGATGCTGACTGCTCGTACTGTCAAATCCATACTCCGATCAATGGAGACCCTTGCCCTTCCCACAGGTCTGAGGCACTGCGGTCATTGAAAAGGCTGTGTGCATGTCATGAATGTTCATTCATGCAGGGGTACAGCTGCTCTCCGTATCTCCTGCATATTTTTAGAACTTTCCTTTAATCCCTAAAAATTCTTTTAGAATATATATTTTCTTTTTACCTTTTTACCTTCCTTTGATAAATATATTTCATAAGGAGGTACCTTTAGTGAGTGGTTTTGAACCATACCACCTCCTTATTGGCATTGTGATTTTTCTTCTTCTTGCCTTAAAAAGCAAAATGAATGTTTACTTATTATTGTGTATCAATACGTTAGCTATTTGCATAACAAACCACTCTACACTTATTAAATTTATTTCATGATTCTGTGAAATAATGATCTGGCTTGGACTCAACTGGATGGCTATTCTGTTTTTCACTGGGCTCCATCATGAAATTTTGGTCAAAAGATATTCCAAGGCTAAGCTCAATGTTAGAATGGCATTGGACTACAGAGTTACAGGTTGTACATATGAGTCCGATTATTTAGGACCATCCACACAGTCAGTATTGAAATATTTATTCATTTTCACATCATAAATAAACTGAAGGAAATAAGTAGTTGAGACATCCACACAGTTCTTCATAGGTAGGACTAAGACATGACAAGCTTCTGTGAGTGGTGCTGTATAGGAGATATATGAAGCTATACCTGCAGGGTCTATCGTGACATGTCCTTCCTAATTGTCTAAGCAATGTGGCCTTCATCCTTGAGCCTTGGTCTCTCTGATGTTGTTTGTCTCAACAGCATCAATGGTAAATCAGTGAAGGTCTTCTCCCACTTGTTTTTTCTCACTGATCTTCCAAGTGGTGACCAGGTAAGAATGAGGGCCTTCCTGTGTCTTCACACAACCCCATGCAAAGCTACCCTCTTTCGCAAGGACGGCAAGATATCATGGAAGGCCTTCATGAACTCTGTGATGTCAACACCAAATCATATGTTGGGGAAATAATTCCATAAAGATTAGGACATGTCCAGGGGGGCTGTTATTTGCATCTTGTCATTGTGGTACAACATACACACAATGTATAGATCTTAAATGTCCAATTGAATGAGGTTTGACAGGTGTGTCTACCACCCAAAATCAAGTTACAGAACTTTACATTTGCCCAGAAAGTTTCCTTCCATCTAGTCTTCCTCGTGCCAAGGCAACTCGCCACCTCCATCTGCAGACATTCTTTGCCACGTCTTCAAATTCATGCAAATGGGAACTGTTTCCTTTCCCACTACATAATACTATCGAGATATGTCCACTCCGATGCATACACCATTTGTTGTTCCAATAAGTCAGTACACTACAATTGTCGACGGACAGTTGACTCATTTTTAGTGTTTTGCTAGAATTGAGAAAGCTTCGGTAAACATTTTCATGACAGGCTACTTGCTTCTGTTGAATTTATAAGGAACAATTGCCTATAGTTCTGCTCTCAAAGATTTCTTTGGTCCTCACCACAATGAAATGAACATATTCTAAATGGTTAGTGTTGACCTTAATCTTAAGCACTTTGCTATAAATTTCAAAAGTAGGACTTAGTGTCTGTTATATGAAAAGTATATTCATAGAAAAAGTATTGTGCACTCAACAGGCACAATCACCAGTGACGATGATCTGAATGAAGATCTGTGATGTTGTACATTGCCATGTGTACATACCCAGAGGCAAGGACATTCCTGCTTCAGCATTTTATAAATAAAGAACAAAAGCATTCGTGTTTATCATCTCTTTAAGTCTTGTGAAGAAACACATAGACAGGCAGCTAATACAGAAGCTAATAACATTATAATAGTAGGGAAGTTCTGCCAAATAGTTTGTGGAGGTGATTGTAGAATCACAGGAAACTGAAACATAATCAGTGATTAGGTATATTGAAATGGACTCATAGGAAAAATCATGTGAACGTTGTGTGACGTAAGGAAAATAAAAATGATTTTATAAAATGATTATACATCACTGTAAAGGACGGGACTAAAGCTCAGCAATTTCTTTTTGTAGGGCAGCGGAGAATCTAGAGCAATTGGTATTGATTTACTCGCACATTTACTCACATATTGGAGACAAGGTCTCATGCTGTAGCTCTGGCCAGCCTGGAACTCACTACCCAGCCCAGGCTGAAGTTACAGCAACTTGGGAAGCAGTTGTTGGCATGCACTGTGGGACCCTCTGGATTGGATGAGTCCCGAGGCCATTGCGAACATGAAGGCACTGTATGTTTCTGATAACATCTCAAATGCATTCTGATGTCCTTGAATTAGGCTATATCCAGTAGTTGTCTTAGGTCTTCCACAGTCAGTCCCAAGGGTGGGACAATTCCCCTTTCAGAAATTATGTCCCCAGTAAGGGACATAGATGAGGATGAGAGCTGGAGGCAGTGTGTGGATAGGAGTCGGGGCCAGGAAAAATAAACTCTCAAGGATCCAGGTGCAGAGCAGGAATGGATGAGTTTTTGTCAATGTTTGAAACTGAGTAGGCATTGCTCTTGTATTAAGTGAACATAAATGGGATGAGTGTTGATCCTGTAGCAGCTCTCTAAGCTAGAAAAATGTCATGGCTCCCAGAATGAGACACATCATCAATTCCTGGTTTAACAGTGGTCCGGAATTAAAAGACACAGGCTGAGGTATGGAGCTGTTGGTTTTGTAAGGTAGAGAATCAAACCATCAGTTATCACTTCTTTCTATTACCCACACTGAGACAGGTGCCCCCTGCTCCCTCTCCCTCTCCCCTCCCCCTCTGCCACTGCAGAGAGTCACAGCTTCCCACTCATGTTAGTCTTCTCTCCAGTGCCAACAAATCGTCCTTCCGCTTCCTTCCAAGTCCTTTTAAAACTCTTATTCACAAGACTAAGAACCCAGGATGGACCATTTCCCCAGTAATACCATAAGTCATCCAAGCTCCTGTTTGTGTGACAGGTTTTAACAGCTCTCCAGAGCTACCATTTGCCTTTGTAACTTTCAACGTCAGAATTGAAGTTCTGTTCCTGTTCTATCAACTTTAGGTTACATCTGGACCTCCAGTTTGAAGGACTTGAGCATACTTCTTCTTCTGCTCTTTCGTTTGGCAGAGGGAGGATTGCCGGGTTTATGGAATTTAAGTACAAAGTAAACGTGATAAATTAGCTATAAAAGTTGAGAAGTGGGGCTGGAGAGGTGGTTCAGTGATTAAGAGCTCTGGCTGCTCTTGTAGAGGACCTAGGTTTTGTTCCCGGCACCTACATGCCATCTGTAACTCCAGTTCCAGAGGATCTCGTGTTCTCTTCTGGTCTTTGTGGGCACAGCACACACTGGGATGAATAGACATGCGTGCAGGCATGTTCTGTGACAAAACTTTTCCTGGGGAAAAGTAACACACATGTCTACTCACGACAGACAGAGAACCCATGCCAGACCAGAGTACTGACACCACCAAAGTCCAACTTGGTGAGCCAATGAATTTTATTGGGGTTACCTACAGGAATATGGATTAGGGGTTACTTACAGGACCAGAAATGACTGAAAGATGGGTGCATTACCAAAGCCCATCCCAACGTGGGTGATACCTCACAAAAGCTGCGAAACCTGGAACACACTAAACACCCCGCAGGTAGCTCAACAGGCTGGACTGCATCCTTTCCAAGTGACACTGGCTGGTCTCAGAGTCTTTGCTGCTAAGCTTCCTTCCATCTGAGGGGACTCTCAGCTGTTATTGCTCACTCTGTGAGCGAGGAGCCCAGTGAATCTGGTCAGTTTTGGGGACTTCCTGAAGTTGTTATGAATTGTTTACCGTCCTGTTGAGGGAGATTCCCAGCTGGATGGAATGCTTCGGTCTAGGAGGAAAACGGTCACACAACAAAGCAAAACATTCATACACGCAAAAGAATTAAAATGTTTTTAAAGCTGAGAAATAATTAACATATTTATTATCTGATGATTTGCGTTTTGTTCATTGCTAAGGAAAAGACTCTCAGGATTTGGCTTCACCCTTTATGGCTGGATGCCCTCACTCCTGCCGTCCTCCCAGGAGATAACCAAGCATCTACGCTGAGTTAAGTCCTTCCGTGTTGCTTGAATGATTTGAACTTTATGGAAACACATCCAGTTTAATGTGGTTTTTGGTTGTTTGGTTGTTTGTTTTGCTTTGCTTTAAGTTTTGCTTGTTTGTAGGATCCAGATGCTGAGAAGTTACAGGTCAGATCAAACTTTTAGAGCAATAGCTACTTGCACGTCCTGGTTAGTTTCTATTGCTGTGATGAACGCCTTAACCAAAGTGACTTGGGGAGGATGGGGTTTATTTGGCTGACACATCCTAGGGAAGTCAGGGGAGGAACCTGGAGGCAGGAACCTGGAGGCAGGAACCTGGAGGCAGGAACTGAAGCAGAAGCTGTGGAGGAACGCTGCTTTTTGGTTCACTGTCCATGGGCTCGTTCAGCCCTCTTTCTTATAGCCTCAGGACCACCAGCCTAAGGGTGGCACCACTCACAGTGAGGTCGGCCCTCCCACATCAATCCTTAATCAGAAAGAAAATGCTCCACAGAAGTGCCTAGAGGCCAATCTGATGGAGGCATTTTTTAAATGAGGTTCCTGCTTCCCAGATGATTCCATCTTCTGTCAACATGACAAAAAACTAACCCACATATTGTGAAAACATCATGTGCCCATTTTTTATGCATACAGCCAAGATTAAGGAGTGGTTAAGAAACCATTCTCACTGCTATACTCTGACAAGGAAGTTTGGGGATACATTTCATACAAAGATGGTGTCTCAGTTAGAGTTTCTGTTGCTGTGAAGAGACACCATGACCATGATAACTCTTATAAAAGGGAAAAAGCTAGTTGGGGTGGCTTACCTTTTCAGAGTTTTAGTCCGTTACCATCATGGTGGGACATGGTGGCGTGCAGGCAGACATGGTGCTGGAGAAGGAGCCGAGTGTCCTACATCTTGACTTGCAGGCAACAGGAAGTGGTCTGTCTCACTGGGACTAGCTTGAGCATTGGAGACCTCAAAGCCCATCTGCACACTGACACACTTCCTCCAACAAGACCACACCTACTCCAACAAGGCCACACCTCCCATTAGTGCCACTCCCTTTGGGGTGCATTTTTTTTCAAACCACCACAGATAGGTAGGACCCTCCCACAGGCTTCCAGGTGTTCCTTCCTTCCCAGACCCTTCTGAGTATCACCATGACAATTAAGCAGTCAACACAACAGGATAATTCCTCCCTTTGGAAGCCAATACCATGAAGTGAAGTTCAATGCTGTGTTCTTCCTGGTGTCTCACTGAGAGAACTGATGTGGCCCAACTCAAGCTGTTGGTTTTTTGCAAACATTCTTTTCATCCCGCATTCCTCCGTCTCCTTTTATGATGTAATTCATTTGAAAACCAGATTCATCTTCCAAACTCACACCATGGTGATGTTCCTTGCTAACTGAATAGGCTCTTAATGTGAGTTTCTATTCTCTTATTCTGCGGCAGCTTGGGGAGCAGGGAATGAAGTTTGGTTTGAAGGCCAGCTGAGGTAATAAAAAAAAAATCAAAGCTCAAATGGTAACTTGTTTGGGGTCGGGAGAGAAGCACCGTGTGGACAGTGGAGAAGCAAGGGCCTTTGTGCAATGTGTACTCTGCTGTCTTCTTCCATCTTTGAGGAGAAAATGTCCTGTTCTACTATACATCCAGTGCAGGGGGACCTGCAATTACCATACAGGGAAAAAAGTCTAAATTAAAATCAGATGATGAGATGAATATCTGAGCCGTTAATAGAAATGAACCTGCTTCCTCTTTTAATGAGCAGAATTTGTCAAGAAGGCTCCCTGCTGTAAAGTCAACAGTAGAAACAGAACAGAGCTGCACCGTAATAAATCCAACTAGCCAACCCCACCAGCGGAATAGGTTAAAAATGTGCTGAGAAACTTATTTACATAAGTACTCTGCTGAAGTCAGCTCACGCGCTCACGGGAAATGGGAACAGCTGACCTTTGGTGACTGACAGCGGGCAACCTGCCTGTACGTTCCCGCTCTTCCCTCTGCCTGCTGAGAACCTGGGTTTCACTTCCCTGTGGTCTAACATGGGGAATAGTAACCACACATTGCACAGGGTGGATGTGAGGAAGCGCAGAACAGCATTCATTAAACACCAGCTAGAGTAATAATTGTTAATACAGATTTTTGCACGTCACTTAAAACATAAAGTTAGAAGAGAGTTCTGTTGCCACTTATTTCTAACTGGGAGGCCATCGCATGACACAATCATTTTGCTTAGCTGTTGGAAATACAAAGATATGCATGTCTTTCTAAAAAAAAAAAAAAAAAAAGGTTACCATGTGCTGTGGGATCTTTCTATACACTGTTAATATGTTACATTACCATTGGTTAATAAAGAAGCTGCTTTGGCCTATGGCAAGGCAGGATATAGTTAGGCAGGAAATCCAAGCAGGGGTACAGGGAGAAGAGGGTGGAGTCAAGGAGATGCCAGGGAACTGCCCAAGAAGCAAGACGTGAAAGTACCAGTAAGCCACTGGCCATGTGGCAATACATAGATGAATAAAAATAGCTTAATTTAAGATGTAGAGCTAGTTAGTAATAAGCCTGAGCCATAGATCAAACAGTTTGCAATTAATATTAAACCTCTGAGTGATTATTTGATAAGCTGCTGTGGGACCAAGCGGGACGGAGAAAAGGCTCTGGATACTGTCATGTTTTCCTAATTTCTGGGCATCCACACTTGGCAAACCATTTATTTATAATAAAGGAAGTACTGTGTAATATAAGGTGAGGGTAATCTTTGACCTGTGACATTGGCAATGGTTGATTTGTTATTGTATTATGCTTGTGTACAATGACTTGATTTAAATGACCTCGGCGCCTAAGGTGTATGTACTAACTTGTGTGTGGCTGAAGTCACCCTGTAGCAAGAACATTCAGGAAGTCTCTAAGTATACACTTGAAATCAACCATGAGGGTGTGGTCACGTATCTTCATTACCAACTTGATTGACATTAGAAGCACCTAGGAGACACACTTCTGGGTATGTCTGTGAGGTCATTTCTAGAGAGGTTTCACCAAGGAAGGAACACCCATCTTAAACTTGAGTGGCACAATCCCATGGTCTAGACTTGAGTGGCACTATCCCATGGTCTCTAGACTTGAGTGGCACCATCCCGTGGTCTAGACTTGAGTGGCACCATCCCGTGGTCTAGACTTGAGTGGCACCATCCCGTGGTCTAGACTTGAGTGGCACCATCCCGTGGTCTAGACTTGAGTGGCACCATCCCGTGGTCTAGACTTGAGTGGCACCATCCCGTGGTCTAGACTTGAGTGGCACCATCCCGTGGTCTAGACTTGAGTGGCACCATCCCGTGGTCTAGACTTGAGTGGCACCATCCCGTGGTCTAGACTTGAGTGGCACCATCCCGTGGTCTAGACTTGAGTGGCACCATCCCGTGGTCTAGACTTGAGTGGCACCATCCCGTGGTCTAGACTTGAGTGGCATCATCCTGTGGTCTAGACTGAATAAGAAAGCCTGGTGAGCCCTGATATTTTCATTCCTTTGCTTTCCTGTTAGTGCCATGCTTCTGCTGCCACAATGGACCGAACCCTCTGAACTGTGAGCCTAAAGAGACTTCCTTTCCTTAAGCTGCATTTTGTCAGGCATTGGGTCACTACAAGCTGAAATTAACACCACAGGACTAGGCAGACAAATTGGGGTCAGTTTCCCCTCAGAGAGCTGGTTCACAGTCACACCACTGAGTGTGTCCTGAACAGTGTGTATGAGGGTAGGCACACCAAAGGCTGTTCCTGTTCTATGTAAATAACCCTTATGCCAAATCAGTGACAGTGGCGTGATATCAGAACTCCCATTTTCCACATGAGGAAATTAACAAATGATTCAAAATAATTCAGAGTGACACGGGGCAGAAGGTGTCCCTGGCCTGCTAGGGAATATAACATCACAGGATTTTCGTAGCATCTGGGAGTCCTAATTAACTTTGAGGAGTGTTAGGGAGGTAGGAATCATTCAAATTAAAAAGCATGTGTTAAATCTCTGGGTGGGAGGATCAGTGCCAAGAGGGCTGAAAAAGCTCCTATAGACATGAATATTTAATTGGTTAATGTGAGGTGGAGCCTGTGTGTGCCATCTTCGGGTGCGTGAAGAGGATGAGAGACATGGAATACGCAAATTTTTCCTTGAGAAGGAGCCCGACATAATTAGGACTCTTTAGCAGACATGTTAAATACTTAAGAATGTTTGCAAAAAGGCCAGGCACATTGGTGCACATTGGTGTATCCCTCAGTCCAGTGCATAGGAAGCAGAGGCAGGAGGGTGGTAGGCTTGTGGCCAGCCTGGGCTACATAATGAGAGCCTGTCTCAAAAAGAGGGACTTTTTTGTCAGGGCTGGGAAACATGGCTTAGCGGATAGAATGCTTAGCGCTCTTGCAGAGGACCAGGGCTTATTTGGCATCTACACGGTCACCCACAACTGCCTGGAACTCCCAGGTCCAGAGGACCTGATGCCCTCTGGTGTCCATGGGCGCCAGCGCCCACCTGGTACACAAAGCCTCACCCAGGCACACACACAGACCCGCAGATAAAAAGTATTTGTTTAGAGTCTACGGTTGTTTGGCTGCATGAGAGGCTTTCTGAAGGAGACTGTTTGGAGATCTTGACAGATGTTGCTGAGCCTGAGCTGCCAGCAGGAAAGAGAAGGATGCAGCGCCTGGCAGGTGGAAACGTACAGGCAACAACTTCAAAACTGGTGCTCTTTGGGAGCGAGAGAAGAAACTTAAACCAGACCGTTTGGTTCCACTTTTTCCAGGGCAGAAGTCAAAGGTGGATTGAAGCCTGGGGTTTTCAGTTCCTCCCGTCACGTTCTTCTGTCACCTTTGAAATTAGGGTGGGTGACTCACTGTATCTGGCACGGTACCATTGCCCATAGTCCATCCTTTCATCAGCCCCAAACCACACTGGCATACTGTCATACTCCAATGTAGGAAATCCCAATAGACAAATACCCAGGCTGCCAAGCCAGAAGGATTGGGGAGTGGCTATTTGACTCCCACTAATATTCTTTGTTTCATAAAACAGTTCACTCTTACAAAATTACTTCTTTTCAGCAGTTAAGTAATGGTGTATTCCAGGTACCATGGATGCAAAGCTGAATGAAAAGGTCCCACTGCCTCAGGCTAGGGTGCTCTGGAGTGGTGGAGTTGCCTGGGTTAATCACACTCAGCGATTACAATAAAGGTCCAGTACTTCCGGATTACAGATGCAGGAGCTGGGCAAGTTACAAGGATGGGGTGTTTTGAGTGTCAGTGAACGAGGTCACCAGAAAAGTGAATGCAAAATAAAAAAGCAGCAGGTTGCCATAGTTTCCTCTGCCGCATGCATGCATTGTCCTCCAGGCTAGAGGATCACTCAGACATAATAGCCGAAGGCTCCTGTACCCTTAGCTGTAATGCCACAGGAAAAGGAGCTTGTGGGTGTAATTGGAGCCGAGAAATTGAAGGTTCTGAAGACAGATGAAGTGGAGGCCACAAGTCATCACTGACGTTTCCAGAAGGAAAAAGAGTGACCTAACCGGACTTCTGGTTTGCCTCAAAAAGACACAGTGCTTTAGAAATGGCAGAGAGGATAGTTCGAAGGGTAGAATTCTTTAAGTAGAATCTCCTTATAATTAAAGCATCATTTTTTTTTTTTTAAATCTGCTCGCTTCGATCAAGGCCTGATTGTGCTAAGTAGGACACAGCCTGCTAGTGAGGCAAAGCCCAGGTCTGCTGGGGGTTTAAATACCTGGTTTCTCCTCTTGGCAGTGGCATGGAGCATCTCTGCTTGAGCATCTGCTGGTCCGTGAACCTGATAAACTTAGGTCGATTTTTCCACCATCCACACCGTAAGTTGTCCCAGGTACCAAAACGATGGGCCCAAACAATTCAGGCATGTTGAGTCCTCTGTCCTTTCCTCTTCATTCTCCAGGAAAGGCAGATGATCCTAATTCTCAGGACGCTGAGGCAGGAGGATTGCCAAGTGCAAAGTCAGCCTGGGCTATACAGCAAGACCCAATCTCACTCACCCAGAAAGACTAATGAACATTAAAATGTTTAAGGGGGCTGTAGAGATGGCTCACCTGGAACCCACACGGTGACTCTCAACCCTCTGTACTCCAGTTCCAGATGATCTGATGTCCTCTTCCGGTCTCCTCACGCAGGGCATGCCCACGCTGCACATACGTGTAGGCCTTAGGGTGACTTGTATTTTTCTTTGCTTCGAGCTATCTTTACTAATTAAGCACTCTGCGGTCCACTTACAAAGCAGAATGGGATTCATTCAACCCTTCAGATGAATGAGTGCTGTTCTCAGGATGAGGGCAACAACACATGTAATGGACCCTACTTGTATTTCAAGGGATTTCAAATTGAGTCCAGCGTTGACTTCTGATAGCAAGCATCCTGCCAAGCTCCGTGATTTTCCAAATCCAGAGAACACAAACCAACGGAACAAGACTTCTGGTGGTCCTGTGAGGGGCTGAAGGAAGTGTGTCTGGCTAGCACTCTGGAACACCTAGTAGGGCAGCCCTGACATCTGGGGAGCCTCTGGTTTCATTTTTCTGTTTTAAACTGCCTTGAAAACCTTTGGGATCTTCTGACCTCGATTCTACGCAGCCAGCATAATGATAACTGCTCATGTTTCACTTTCTTTCTTTTTAAAGGAGGTTAGAGGCTTTTGGAAGCACAGTGTCAAACCTCTCAACCACACAAGGTGGGGAAATGATGCCCTGCCCACTGTTTGGAAATGAGCTGGTGGGCCGTGCTGCAGTCAAGAGAGCTGGATGGTTAATTCGCTTTGCGTCTTTCTTTTCTGATCCATGGTGGACAGACTTGAGAGGAGGAGAGTATCCAAAGACCACAAAGGACCTAGGACTCAAGCAGACCTCGTGCAAACTGGTGGAAACCTCCGCCATTGGCTTTAAAAACAAAACGAGTCTCTCTATAAGGCTGCTTGTCTGATTGACAGCCAAACGTCATTACAGCTGGGCATCATTCAATTGCAGTCATCGCATCCCAGTGGACTTTAGGCTGTAAGTAATCCCTTTAAGACTCTGATACTATTAGATCCAAGTGGTTTTGGAAATTTAGTCATTAGTGTTGTGGGGAGAGGGTGCATAGGGGTGTAATTTGATCTACAGAATTGCCCAGATAAAATACTATTTTCTGGATCAAGACTAAATTCTGTGTGTGTGTGTGTGTGTGTGTGTGTGTGTGTGTGTGTGTGTGTGTGTCTGCCTCTGTCCATCTGTCTGTCTGTCTCTGTCTCATTTTTATTTTCCAGTGCTGGGAATTGAACCCATGACCTTGCACATACTAAGCAAGTAATAAACCACTCAGCTACATCCCCAGCCCTGAGATTAAATTCTTTACCCTAAGATGTAACTCCTTCATCTTGCAGGCTTCTTGGGATCTCTGAGCTTCTGCCTTGCCCTCCCGAGGTGTCAATCAAACGCTCACACTCTGGTCTGCCTGATTTTTTTTTTTTAAAACAATGATCTTTACTCTTTTTCAACCCATATTTTGAAACTCACTTTACCAGACTCTCTCCCATCCTTCAGGGATGTTTTGACCTTGGGAAGCAGGTGAGGTGATACCTGGTAACGTGCTGACACCTTTTCCTTGCAATATTAACTCTTTCATTCACAGATCCCAGGGCCTTAGAGCTGGAAGTTGGCCTATAGCTTATTGACAAAAGAGAGTGGAGAGGCCACAGAAGACAGATGCTTCCCAGCCATCATCAGACAGAGTTCTGCTCTGTTAATTATATTTCTGGTTGAGTCTTCATCTCCGAAAACTGATAGTCCACAGACTTCCTATTTGCAGTCTCCTGGGTCAGTAGCATAGATAGACCTCAGGGTATCACATTTTTCACCTACTGTGAGAACAAAGAGCATGTGTTCCATTTTGGAATGCTTCTTCGATGTCGTTTGATTAGAGATGCTCCTTGGGTTTTCTAATGGTATTCAGCGAGTTTCTCTTAGCAAACTGTACCACTCTTGAACTTGGATCCATCTATAATTGTAAGTGCCATCAGATATTGTTCTCATTTTAATACTACTATAATTTTACACTTAGAATGCAAAATGATGGTAGCATATGTGGAGTTGCTTCATACATTATCATGCATTGGGATCTGACTATACTAGGAAAACCAAAAAGGTTGAGCTGGTGTGGGAGATGCTGGCACCATGGTAACCACATGCTGTTCAGCCTCAGAACTAGGAGGCAGAAGAGAACCCGAGGAAGCCCCAAAGAGAAATTTTGTCTATGTGACCAGATGTCACCAGGTGGCGGCAGAAATCTAATGTCATGAAATCCCTGGATATTTCTAGATCCTGAAGAATCAGATTTTAATATAAAATATTATATTGAAAAGTTAATGATTCACTTTTTAAAAAGAAAAATGTTGTGGGGGCAAAAGTTCAGGAAAAGTCAGGGGCTGCCAGACGAGACTCTCCTGAGCTAGAATCCCAGGAAGGCCTGTAGCCAGCTGTGCATGGGTGATTGAACCAAGTCCACCCATCGCTCTTGTGGGCCATGGACCTCACAGCAGAGGTGATGGAACTGGGTCCTTCCCATCACTCCTGTGTACCACGGACCCCCACAGCAGAGGTGATGGAACTGGGTCCTCCCATCACTCCTGTGTACCATGGACCCCTGCTCAGAGGTGATGGAACTGAGTCCATCACTCCTGTGGACCACAGACCCCCCAAAGCTGAGATGACGGAACTGAGTCCTCCCATCACTCCTGTGTACCATGGACCCCCAATGCAGAGGTGATGGAACTGAGTCCATCACTCCTGTGGACCATGGACCCCCAAAGCTGAGGTGACGGAACTGAGTCCTCCCATCACTCCTGTGTACCACGGACCCCCGCTCAGAGGTGATGGAGCACAGTCCTCCCCACCTTCCCTAACCTTCTTCGCATAGGTTCTAGGACTCAGCCTCCCCCACCTTCCCTGTGTACCACGGACCTCCTCTGCAGACAGTACCTTACTCCCAGGGTTAGATCAGCTAAGGACAAGACAGGCCCAGTTCTCTTCTTACAGGGCCTATTAGAACAAGAAAGGAGTCTCGATTTGATCTGCTGGCAGGCTCTGCAACTTCAAAGGCCAGTAATTGGCTTGACATTTTTAAAATAAGGAAACAGCAAGACTCATGCACTCTAAATTGGCCATGAATAGCTCTCTGGTCAAAATTACCAGCAAGCCAGTCTTGGGCATCTCCTCCCCCCTTTTCTCCCACTCATGGGTTCTGCTTTGCCCATGCATTTCAGATGATTCCTGCAGTAATAGTGTATGATTTGAACGAGATAATTTTTATATGTCAGAGAGAAGTCTGTGCACGAGAAAGGACTTTTTCCTCTATAATTGGCCATCACCTCATGAAGTCTAAACACTGTTTACAACAGGAGAAAATCACACACATGTCTTATTTATGTGGATACCCACATTTTAATAACTAAAAAAGGAAATACACACACACACATACACTGATATAGGTGAGTACGTTTGTTTTATAAAACCAGAATTCATCGAACTGCCCTATAAGTGTTCATGTGATCCTGAAAGCAAACAGCTCACTGTGAGTTCTCTGATCAGCTCTACAGGCCTCTCTGCCAGGGCCAGTACCTCCCTCTTATTTCTACACTGGCCATGTCCAGCTTTGGTGTAAGCTGGGAATGTGGGAGCATTTAATTTTAATGGATTTTTAAAACTTATGTCAAATATCCTACTTTCTTGTTACTTTACACATGTCTCTTGTCTTCTCTTCCATTCAGTTCCTTTTTGATAAACTAATGAAGTCAATGTTGCCCTTCCACCTTCAGAGAGCCATGGTGAGAAAACACGGGTTTACACGCGTGAATTCATGTGACTGACTCACACGGGACTTAGAATTCCCTATTAGCACTCCATCCTTGGTCTTTCTCACTCAGACCTTAACTGCTAATTGGAAAGTGAGGGAGCCAAGCCTACATACGTATGACAGGGCACACTTTCATTTAAAATGATGAAGATAAAAACATAGCAATGTGGTCTAGCAAACACACACATTTTCCTTTCATATCCACGGTGAGTTTCTCTCCCTCATGCTATGCAGACATTTTCGTCTCTCAGCTGGATGCTTGCAACAACATTCACGGCGTCCCTGTCTCTGGGCTGGCTTGCTAGCAACCCGTCCATCATCCGACAACTCCAGTCATTGCAAAAGGCAAAGCTGGTTATGCCTCAGCCCTCCTGGAAACCTGGCCAGGCACCCCTACCTGGCCGTTTGCCCCTCCACACTCCACACTGTGGTCCCTCTTTCTGCTCAGCGTTCCCTTTGGACTCCATCTTCAAACAGTTCATGTTTCCATATTGTTATTTCAAAAATACAGATTCCCCACATGAAAAGAAGCATGTTGTATTTGTGCCTGATATCCTTTGCTAAATATGCTGAGCTCCAGTTTCAACCATTTTCTAGAACACAACATGATTTCATCCTTTCCTATGACTGAACAGGACTGCACTGTGTGTGTGTGTGTGTGTGTGTGTGTGTGTGTGTGTGTGTGTGTACGTGTGTGCTGTGTGCAGGTAAAAATGTAAAAAATGTTTGTTTTTAGCTCCTTCATCCTTTGATGGTGTCTAGGCTGAGTCTGTAACTAATTATAACCAGTGCAAGATCATACAGATATGTGGGTGTGTATTGTTTGATAACTGATTCTTTGAGTGTGTATCGTATGGATAATTTTTGGATTATACAGAAGTTCTATTTTTAGAAACCTTTGGTGATGATTTGAGTGATAAATATTCCCCATAGGCTCACATATTAGAATACTTGACTCCACAACCTTTAGGGCAGTGGTTCTCAACCTTCTTAATGCTGCGACCTCATAGTCCCTCATGTTGTGGTGACCCCTCAACCATAGAATTATTTTTGTTGCTACTTCATAAGTGTAGTTTTGCTACTGTTATGAATCATAATGTAAATAACTATGTTTTCTGACAGTCTTGGGTGACCTCCATGAAAGGATTGTTTGACCCCTGAGGGGGTCATGACCCACAGGTTGAGAACCACTGCTTTAAGCGGTGGCCTGTTGCTGAAGGAAGCACATCACTACAGGCGGGCTTTGGAGGGTTAAAGCCTTCCCCACTTCCGGTTTGCTCTCTGTGTGTGGTTGAAGACATGATCTCTCAGTTTCCTGTTCCTCCCTCCTGCCAGCTGCTGTACTTCCCCCAACATGGTAGACTCCCTCTCTGGAAACACACCCCAAACAAACTTCTCTTTAAGTCACTTCTGGTCATAGTGTTTTTATAACGCCATCAAAGTATAACTGTCACAGAGCTTACTAATGTACTCAGAGGCTCGGGTCACTGATGTTCCTACCAGCAACGTATGAGGGCTCCCTTTTCTTGACACATAATTAGGGGTGTTTTTTCTTGTTTGTTTCTATTCTTAACAAAAGTCCCCCAACTGGGATTTTGATTTTCATTTCCCTCGTGGCCAAGGATGTGAAACATTTTCTCATAAATTTGTTGATAGTTTGTGCCTCTCTGCTTTGGAAAGAGTTCAATTTACTTGGCCATTTGTTGACCAAAATGATTTATTAGTGTTCAATGTGTATTATCCACATTAATTCCCTGTGAGATAAATAACTGGAAAACGTTTCTTCCTATTCTGTAGGCGGCCTCTTCAATAGGATAATTGTTCCCTTGGTTGTACGGACACCTTTAAATTTCCTGTGATCCTATTTGTCAAGTCTTGCTGTTGACATTTGAGTCCTAGCCAGGACGTCCTTGCCTGTGCTGGTATCTGGAAGTGCTCTCTCTCTATTTCTCTCTAGCTGTGCTGGAGTGTTAGGTCTTATATGAAGGTCCTGGACCCATCTTGAATTTGATTTTTTAAAATGATTTCTTTCATTTTCGAGATTGTAACACAATTACATCATTTCCCCCCTCTTGAATTGACTTTTGTACAGGGTAGCAGACATGAAAATAGTTGGAATTTTAGTCTACATGTGGGACAGGTTTTTTTCCCAGCACCATGCTTTGAAGAGTCGATCTTCTCCCCAGGAGATGTTTTTGACATCTTTGTCACAATTAAGTCACTATAGCTGTGTGTGTTGATTTCTGGGTCCTGCATTCTATTCCATTGGCCTACATGTCTGATTTTGCGATAGGAGCATGCCGGGTTTGTTACTACGGTTCTGTATTACAGTTTGAAATCAAGTATTATGATTCCTCCACCTTACTCTTTTTACTCAGGGCCATTTGGGATCATTTGTGCTTCCTTGTGAAGATGAAGTTTGTTTTTCTGGTTCTGTATAGAATAGTGTCTCTCTGTGTAGTTTGGGCTGGCTTTGAGTTCACAATCCTCCTGCCTCAGACTCCAGAGGGCTGGTGCACCACCATACTTGGTAGAAATATTTTTCTAATTTTTCCTTTTGGAAGGCTTTGCCTATAAGTCATTTGTTTAGTTTCTGTGAGTAGCTGGATATTACAAAAATGGCTGGCTGCATGCTGGGAAGGCAGAGAACTCGTTAGCTGCTCAGTCTGAGACGCTGTGAGCTTCAGTGCAAGGGTACCAATGATGCATCCCAGTCTGAGGATGAAAGCCGGACCTCCAGAAGAGCCATTGGTGCGGGTCCACGTTGAAGGGTCAAAGAGGCTGAGTTCTGGTTCGTGGGCATGGGTAGGGCAACAGACACGCTCACTCGGAGAGAGCAGCCCTGGCAGGCTCCCCTTTCACTCCAACCATCAGACGACTCCCAGCCTATTGGATGGTGTCCCCCAAATTTAAGGAGGGTCTTGTCCTTTCCTTTGCAGTCCCACATGCCAATCCTCTCTGGAAACGCCCTCACAGACACACCCACGAGTTTGCTCTACTAAGAATCTCTGAGACATCTCTCCATCCAGTTGGGGCGGCACCGAGACTAGCCATCACAGGAGGCAATTTAAAAAGCTGAGAGGCTAGAGATTTTCACAACTTCTGCTTAGCGTCCAGAGGTCAACTGACTCCACATGCAATAAATAAGTGATCTGGGATTAAATACTGAAAAGAGTAGAAAATTCTAGCTCAGAAGGAAGCCATGGCTGGCAGTGGAAGGTTGAAGGATATAACATAACATAACATAACATAACATAACATAATAAATATAATATAATATAATATAACCCATATTGTCTGAATTGTTCACAGAGTGTGTTCCTGTATTTCTTCTAAGGTGCGATTTAAAGGGGGCTTTAACATTGTTAATTTTTTAGAATTATTTTATGTTTATTTATTTGATGTGCATGTGTGTTTTACCTGCATGTATGTCTGTGTACCACTTGTGTGTCTGGTGCCTTCAGCAGTCAGAAGAGGCCAATGTATCTTCGGGAACTGAAATTACAGATGGCTGTGAGCCGCCACGTGGGGCCTGGGGATTGAACCTGGGTCCTCAGCGAGAATAGCCAGTGCACGTCTCTTCAGCCACAATTTAATATTGTTTTTAAAGCAGAAGAGACTAGAATGGGAAATCTCACAGGCACCAAGGCTTTCCAGGTAGAGACGGAAGTCTGTTAACAGCGGGAAGATTTCTAACCCTGTGCTTTTCATCTGCCCACATGTGATTCAGCCCCTTCTTCCTCACAGGCAGCCTTGGCCATTCAGTCTGAGGAATGAGTGTTGACAGTGTCTTGGTACTGGGGGAATAGAGAGAAACAGATCAAATTTGAAAACAAAACCTGATCCATCCCAAAGCCGGGTGTTCTAGGCCTGAGCTTGACCGAAGGACTTGGTGTCGCTCTATTTGTGGGCTGGGTTTGACCCTGCAATGGATTTTGTCGCCTCAGATTTTATGCTAAACACAAACACTGCCATTTTTGTGAATTTCCTTCTTCCATTTTAGACTGTCTGAGATGGTCACATGCTTCATTTTAAGTGGGTCTTAAGTTATTTTTAAAACTCCTAGAAGGAAACATACATCTGAGCAGCAGGTAGTCAGACCATCCATAGACCCGGTAAGCCTGTGTCCATCTAGGCAGTCAAAGAATGTTCCAGCTCTTTCCAGATGAGGAGGTAATTGTCCATCTGTAATTCCAGAAAGCACTATTTTAAATTTCAGATCTTCACGGTAGGGAAGATGGGAGCTAGCAGGAAAGCGGGTTTTGTTTATTTGTTTTGTTTTTGGAATCCTAGCCCCTTACATGAGACGATTAATAAAGTCGCAGCTTCAGCATCTGGCAGTGAGGAAACAGGAAGTCATGCTACACCTGCAGAAGCTTTGGGATGCTGCCCGGTACCTAGGAGTTGAGTGTGTCCAGTAAATTCTCTCTGGTAAAAACTCAGCCGCTACCTTCCACCTATCCAGTGCCAACTCCAGGAGCACTTTAAACAGTGCACAGCCTGTCAGAACCAAAGGCCATCTGGCACCGACACCTTCGGACCATAAACATGAAGGCAACGTGACGCTAGGCAGGCTGTCACGGTGCCTGTGTGCTCGTGAGCACACAGCCCTATTGCATCCGGAAGACACTGTCGGTGCTCCAGCACGGAGTGGGAAGGGGTTCATGATGACCCCCTAACTAAGGAGCTAAGGACAGCTGAGAGCTTCTGGGGGAGGAAGTTAAATTTTTAAGGATGTGGCTCCTGGATGGCCCCCCACCCAGGAGTGGACCCACAAACTGGACTCCATGGACTGTTAAAGACAAACACTTTTTTTTAAAAAAGAACATGAAGTGTGGGGGTAGGAATGTGGGGGCAGATCTAGGAGGAGTTAAGGGAACGAGTTAGAAGTGAATGTGATCAAAATCACAATGCATTTAGCAATTACAGTCTCACAGAACTGATAAAAATATGTTTTTAAATGAAGGTGGCTGCTTTTTTTAACCCTTTAAATATGCACTAAATCTTGGGCTGTGTTGAAGGTTTCCTTTTCCTCTAGAATGATCTGGATGTGTCGGACAGCATCCCATTGGCACTCAGCTACATGGGCAGACCTTTACCTCCTTTACAGCCTTCTCATTTTGGTCTGCAGTGGGCCACCGTCCCAGAGCCTGCTTATGGCTATAGAAACTGGGAAAAATAAGTAAATAAAGCTTACCTTCTTGTGCTTCATGTATGGCTGGTCCAACTTCACATCACTGGGAAATCCCTTTCAAAGGCCACAGGAACACAGCATGCATGGAACGACCCTCTCTGGTCCTCTTATGCTTTCTCTTCCTCAGCAACTTAAGTGGCATTTACCCTACTCTGCATCCACTAGTTTAGCTTTCTAGAAGAATCTCAGCTTTACATGCAGGTTGATGGTCCCTAACCCAAAAACCCAAATAAACTTTGTCTCACCCCAACGCCCCAAGTGGAAAAGTCCACACTAAATTAAAAAAACCTTTCTGGTGGGCAATGCTTCAGACCCCTGACATTTCACAGAAGAGACACTAAGCCTTAACATGTGAGATGTGAAGTGGGATCTGCAGGATACTTCCTGAACTGAAATGCCCATGGCTTCCAGAAGCACCAGCCATCATACTTACCTTTGCCTGTGGCGATCTGAGCTTCCCATGATATCCCAGGACACCAAACTTCAGAGGAAGCTTTTACCCCTGTGAAATCCAGTGCTGTCTACCATTTCTGCAGTGGATGTGAGGACAGTCTGTTGCCAGAAACAACTCCATCATGGGAATAGTTGATCATATCTCTGTATCAATGATAGTGCAGAATAATCTCTCCATGTTGTTCACTGGGTCTCTTGTTGGACAGGCAGTCCCTCTCAGATGGGTGTCCATGGGCTACAAAGGCAGAAGTCCTTTGACGTAGTGGTAACTAATAGTTTTGTGCCAGATACTGAGCTGAGTCTCTTAGTTTGTGTCTTATTGCTGTGAAGAGACATCATGACCAAGGACACTCTCATCAAACATTTAACTGGGAGATGGCTTGCAGTTTCGGAGGGTGAGTCCATGACCATCACGGTGGGGAGTGTGAGCGCAGGCAGGCAGGCAGGGTGCTGGAGGAGTAGCTCAGAGCCTACATCTCATCTACAAACTGGAGGTTGGGGGTGGTCGGAAGGACTGGGCTTTTCAAACCTCAGAGTTCGCCCCCAGTGACACACTTCCTCCAACAAGGACATCCCTTCTAATCCTTCCTAGACAGTCCACCAACTAGGACCAACTATTCAAATAAATGATCCCATGGGGGCCATTCTCGTTCGAATCATCACAACTGACTATATGATTTAATCCTCAAAATAATTCAAAATAGTAGATGCTTACTTTCCTAAGCTTGCCCCTGCTCTCCCATTCTTGAATCTGAATGAGTAATGGCTCAGTGGTTAAGACTGAATATCACTCTTGCAGAGGACCAGAGTTCAGTCCCCAACACCACACTGGATGGCTCACAACCACCTGTAACTCCAGCTTCAGGGGATCTGACATCCTCTTCTGGCCTCCGTGGACTCCTGCTCATGTTCACATACTCACATATAGATACACAAATACACGTAATTAAAAATAATGAAAACAAATAAAAACCATACCTTTCTTAATAAACTCCAATTTTGCCCCAAACAATAGCAACAGCAACAAAACCCCATAGAAGATGTACATTGGTACAATTTTTCAAATGGGAAAACACACTAGAAATTCTGCTTTGCGCAATTACGATCAGCTGCAGTTTCTGCTTTTTGGTTCAGAGTATGTCTGCATTATAGTTACTTTAGTGTGAAAGTTAATCCCCGATGACCAAGAGCTGCAAGTGGCGAATGGTATCCCTTCCCTCAGCTACCGCCACAGGGACACTCACTCAGAACTGGGAGGTGACCTGTCTACATGGTGAAGCTTGGGAAACTTGCCACAGTGGAACAGTGTTTGTCACAGGTTAGCACGGAACGCTGGCCACCCTTTGGCACTCCTGCCGGACTCTCAGAGGTCAAATAAGTGAAACAGCGATGAAGGGGATGAGATCCTAAAAGGAAAACACCTTAGAACCAAAAGCAAGAGGAAGGTTCTGTGGACCAGAGGTGTAAAACAGCAAGCCAGTGGTGCTCGAACCCTAGGAGATCAGAAAAAGCAGGCAGGGCTCCCTGAGATAAAGTTCTGGGGGATGAGCTGACCTGGAATTCTCCTCACAGGGTAGGAAGCAGGATCCTGACTAGAACACTGGTCCTGAGGACCAGCTCTTCCTAGTCCTGAAAGGAGAATAAGCAAAAACCCTGGGCTGAGGAATGAAACCACCCACCAGCTCGTGTGAGTGAGATGGCCACCGCTGGGGGAACCTGTCTCTAGGTCACACACAGGCAGTCGAGGGTGCTCTCAATCCCTCCGGCTCCTAGAAACCCAGGGCACCAGGAGAAGCAAATCCACTACTCTCTCGACGAAGGAACAGACACCTCCCGAAACCAAATACCAAGAGACAGCCCACAAAACAACCTAGTAGAACGTGAATTTGCCAAAGAGTGAGTTTCAGAGATTATTGATAGCCTCAAGCTGAGCACTCATCTCCACTTCTCTCAGATAGCAAACCCCAAGTGCATTTGTGTGCACACTTGTGTGTGTGTGCATGTGTGTGTGTGCACGGGAGTGTGTACATGGTGTGCGTGTGCTGCGTGTGCGTGCGTGTGTGTGTGTGTGTGTGTGTGTGTGTGTGTGTGTGTGTGTGAACTCTAGCATTTGTGCTCTACCTGGTCTTCAACAAGACTTCCTTCTCCCTCCTAGCAGCTTTTCTCTGTCTACACGATTCTATCCCTCCTCATAACTATCTTACTTAGCAGATCGTTTTCTTTCTTTTTTTGTTTTTCCTGTCTCTGTTATGAGTTGTTTCATTTCCATAGAAACTTAGCTTTGGAACATATCATCAAGATGATCTAGTTCAGCATCATCTCACAGGTGAGGAGACGAAGGCCCAGGGAGCACAAGCTGCATTTTATTCCAATGAGACACGGAACAGGAAAGAGTGGGGATAGGGGGATGCTCATAGAATGACCTGGCTCCTGTCAGGGCACTGGCTGTGTTTCTAGGACTTGACGTCAATGGGGCTTCTTGGGGTGGCAAGCTCTTCCTGCACCCCAGAGCGCCCCTGAAGTCCAGCAATGTGGGTCATTGTGAAAGGCTCTGTGGTCCCCCAGGAATAGGCTGCCTTTGCCTCTGACATTTCCAGATTTTGGGATCTGGTCAATTGCAGCATGTTCTTGCTCTGTTTCCCAGCTGTCTTGATGTCATCCAGAATATTCTCCAGCTTGACCTGATTCCCCATCTTGTTGCATAGTCAGTCTTTTTTGGCAAGTGGTCTCCTGCCTGCCCAGCGGCAGGGTGCCTCATTCTGCCTCTCCTGGGTGTCTCTTGACACCATCTGGTTGTCCATGAGTAGAGAGCCATGGCTGGGCTGCATATGGACCACTCCCAGTGGAATCTTGCTACACCGCTTCTGTCTCCACAGGAACTGGGCCATGACCCATCCACACCTGCATACAATGCCTGCCAAGCCATGACGTGTTGAAGAAGCCATGTGCAGAGCTTAGGGCTGATGAAGATGGGTTCTCGGAGACTACTGGATATTTGTGGCCCAGGGCTTATCCCGAAAAGGACAAAGCAAGGCAGATTCAGTGGCCTTGGAACCATGGAATATTAGCATAGAATGGAAACTGAGGAACAATCTAGATGAGTCCAGTGGGTACCAGATTTAAGCTCTATCCAAACCACCTTGGCAGGGGAGCTATTAACAATTCAAAGCCCCACACCCTCTTAAGAGGGATGGTGATTTAGTTGTACTCGACAGAGCTCAGGAACATGGCTTTCCAGTGAGTACTGTGGTTCAGAGTCCTAGTTATCCATACATGCCTCCCAACCCTGCAAAGATTCAAGGTAAGAGTGAGGCCTGGGGAATCCCCCACCTGCTGGTCCTACCTGGTAGACGGGAGCTGACGGCTGTTGCTGCATCCCAACATGGCCCGCTTCCCCTTTGGTTTCTAGGATACTTCCTGTGTGTGTCCTGTCCCCACTCAGAGAGAAGTCAGCCATGCCTCCAGAAGAGGGCCTGGGCCAAAGGAGGGTGCGTATTGGCATGGGTTGGGGCGCCACAGATTAGGGACTCTCTGGATAGTAAACACAACTTCAGTTCCTTAATAATTCTGTCATTACCGAGACAGAGCGTCCAGTCAAATTCTGCTGATGAAGAGCCGTCAGCCATCTGTCAGGCTGTTAAATGCACGGCCAGTCCGCCACCTAATAAAACACAGCACAGACATCTGTTTCAGCAATTTTTTTCTCCAGCCTGGCCAGCCCTTTCCCGCCTTCCTCTTCCCTTGTCATCTGTATTTTACTCCTCGCTGTGGGATGTGACAAAATGTAGGAAGAGAGATTAACCCAGAAGTTACGTCCTTGACCAATCTCAAACTTGTTTGACTCTTTGGTTAACCGCTTTGCAGTGTGCCGTTGCGCAAACACAAGGGTAACTAAGATGTCAGACCTTCTTGCCTCAGCGGCATTTCCAGCTCTCAAAGGGCCATCAAGGATCGTCACACATATGTGAGGGCCGCGGGGGCATTGACGGTCTGCTCGTAGAAACGTCATTTGAAAGGTGATTTTCTCTTTCAGTCGGCTTCCTCTTTAACATGTGAACTGCCCTTTGCCTTTCCTCCGCCTGGTGTGCAGTTTCAAATCATTGCCTCTTGCAGTTTTCCCAGGGTTTGCCAAAAACCTCACAAATGAGAGGATGTTTTATATCTTCAGTAGAAGTTTTCTTCCACTCGCTGCCATTAATCGCCAACCGCCAAGAAAAGGCAGATAGATGAGACCAAGCCACCGGCATAAATTACAGTCTAAGACGTTCGGATAGAGCAAAGTCAACATCTCTGTGAGCCACCTCAGATCCCTTTTGGATTTGGATGGTGGTATAAATCTCACGTTATAAATAAATGAGACATTTCTGCACTGCGTTACACTAACGCCATAAAACACACACTGTGGTTTCCCCCTCCTAAGTATGCATGAATTTGAACCAAAAGTGAAAAATGACTCAAGATACACGCAGCTTTGCTAAGTGAGGTGACTTTGACACAAGAATAAAAGAATCAGAAATTCAAATGGCTGTGATGCCTAAGAGCCAATTAAAAACCTAGATCCCACTGATAGGGAAATGCTCAGGACAGCGGATTCATTCATGTCATACTTGTAAGAATGTCACTCCTTCCTACAGTGAGATTTCTGGCTCAGGGGAAGCAACGGCAGAAAGTTTGGTGACGAAATGAAACTTGGCCCTACAGGGTACGGGAAACCCTACACATGCATTGTGTGAGTTCATTCCAGGGCTGCTCCTCAAGCTGGGCCTGCTGGAGACCTGGGCTGTCCTGCTACAGAAGTGTGTGTGTACGCGTTCGCGCACATGCATGTATGTGTGCGTGCGTGTGTGTATGTGTGTGTGTGTGTGTGTGTGTGTGTGTGTGTGACAGAGACATTCCAAAGATGCTATGTAAATGCTGCAGGACTAAATGTTGAGATGGTGTTTATATCGATAGAAAACAAACATGCCTATGTATAAGATATCCAAATTTTATGAGTTTGGGGCCAAATTAAATATTTTATCATGCTTTAGCGCTGAGAGTGATTTTATTGTCATTTTATAGGAGACATGTTATTTTACTCATAAAAATATGGTGTACATTTATTGGAACTAATAGAAAAATCATAATTCTGTGGACGCCACAATAGTGCAATAATGGCAGGCAAAGGAATACGACCAGATGGCTAACATGAAATATATCGACATCAATAAATCCAAAACCACAACAAAGTCACTGATGAAGGAAATCCTGCATCCTTTATGTGATACTATACATGCAAATTGCAGTCTTGCTTCACAGAAAATGCTGGTACCTGAAAAGCCAGCCGTAATAGAAAAGAGATTTGATGGATGATTACTGCACTCTGGACAGAGTAAATATGCCAGTAAATCTGGAAAAACCGCAGCTAGCAAGAGACAACACACTGGAGAGGAATTCGTAGATGTGAAGCTGAGGTGACCAGAGACAGAACAAAAATGATCATTGGTGGAAGGCTTTAACTAGCAAACTGAAAGATTCCAAAGTCGTGCTCACATAAAGTCAAATGTTTCCAATCGGGAGTAAATGAGGTACTGGAGGCCGCCACCTTGATGCTACTATTATGGTCATGATCCGCTGGGTTTAAGTTACACCTTATGTTGGCTCACATTTATGTGTATGGAGTTAGGACAATACTCTGAATCTATTTCTTTTTTTTTTTCAGATTTAGTTTACCTGTGTGTTTTGCCTTCCTGTATGCACCACATCCATGTGGTACCCATGGAGGCCAGAAGAGGGCATCAGATCCTCTGTAACTGAAGTTATAGATGATTGTGAGCCTCCATGTGGGTGCTGGGTACCAATCAGAGGTCTTAACCACTGAGCCATTTCTCCAGCTCCCTGAATCTATTTCTTATTTCTTATGTGGGCTGGCTTCACCATCTGGAGAGGCAAGTCTGGTACTGCCTAGTATACTGTATGTGTATGTACCACATCCATCACACAGCCTTGCTTATCGACTATAATAGATACCTACTGGATATAGGGGGACCACAGGTATAGAGAGTGTAGGGGGTAACATATCTCATGAGCCAACAAATCTAGTGTTTTTGGAGAACTGTTGTCTTACCTGATATATTACAAGAGATATGTCCATCATTTTAATTACCTCTTTATCAAGAAGGATCTTAAATATCTAGGAGCCAAGATATTCCATTTTTGAGGCTGGAAGTCTGTTGAGCACATTACAACTGGTTGCTTTTACTTTTTCCAAAAGGAAAGAGAATCATGACCGATGGTTCTGTTGGGCAAGTTGGTAGCCAGGGCAGAAAACAAACGTGTGCAGAAGTGACTGTCAAGAAGCCCTGTGTGACACTGAGAGTAGCCGGGGTGCAAGAGGCCTGGGGATCAGGAGGCAAATAATGGTGTACTGGACAGTGCTTACCAGGGAACAGACCTGACAGTAATTACAACAATTGCCTTAATTAGCCCAACAGTGTTCTGGGAGGCAACTGGGAAACTCCTCAGGAATTTATTTCTAATTTACTTCACAGCTGTAGCCTGCAGCCGCCTCTACAGGAGGAAGGTGGGTACTCTCTGCAAAACTGTTGTCTGGAAATCCCAGAGCAATAAGAAGAAAGACAAAAACCCATCTCAGAACCACAATCCAATTCCTTCATTCCCACCATCAAATCTGGATCTACTTTGGACTCTATACAAATTGAGTACAATGGGCAATTTAACACAAATTGACTAATGATAGATACTTCTATCCCTGGTATTATCAATTGTAATTATATGGTTTATGTCATTAAACTACTCTGACTTGTAGACAATGAAATCTATGATTTAGACTTTCCTATTAAAATGAATCACAAGGGCAGGCGAGATGACTCACAGGTAAAAGTGTTTGTCACACAAACCTGACAACAATGGGTCACTGGAAGCTCACTACCTTCTGGTAAGATTACAACATTGTGAGGTCCTAGGGTGTGGTGGTTTGAAAGAAAATGACCCACAAAGGGAGTGGCACTACTAGGAAACTTAGTCTTGTTGGAATAGGTATGGCCTTGTTGGAGAAAGTGTCTGTCACTGTGGAGGCAGGCTTTGAGGTCTCATATATGCTCAAGATACTACCCAGTGTGATAGACCATTTCCTGTTGCCTATAAGATGTAGGATTCTCAGCTACTTCTTCAGCACCATGTCTGCCTGCACACTGCTATGACCCACCATGATGATAATGGACTAAACCTCTGAAAATGTAAGTGAGCCACCTCAATTCAATGTTAACCTTTGTAAGAGTTGCCATGGTCATGATGTCTCTTTACAGCAACAGAAACCTAAAACAGAAGTTGGTACCGGGGACTAGGGTACTGCTGTGATAGGCCTGACCAAATTTTTATTTGGAGGAATTTGGACTTTGGTACTTTGAGTTAGGAAAGCAGTAGAATGCTTTAAGCACTGCTTAATGGGCCATACTAGTAGGCACATGGAAGGCAGTGGTGCTGAATGTGATTTGTTGAACTGTGGGTACCTGGGTCAGGAGGTTCCAAAGGAGAAGTATATTAATATGTGACCTAGAGATCATTCTTGTGATACTTTGGTGAAGAATGTGGCCGCCTTTTGCTCTTGTCCAAAGAGTCTGCCCGAGACTAAAGTGAAGAGTTTTGGATTAATTTGTTGGCAGAGGAAATCTCAAAACAGCCTAGTATAGACTCTGTTGTGTGGTTATTAGTGGTAACTAATGGAGATTTATAATGAAAAAGAGCAAACTGAGAAAATAAAAATACAAAATATATAGATTGAGAAAAGGGGCATCAGGACATGGAATAGAGCTAAATTCTGTGTTGAAGGAGATAAATGGATTAAGAAATGGAATAAGAGAGTGGTGAGCTCGGGGTAAGATTCCACCCAGCTTCCACAAGTTTCCAACCTGTGAAAAGAAACTAAAGAAAAGCTTAGAGCTGGGTGTGATGGGGCATGCTTTTCATCCCAGCACTTGGAAGGCAGAGAGGCCAGTGAATCTCTGAGTTTGAGGCCAGCCTGGTCTACAGAGCAAGTTTCAGGATGGCCAAGCTTAGGCAATGGAGGACAGAAGGTAGGTAAAGATGTGATTGAACAAGGGAGCCATGTTCTAGCCCCAATAAGTAGCAGAACTTGGCAGCTTTTAGCCACGTGGTTCTGGCTTTAAAGTTAAGGATAGAAGAAATGAGTTATGGAATTTGCTTCCACACCTAAGGAAAGATGCTAAGGCCAGGCATGAGTCAGTGGTGTCCCTGAATGGAGGCCTACAGAGGCATTTCGTAAAGCTGTGAAGTTGAAGCCTGGATTGCTGTAGAGACCCCAAGATGTTGGAGATGCTGGAGCCATGGGATACCTGTCAAGGAAAGCTTCTAACAGGGAGTGAAAATAGCCAAAGTATTTTGCAGTCAACAAAGGTGAAAGGAGTTGGAGATCTCAAGAGTGTTTTGACATCAGACATGGAGATGCTGTGTGGAGTTTCCCCAGCTGGTTTTCTGTCTTGCTTTGGTCCAGTATTTCCTCACTATGCTCCCTTCTCTGCATTTTGGAACAGTAATGTATATCCTGTGCCATTATATTTTAGAATTATGTGATCTGTTTTTTTATTTTGATTTTACAAGGGATTACAGTTAAGAGATCGCATGAATCTCAGAAGAGACTTTGAACTTTAGACTTTTAAATAAGTTTGGGACTATTATGAACTACGGGAACTTTTGAAGTTGGACTGAATACATTTTTTCAAATTGTTATGGTTACAAGCCTTTGGGGGAGTGGAATGTGGTGGTTTGAAAGAAAATGATCCATAAAGGGAGTGGCACTATTAGAAGATGTGGTCTTATTGGAGTAGACGTGTCCTTGTTGGAGAAAGTGTGTCACTGTAGAGGCATGTTTTGAAGTCTCATATATGCTCAAGAAACTGCCCAGTGTGACAGACCACTTCCTGTTGCCTACAAGATGTAGAACTCTCAGCTACTTCTCCAGCATCATGTCTGCCGGAACATCGCTGTGTCCCACCATGATGATAATAGACTGAATTTCCAAAAATGTAAATGAGTCACCTCAATTACATGTTAAACTTTACAAGAGTTGCCCTGGTCATGGTGTCTCTTCACGGCAACAGAAACCCTGACTAAGACATAGAGCATTCTGTGAGATTGGTACGTTGGACTCTGGCTGGGCTGCATGGAACCTCACCAGAACACTCTTACACACTCTTACACTCTTACTCTAGCACTTTACAGGGCAGGACAATCAAGGCCAGTGGCAGCCCAAACTGCTTCTAAAACCGTTTATTCCATCTGTCCCTTTGTGACATTCTGTAGTTCATTGTTTATAAGTCTCGAAGAGTTGGCAAATTTTCTTTAGCTGAATGAAATTGTATAAATAAAAGAAAATGCCTACGTCAGAGCTCTCTTAAGAACAAAGAACTGGAATATAACTATGGGGGTTCGAGAGTGGTCTACAGTCATACCAAACTCCACTGCAGATGATGCCCTTTATGTCAGGAAATCTGAAGTCTTTTAAAGAAAAACTGAGTTTATAAAAAAAAAAAAAAAAAAAAAAAAAGACAAACAAACCAACAAAAGCCCCAGCTGCTTCCCAAAGAGCAATTTTGTTGTGTTGAGAACCCAGTGAAATATCCCTTACCAGGTTCAAAAAGTGAGCTTTTCTTTGCTCAGTTATCCTTACACACAGTTCTTTGAAAGTGGAAATTATCAATTTTTTTAGCACTGAAAAATCCACTTCACTTTCAAAAGCCCTGAGTCCCCACCACCTCTCATCCCATCCTGTGTGCGCTCTGCATTCACTTGGCTTTTCGAAGAGAGAGGAAGAGAGTGTAATGGGTAGAATCCCCAGAAAAAAAACTGACGAGATTTTATTACCCTGTGTGTCTGTCTCTAGAACTGCATCGCAAGAAGTGTTTTCAGTGTCCTGAATAGCTTTTGACATTCGGAGACACTGGGTGCTTGCTAACTTTGTAACTCAATGACCTGAACTGGACAATCCCAGTAACCAAAGAAAGAAATGACCTGGTTATCGAACATTCTGGAAGCATCCGGGTGTCCAGATGAACTGAGTTGTGGTGCTGAGTTGGACATCCTGAGGGAGAAGAGTCACTCTGAGCAGCCCTCACATTCAGTTCCAAAGACTGGTCGTGGTCAGCGATCTGTCGCCACAGTCCACACGCTGACTCTGTATACCCCTGTCCCTTCTCTGCTTTCTAACAGACTTATTGAACTATTAGCTGGAAGTGCATTTTAGGGTCTCGGCATCATGAAATGCACACTACAATGGGCAAGTCATTACCTCCACCATTAAGTGTTACAAAGAAAAAGAAAATCAGATGTGAAGACAGGGTGACCTCACTGCGTGTCAAAAGGGAAATTGAAGGAGGGAGGGCCCAGGGCCCACCCACCATTTATATCACAAGTCAGCTAGCTGCCCTTCCTCAAGATGCAAGGAACTAAGCAAGTAAAATGAATAACAACAAAATGCAAGACTGTTCAAGTATGTACACTTGGACTATAAACACTTGAAAACACAAGGAAGCTGGAGAATGTAACAGTTCTAAACGGAACTATGTGGCCATCTTGTTTACATGGCCTCCATTCCTTATGGCACAGGAGCCTTGATTGTGGCTGTTTGTCCTAAGGGCTGGGAACGTAGCTGTACGCTTCTTGGAGGAGGAACTGGTTTGCTGCCCTCAAAGGCATAGTCCTCTATGCAGAGAAGAAATGTGGGTAGCTGAAGGAGAGATGGGTGCCGAGGGGCCATAAGAGACATGCAGGACCTTGTCAAGGCCTTGCCTGGAAGCCGATAGGTTGGGTCTCCCAGAACTCCAAGGGTAATGGAGTTCTCAAAGAGGAGAAAGGTCATCCCTTTTGGTTTGGGGTCACTGATGATGGAACTGTGGTTCTGATTTCCTCCAGTCAGTGCTGTGGTTCCAGCCTTACCCCGACGCTGACTGGCTCTAAGCTCCTCTTGTGGTGGTGGTGGTGGCTAATCCTGAGCAGTTCAAGGGGAGCATGGTATCCACCACAGCAGCTTAGTATACTGCCAGTCCTGGCTTTATGGCTCATGCCTCCTAACAGTCTTTAAAATCTGAGCAGAGTGGCCGCAAGGAGCTTTAGGGAATGCTCGGTGGCAGGCAGGCATACGTACAAACTGCCTCCCTCTCTATACACAACGGTCAGAATTACACGGGACATTTAGCTGACCTTCACGGGTCCTTGACACACAATCATATAGTTGATTCAGGAAAAAAAGTTGTAAGGGGGCAGAGAGATTGGCTGATTTTGCTGGTCCTATAATTTATGTGAATCCTGTTGGGATTTGACAAGGAAAAATATGAAACAAGGAAGAGAAAACTTTATCTAGAACTTTCTTGGTGAAGTAGCCTTTTAGATCCTCAAGCTAATTGTTTTATGAGATTTTTTTTCTTCATGAGAACCTTCAACATTTTTCTGATGAAATGTCTTGAGAATAAATTCAATGTGCTTATTTATGTTGATAAAGATGATGAGAATTCTACCCAAAATATTACCGTTGTCTATCCATCTGGGAGAGGGGTCTGGGTTGAGATGGTTTGCTTGTTAGTGATAGGTTTTCAATCAGAAATGTAGGGGAAATATCAACACATAAAGTCCATAATAGCTGGATTTTTAGGAGTCCCAAAGCAGGAAGTTTTCTTGTTCATCTTCCCCAGCATTCTCCCTTACACACATACACATACACACACACACACACACACACACACACACACACACACACACCATCCATACCTCAACCACCACGCAGTGCTGACTTTGGGGTCTCAGTGCTCAGTGGGCCTTATGTCTTCTGGTCTCATCAACCACCTCCCTTTTCTATCAGAGGCCATGCATAAACATCTTCCGACATGTTCAATACTAGACCTTGGCTTGTTCATGCAAAGATTGCTCAGGAAATATAAAGTCACCATATTTAATTCTTTAGACGATTTCCCCTTCTCTTTTATGAAAACGAGACTAAAAATAAAGATGAATGGCAAGGTTGTAGTAAGATTTCTTTGAAAGGAATCTGACGTTTGTTCGTTCTCTCCTGGTTCTGTCCTTAGGGTCACGGGTTGGGTTTCTGTGTTCACACAGTCACAGATGCAAAGCGCCTGACTGGATTAAGGCAGCATGGTGTGGTTAAATGGAATGTCACAACCTGTCCTTGCCCCAGGCTGACTGGTGACTGAGTTAGTTTCTGGGCCTCCATTTCCTCAGCTGTAAATGTGGGCAATGGCTCCCCCAATGGCAGTGCACTCGGGCGGCTGGTTGGGCGAGCACATGAAACAACCATCCTAAATTTGGGGGAAGGGTGGAGGGGCTAGGAGGGGATAGGAGGGGAGGGGAGGGGACAGGAGGGGACAGGAGGGGACAGGAGGGGACAGGAGGGGAGGTGTCCAGCAGGGAGGAGGGCAAAGCCTGACATCTAGTGGCAAGTGTGACAGCGGCACCTCACGGTGCCGCGGATTGTCTTGGAGGGTCCCAGGCTGGGTTTGTAATCATAAAGGCCCAAGCACCGATCCCTCTCCTAGACACCTGGGACTGTGGGTCCAGTTGAGCCCATGGAAGATTTCCTTTTAAGACACCCCAACATGATTAACTCAAGATGTCCTCGGAGCTGTGTGCCTTTTGGAAGCTCAAGGAAAGAACACGTTTCGTTAGCCCTTCCAGCTTCTGGAAGTTTCCATTGTCTCATTGCCTTCTCTGATTCTGACTCAGTAGAGACTCAGGCAACATTAGGCACATCTGAATAATCCAACACCAAATCCCAGTCTTACTATCATTAACCTGTCTTATCCACAAAGGCCCCTTTGCCTTGCGCTGTGGTTTATCTGTGACTTGGGCATTCCTCATTTGTTGGAAGTATGATGTCCAACGTGGTGGTAACCAGAAGTGGAGGGGCCTCCAGCAGATAGGGACCGGTGCTTGGTGCTCAGGTCAGTGTGGGTATGGCTTCAGAAGGCGAAGAAGTGTTTCTTCTTACAAGAGTAGGTTTAGTTCTCGAGAGCTTAGGTCTACAAGCCTGTACCTATCCCCATCCAGTCTCTCTGGCTTGGCATATCCCTACAGTGGGATTTGGCCAAAGCTTGTGCCATGCTTTGGATAGTCAACTTCTAAAACTATCAACTAAATAATCTCCTGTTCTTTATAAAGTCAGCCTGCCTCTGACGTTTGGAGGCAGTAATAAAGAATGGATCACTTTACCATATAAGGTAATATATCTACATTATACCATAAGCATCTTTGGGGCACTGTTGTTTTACCTAAAGCATCTTCTTAGACCTGAGGAATTAGGGAGGCTCTGAAGGAGAGAAACTCAATTTGCTGACTATAATGGTAGCTAGTATGTAAGAGCAGTAGGAAAAGACCATGGAAAGTGAAGGAGGTGGGTCAGTCAGAGAGGTTTCCCCCAAAGAAGGAATTCATGAGAAGATTCAGAACTGAAGCAAAGCATATTTGTTGCTATAAAGAAAGTGCTCTGGGCCAGAAACAAACACACAGTCACCTGATTTCAGCACAGATATCACAAATACACAATAGACAAAGAGCAGTCTTCAGCAAATGACAGTAGGAGATGTGGATATCCTCACGCAGAAACGTGGAATTGAACTCTTCGCTCATATCAACAAAAATCAACTCAGACTGAGTTTAGAGCATACAATGTAAGACAAGAAACTACAAAATTAGAAGAAAACCACATGGCATTGGCTGGGCTAATGTTATGAATGTGACCCCAAATGGTCAGGGAATAAAACAAAAGATGGGCAGTGAGATTATATCAAACTAAAAAAGCTTCCTTAATGCAAAGGAAACTATCCATAAGGTAAAGAGATGCTCTAAAGATTGGGAGAATATAACTGTATACTGTACATCTGACAAATTAATATCCAAAATATTTAAAGCATTCAATAGCATGAAAAGTAAAAACCCTATTTTTTTTTTTAAAAAAAGGGCAAACAGCTGAATGAGCATTCCTGAAATGAGCCGACCAAACAGTTGGTGGTGTTTTGAATGAGAATGTACCCCACAGGCTCATGTATTGGAACACAGGGTCCTCAGTTATTGTACTGTTGGGGAGGTGTGGTCTTATTGGTGGAATGTTGTCACTGGAGGAGGCTTTGGAAGTTTAAAGACTCCTGCTATTTCTGGTTCTCTCTGCCTCCTGCTTTTACGCTAAAGGCTGTAAACACTCAGCTTCCTGCTCCACGTGTTCTGCCTGCTGTCTGCTGCCATGCCTCCCTGCCATGACAGACTCTGACCCCTCTGGAACTGTAAGCCAAATAAACCCCTCCTTCTAAAAGCTGCCTTGCTCATGGTGTTTTTATCACAGCAAACAAAAAGTAACGAATACGTGGGTATATGGGGGAATGCTCAGGATTACTAATTACTAGAGAAATACAAATTAAAACCACAGTGAGATATCACTACAAAATTAGTGTAGTAGGGTGGGAGCCCACAGAGGCTTCCTAGTGAGAGGTTACTCGGGGTCAGAGAATCTGAGCTTGCTTTACCCAGCAGGGCTGCATAATGGATGGTTTGACCAGGGGTGTGTTTACCAGGTGTTTGGAAGGGTCTACACTTGGCTGTATGGTGTGCTTTGATCTTGCAAGGGGGAGGTCTTTTGCCTCTTCCCTTGGCATATTATAAAAAGCCCTTTGTAGTAAAGGACGAGGCTGTTGAGTATTTATATAGGCCCTCCTGACGCTGTCCTGCGTCTCTGTCTTTCTTCTCATTGACTAGGTCTCTCTATCTGGTATTTCCTCATTCCTCTATCCTCCACCTAAGAACCCTTCAAAAGGTGGGAGCTGAACCCCCACATAGTAGAAAAGGGTATGGACTAAATGGCACCCTTATACTGTCTGCTAGAATGAAAATGAATTAAACCACCACAGAAATCAGTATGTAGACACTTAAAACAACAAAATCAAGATAAAGGTTGCCAGATGAACCAGCTGTTTAGAATATGAGCTCCCAAAGGCTTGGTCCCTGGTTGGTGAGACTATTGAAAAGCGGCTGTATCACAAAGAAACTGATTTCATCAATGACTTAATCCATTATCACATGGTATAGGGCATTAAGATCTGAACCCTGAGTGGAGGAAGTAGATGACTGGCTCCTCTTAGCTCTCTCTTCTGACCTCTGGCCACCATGAGGTAAATATCTCCACTTTATCATACCATCTACACCAGGATGGGCCTCACCAGAGACCAGAAACACTGGCACTAAAACCATGGCCTAAAACCATGACATCATCTCCACCACGATGTATAAGTTGTTCACATCCAAGTGAGTAACGTCACCAAGCCCACTGTGAGAAAGTACCCCAAGAAATGATACCAGCATCTTGTAGAGATGTCTGTGCTCATTACAGCGTCCATTGCAACAGCCAAGCTATGGAAGCAACCTCGGTTTCCAAGGGACAAACCGAAAGATGCAGTACATATAATGCACAATGGAATGTCCTTTGTATTATGCAGGGTTCTAGAGGATAGAACTGATGGAATGAATACACACACACACACACACACACACACACACACACACACACACACGATTTATTAGTGTGGTTCAGCTAGTCCAGCACTGACTGTCTCCCAACAGAAAGCCAAGAATCGGTCACCCCGTGAAGATGGATGTCCCAGCATCCCAGTGTAGTGCTGGAGTCCTAGAGGATTCCTGGAGAGCTGCTGGTTGGTCTTCAGGCTGTATCCTGAAGAAGTCGGCTCTAACATCAGTGAAGGAATACCTCAGCAACAGGACAGACAAACCTTCCAGCAAGAGCGAGGACAAGCAGGCAAAAAACAAAAGCTTCTTGCTTCATCATGTGGGCTGCCACCAGGAGACATGGCCCAGATTTAGGGTGGGTCTTCACACCTCAAACAACCCAAGCAAGAAAAGCCCTTGTAAGTCTGCCCAGCTGCTTGGGTTTTAGTTGGTTTTGGATATAGTCAAGTTATCACAGCATTTTGTGTGTGTGTGTGTGTGTGTGTGTGTGTGTGTGTGTGTGTACACCATTGTATTTTATACCCATCCACTCCCCTGCCCCATTCTCGTCCGTTCCCTCTCTTGTGGCCCATCTAGTGTCCCTCCTTCCCAGTCAGTCCCAACTTCTGCTTTCTCTCCCATGTGTTCCATTTCTCTAGCCTCTCCTAAGAGCTCTTCACTCTCATTCACGATATCCAGCCCCCTCTCTCCCTCCCCTCCCAATGCAGGCTCCGCATCACATCTTTGTAAGGGTAACTTTTAAGTAGACTGTGACAACATGGACAAACCTGGAGAGACACTAGGCTAAGCGAAACAAACCAGGAACAAAAAAGGCAAGTACCACATGATGCTCCTCATATATGAAATTTAAAAAAAAAAAATTGAACACAGGCAGAGGGGATGATTGGTGGTTCTGGGAGCTTCTGGTGGAAGGATGTTGATAAAGTGGTTCAAAGTTTTGGTTAGAAAGGAGGAATTTTTTGGGGGGAGATTGATCGCACAGCATGTCACTATAATGAATAACAATGTATTGTATATTTGAAAACTGCCAAGAGATTTTTTTAAATGCTTTCACCACAAAAAAAGCATGAGGTTCTAGAAATATTCATTCACTTGGTTCAATCGTTCCATAATACTTACATCCATCAAAACAACACACCATGCATCATAATATACATAATGACTATTTCTTGATTATAAATGTGAAAAAGGAAAAATGCGTTTTAAAGAATTTGTGGCCCTAGAGAGGAGGTATTAAAATAAGAAAAATGGTTCATAATATAATTTCCTTTTGGAAAAAGTAATAAAAGTTTTAAAAGCGGAGTGTTTTGAAGCTGTGGAGCTGAGGCACGGAAGGAATTAGGAAGCCCTAAAAGGCAAACAGAAGACTGGAGAGCAATTTTGAAAGCTTCATTGTGGACTTTGAAACTTATCC
The DNA here is from genome assembly GCF_949786415.1 of Peromyscus eremicus. Lineage (NCBI taxonomy): Eukaryota > Metazoa > Chordata > Mammalia > Rodentia > Cricetidae > Peromyscus > Peromyscus eremicus. The sequence continues at coordinate 39,890,170 of NC_081438.1, read as the reverse complement.
CCAGGGCGACCGGGAACAACCAAGGTGCTTTAGGAATGCCATGTTGATGGAGATGGAATAAAGACACAGCAAATGGAAGCAGCTGGAAGGTACTGTGCTAAAGGAATCAAGACAGACTCAGAAAGCCCGATGACTCAGGTTTTCCCTCAGATGTGGAGCCTACATTGGGAGGGGAGGGAGAGAGGGGGCTGGATATCGTGAATGAGAGTGAAGAGCTCTTAGGAGAGGCTAGAGAAACGGAACACATGGGAGAGAAAGCAGAAGTTGGGACTGACTGGGAAGGAGGGACACTAGATGGGCCACAAGAGAGGGAACGGACGAGAATGGGGCAGGGGAGTGGATGGGCATAAAATACAATGGTGCGCACACACACACACACACACACACACACACACACACACACACACACAAAGATGCTGTGATAAAAACCATTATGCTGCATGCTAACCTAAAAAAACGACTTTAGCCAACAAAGAAGATTGAGGAAGATTTTTAGGTCGGGGAGTTCAGCCTTGTCTTAGGGTTTCTATTGCAGTGAAGAGACACTATGACCACAGAAACTCTTATAAAGGAAAACGTTTAATTGGGGCTGGCTTATACTTTCAGAGGTTCAGTCCATTATCATCATGTCGGGGAGTTTGGGGGTGTGCAGGCAGACATGGTGATGGAGAAGTAGCTGGGAGTCCTGTATCTTGAGGCAATAGGAAATTGATTGAGATACTGGGTGGTATCCTGATCATAGGAAACCTCAAAGTCCACCCCACAGTGACACACTTCCTCTAACGAGGCCACACCCACTCCAACATAGCCACATCTCCTAATAGTGCCACTCCCTGTGAGATTATAGGGGCCAGTTACACACAAACTACCACAAGCCTATAATCCCAGTCACTCTGGAGGCTGATGGGAATTTGTCTTGTGTTTGAGGGAAGCCTGGGCTGCACAGTGAGTTCTAGCTCAGCCTGGGTTACATAAGACCCTGTCTCCAAAGCAAAGCAAACAACAACAAAATATTTTATGGTGTGTGTAAAATTTAAGTAAGACATGGCTGGAGGTTGTCGTAGAAACTGAAAAAAGATGGTGGGGGCCTTAAGTAAGAGCTTGGTGGTTAATGGCGTGGGTCCATACTATGATGTTCCTTCCTTTGACATCTACACGACTTGAGAAGTTCTTAGCCTTTCTGTTCCTCGGCTTCCTTATGCACAAAATGAGACTAGTGCTGTAACTAAACTGTGCGTGTTCCCCGGTGCTGTTCTGAGGACAGAATGAGGAGACACACCAACTCACTTTACTGCAGAGCCTGGTCCATCATGAAAGTCCTGTGGAGTTTATGGTTCTTATTGAATGGTCATTTCCAGCAGGGATAGAGATAACTGGGGCACATCAAGAGACACTGAAGAGAAGTAAGTAACAGAGGTAATAATGGGCTGATCCAAAAGGGATGGGGTTGACCAGGAGGTCCAGGCTAAAGTTCTTGTGTCCAGGTAGGCAGCTGGCTCAGGAATGTTATTGTGGGTGATGCTGACTCAGGGATGCTGTTGTAGATGATGCTGACTCAGGGATGCTGCTGTGGACGATGTTGACTAAGGATGCTATTGTGGATGATGGTGGACTAGGTAGGCAGTTGGCTCAGGAATGCTGTTGTGGGTAATGAGCTGAGGGATGCTGTTGTGGATGATGCTGACTCAGGGATGCTGCTGTGGATGATGCTGACTCAGGAATGCTGTTGCGGGTGATGCGGACTCAGAGATGCTGTTGTGGGTGATGCTGACTCAGGGATGCTGCTGTGGATGATGCTGACTCAGGGATGCTGTTGTGGATGATGGTGAACCAGGCACAGGATGAAAGTCAGTGTGTGTGTGTGTGTGTGTGTGTGTGTGTGTGTGTGTGTGTGTGCGCGTGCGCGCGCTCTCTCTCTCTTGGCCTCACTGTGAGGACAACTGCTTTTATCTTTTCTCTATTGACTTGGGGGGTGGTTGTGAGATCTCCAACAAGACAGATCAAGTAGGTGTTGTTTGGATATATTTGGAAAAATTTGGCTCAGAGGCAACTCTGGGGAGTAATTCATGGAATCCAAGAGACAGACTGTGCTCCTGGGGACATATTTAGAATGAGGAAAGGAGAACCTGGGTAACCCCAGAAAACATGGACATTACCTTCATTGTGAGTGCTCATTTACGGTCACTACCGTATAATCCCACTGCACTGAAAGCTCCATAGAGGCAGTCACTGTGTCCAATCTTCTCACCACTGTCTCCAAAGAGGAACATGGAGATGACACATGGTCCCATTCAACAAACATCCCTACCTGAGTCATTAGATGATAGGCGTGTTTTGAAGCAAGGAAGGCATGACTTATAGGAAGAAGATATCAAAGGTCCTGAGAAGTCTGTGCCAGGGACTGGAGGGATGGTTCAGCAATAAAGATCACTGGCTGGTCTTCCAAAGGACCTGGGTGTGGTATTGTATTCCCCCAAATATTGTGCATGCTCATAAACTTATCTGGGGTCAGAGACAGAGCAGCCACAATATTAAACATAAAGGATAGGCAGTGGTAGCACACGCCTTTAATCCTAGCATTCCAGAGGCAGAAATCCATGTGTTCAAGGATACAGACAGGCATGGTGACTCATCACGCCTTTAATCCCAGAAAGCAAGCCTTTAATCCCAGGGAGTGGTGGTAGAAAGCAGAAAGGTGTATAAGGCGTGAGGATGAGAAACTAGAAGCATTTGGCTGGTTAAGCATTTGGCTGGTTAAGCTTTCAGGCTTTGGAGTAACACAGTTCAGCTGAGATTCATTCTGGATGAGGACTCAGAGGCCTCCAGTCTGAGGAAACAGGACCAGCTGAGAAGTTGGCAAGGTGAGATAGCTGTGGCTTGTTCTGTCTTTCTGATCTATAAGCACTGACCCCAATACCTGGCCTCAGGTTTGATTTTATTAATAAGAACTTTTAAGATTCCTGCTACACCTGGGTTCAGTTCCCAGCACCCACATGGCCGCTCACAACCACCTGTAACTCCAGTTCCGGGGCTCCTACACCCTCTTCTGGCCTGCACAGGTACTGCATATATGTGGTACATGCAGACACATAACATTTAAATAAATAAATTGTATAAAATAAAGATGCAGGAGGAATTAAGGGGTTTGTGAGGGTGGAGTATAGGGAAGGTCAAGAACGAAAGCAGGAGAACTGCTCTAAGATGAACTTGAGTAGAATTGTCAAGTTGTTGATATTTGATGACGATGATGTTATACAAAAATTAGACTGACAGCTGGAGAGGTGGCTCAGCAGCTAAGAGCACTGGCTGCTCCTCCAGAGGACCCAAGTTCAAGCCCCAGCACCCACATGGCAGCCCACACCTGTCTGTAACCCCAGTTCCAGGGGATCTATGGCACCAGGCAAACAAGGGGTGTACATGTACAGACATGCAGGCAAAATACTCATACACATAAAATAAAATAAACAAACCCTTAAATAAGGAGACAGGAAATGGACATGTTATTAAGTATGAGGTAGAGGCTCAGGTTGTAACTCAATTGGTAGAGTGCTTGCCCAGAGTGCACAGGCCCTGGGTGTGATCCCCCGTACCACATACGCTGGGTGCTGGTGGCAGGCTCAGGAGAATTCGGACTGTGGTAGTAATATAATCACAAGTTCAAGGTCATCCTTGGCTACATAGTAAGTTCAACAATAGCCTGGGATACATGAGACTGTGTCACAAGATATAGATATATAGATAGATATAGATATAGATAGATGATAGATAGATAGATAGATAGATATAGATAGATAGATAGATAGATAGATAGATAGATAGATAGATAGATAGATGATAGATAGATGATAGATAGATGATAGATAGATGATAGATGATAGATAGATAGATAGATAGATAGATAGATAGATAGATAGACAGACAGACAGATGAGCATCTATATCTTCAAGTAATTCAAGTATACGCTTGTCTGGTGACACATTCCTTCCTGGCCCAGTTGTCTAGAGTGAGAGCATCCTCACAAGGACCATTATAGTCTGTATCAGTCACCTTTATGTTGCTGTGATAAAACACCACGACCAAGGCAACTTACAGAAGACAGAGTTTGTCTGGGCTCAGAGCTCTGGGTTTGAGTCCACGATGGCGGATCCCAAGCCTGGCAGCAGGAGCAGGAGGCGAGAGCTCACACACTGAGCCACAGTGATGAGGCAGAGGGTGCGGACTAGAAGCCATGGGAGTCTTTCAGCTCTCTAAGCTCGCCTCCGGTGACACACTTCCTCCAACAAGGGCACACCCAACAAGGGCCTCTCCAGACAGTGCTGCCAGCCAAGCATTCAAATGCCTGAAAAAATGTGGGCTGCATCAAACCTCCACAAAGGCCAGTGCCTAGAACATTTCTTTTCATGCATTTGCATGTTCTTTTAACAAATACCCTTTTTAGCATGCTGGGACACAAGACATGAGTGAGTTATCATGTCCGTTCTATCTGAGAAGCTTGCACATTCTTATTTTAAAAGATGAACAAAACTGACAAGCTTCCAAGCTGATTTCCTAATCTGGATTTAGGCTCCATGGGAATTGTGACAGTCACTAATAATCTCCTTGCTAAATTAAATAGTCAATGCTGTGGACTCATCATGTGGCTTGTTTGGCCTGTCGGTACCCTTTGGAGTGGCTGTCTGTTCCCACTTTTGTGAATCTCTTTTTCTCACTGCCTGGTTTAACTTCTGTCTGTTGACTACAGACCTCTGTAGTCTTGTTTGACGGCCACATATTACCTCTAGACACAGAAGTGCCCCCAGAGTGCCATGATTGGATCTCTTCTGTCTGTACTCCCCGGTGATCTCATCAAATTTCTGGCTTAAAATGCCATCCGTCTGCAGAACTCATTTACATTCTGATCACAGGCCTGAGCATTCTGCCCGACTTTCAGGTCATGTAAACCATTTCGCACTGACATTTGCTTTAGGGTGGCGATTTGGCACCTTAAAACATAACATGTCAAAAATGCCACCTCACACTCCCTCAGGAATGCAGCTCTTCCCACGCCCTCTCCACCTTGGGCTTTTTAGAGGCTCCAGCCAAACCACTTCTACTTGTCTTTCACCGCCTGACCCCACAGGTGAGCCACCAGACGGTCTTTAACTGTGAATAGACTGGGCTGTGGCACCTTATTATATCCGCAGTCTCACCCCCTCTTCAAGTCAGTCAACCTCCTGTCACTGAGAAAACAAGAAGATTCATGTGGCGGTCGGGTCAGCAGCTGCAGGCCGCGGTCTCTTGGTGCAGATGCTTTGGAACTGTGGTAGTACAGTGCACCGTGACAGGAACGGGTGGCTGAAGAGGCCACTTCACCTTATGCTAACCAGGAAGCAAAGGAAAAGACAAGGGCCCGAGGAGCCAATATCCCCTCCAGGGCATGCCCTCAGAGACCAGCTTCTTCTGATTGTGTCCTACTCCTTAAAGCTTCCACAGGCTGGTGACCTGTCCCTTAGCACATAGGTCTTTGGGAGACACTCCAGATTCAAGATATAGCAACTCCAAACTTTATCCATGCCTTGGGTTTGTCTTGCTTAGAGAATTCTAGAATTCCCAATTAATCTACCTGCTTCCACGCTTTCTCTCCTCCAGTCTTGGCTTAACAGAAACTACGTGATCCTGTTAAATATGACTGCTCTCTCTTCTACTCAGATTTTATTTCTGTCTAATTCAGAAGAAGTCAGCACTTCCACAAGGTCAAGTGGCCTCTTCAACCCAGATCTCTCACACACTCACGCACTCAGTCACTCATCTCCTGGAACAGCGTTCTCCTCAAGGCTTCTAAATATGCCAAGCACTTGTCTGGCCCCTCTAGATGGAAGAATTTTCCCCCAGGTAGATCTTTAGCTGCTTCTCTTTGTTCCTTCAGCTCTCTGCTGCATCATGGGATGGGGGAGAGGTACAGGTTCCCATAAACCAGCCCCAGCATATGACAGCTCAGGACTGAGAAGCTGTCATTTGCCTGGATCACTTTGAGACCTGTGAGGTCTCAGGATCTAGCTCTTCAAATGCCTAAACACTTCTGATGGCACCCCAACATCCCCTGGGGGGTCCAGCTTTACCGGCTTCTGACTTCCTTACTTTAATACGCCCCCTTCCAGCAAAGCTCAGAGGAAGCACTGTGACTCCCTCAGGCCCCAAGTGTAGGGTGTGGACCAGCTGGAAGGTGAGGCAATGTTAGACAGTAAGCATCATCCTCTGCCCCTTCCACTTGGTTCTGGAAGGAAACTGACTCCAGTCATGTGCCTGCTCGAAAAAACAGCCCTTCACCTCAGAAGTGGATCCCAAGAAATTCTACTCAAATACATTTCGGAGCAAGATGTGGTGGTTCATGCCCATAATCCTAGCACTCAGGATGCTTAGATATGATCACCACATGGTCAAGGCTATCCTTGGCTGTATATTGACTTCCTTGATAGCCTGAGCTACAGAGACCCTGTCTCAAAAAGCCAAAACTCCAGAGAGAGAGAGAGAGAGAGAGAGAGAGAGAGAGAGAGAGAGAGAGAGAGAGAGAGAGAGGTGGGGGGAAGAGTCTGGGTGAATGGGATGCAGTCTCTAGCTGAGAAGGAACAAGCAGACTCGTACATCTGAAGAGAAAAGTGATAGAAAAGCCTGATGAGCCATTTATCAAAACCTGCAATTGCAAGAGCTTATGGATCCGAGGTGACCATTTTCTCTTTGAAGGGGTTAGAGATGGAACATTCTGCTACTTGGAGACACTTCAAAAGGAATCTGAAGAGGGATCAATATATTTTCTCAGTCCCCCCAAAACACGTATGCACTCAAAAAGTGAATAAAGATGAAAGGGGATGTGAGAACTGTACTTATGCTTAAAACGTACCAGCTCCAGGTCAGATGGCTTTATGTAAATTAGTTCAGACAATCTTCACAACTCTCAAATTTGATACTCTTCTGGTTTAAAACAGTAAGGGGCTAGTTAAATCGACTCTGTTTAACGACTAAAGACTAGTTAAATCGACTCTGTTTAACGACTAAAGACTAGTTAAATCGACTCTGTTTAACGACTAAAGACGGGTTCGGGCCTTCTTACCGCTGAGCCTTCCACTGTGCCGGGCACTTTGGGCAATCTGAAGAGGAGGTGGCCGCAGGCAAGGCTCACTCAAGACTGGATATTTTGCTCACCTCATCCCCAGCCTGATGCTTCCTTTCCACAAGGAGACTGTGGCATGCAGCCACTAGAGGGCGGACGTGGTATGAAAGTCACCCAGGCACCCAAGGTCCTGGCCTCTGCTTTGCTGTCTGGCCCTTGGGTTTGCGGAAGGCTGTGGCCAGTGCCAGCTTACATCTCTGGCCCCTTCTCAGGCCCCCAGTCCCTCCTATGTCACTTCCATTTCATCCTTGGCATACCGCCGTCAAATAGTTTTGTGTATTCCTAAGCCATCTTCAGTTTACAAGATGGCTTCTCAAATACAGAGAGGTGACTTTTATGTACCACCCAAAGCATTCTTAGATTGCATAGATTTGCGGAATTTGTGGAAAGTATTGATTCCTGATGCAAGATGAGTTCGTGGGGAGAGAAACACAAAAACAGACAGTGGCACTTGGGGTGTCGGTCTTGCTGTCCTAACCCCAACCCCAAACAGCCGCTCCAGAACTAACGATTAAACTGGCCAAAGGGCCTTGGGCACGTTATACCAAGTGATTAGGGTCGAGATTTTCCTGAAAGGGCTAACTGGGATTACTGTCACAACTTAAACACAAAATGAAGCTGGAGTAAGCAACTTCGAGCCCCACTAGTTTTCAACAAGAACATCAGAAGTTGGGGTGTGCATTCAGTTCATTTCTGAACTCTTTCACCATACATCACCACAGCCCCAGATCTAGAACCCCGAGGAAAATCAAAGTCAGGCTGGAGACACAGCCCAGCCAGAAAAGCGCTAGCCATGTGAGCGTGAGGACTTAATTCTGATCCCCACCACTCACAGAAAAAATTGGGCATGCTGGCACATGCTTTTAATCCCAGAACTGAGGAGACAGAGGCAGGGGGATCCCTGGAGCTCACTGTCCAGCCAGCCTGATTTACTTGTCTGAACTCTAAATCAATAAGAGACTCTGTCTCAAAAAAAAAAAAAAAAAAAAAAAAAAGGATGTCGCCTCTCTGGCCTCCACATGCTTGCCAATGCACACACACACACACACACACACACACACACACACACACACACACCACTCCCTTCACACCCCCATGTGCACACACGTACACAAAACTGAAGGCAAAAAAAAAAAGGAGATGCCATCTTACAATCAGATTCTAGGGGGTTGGGTGAGTTCAGGCTGGCGATTCCTAAGAGGGAAGTCACCCTTGGATTACCTGGGCCACCTCGCTCATCTAGGGGTAGAGAAAGCCCTCATCTAATCCAGTTTGTTAACTTACTGGAAGACGGAGATGGAAGAACACTTCAAGGCTTGCTGTTAAGGGAAGGCTCACTCTGTGTCATTAAGATGGCTCTCCACAGACTCCCTGGTGAGACTCCCTACCGACCTGTACTGGTGACCTCTTAACAAGACAATGGGCAAACCCCGCTCTAAATCTTCATGTCCTTCACATCCTACAGCCCTGGCACCAGACCCATCCCATTCACATTTCCAGTTGAGGTTCCCAAGGAGCCCTGTGCTGTGTGGAACTCAGACCCCGCTTCCCAATAAAGGGTGTTCTCACAGAAGGGGAGTCATTTTTTCCCATTGTTTCAATATCGTCCAACAGACAATGATTCTGTTTCATTCATGGGCACTTGACAGGCACTGTCTATGCACTAGAATTGTTCTACAGGCGAGGCTTCAAAGAAAATGAAAGCCAAGGTCTGTATCTTTGTGAAATTAAATAATCTGTTAGAATTCTAATAGAGACAGAACAAGCCCCCTCAAGTCCCAGTAGGTGATGTGGCGCGTTGTACTTTATCGTGACTATAAAATTCTATAAGGTCTCCAGAGGAAGCAGAGAAAAGTATTCAAATGAGAAGGATCAAGGGACTCTCCGCAAAGGAGTTGGGATTTCACAAGCCTTTGCGAGATCAAAGGAATGTTTGAAAGACAGAAAGCGACAGCAGAGGAAAATATACGGGCAGCACACTGCAAGTATCCGTAGTTCTGTGAAACTGGCCAGAGTGGCTGGCGAGAAAACCAGGGAAGCAGGACTTTGTAAAGAGTGGTGGTGGGCACATGGCTCCCCGTGATGCCAGGAAAGGACTGGGCAGGATTGTCTTCTCAAAGAGCACAGTCTGTTCTGACAGGCCGAGCACTAAGCAACGTTGAAGACGTAAAGTCCCTCTGGGTGAAATTACGCTAAAGCCTGGTCCCGAGTGACTTCTTCACAAATGTCTGCCTGGAATCTCTCCTGACGCCCCTCGTCACAGTTCATTGAGGCTGCCGCCTCGCTTTCTAAACCCTTGACTCATTTCCTGGAAGAGAACTAGTCATTTCACGTTCAGTAACTAAATATATCGCCCTGGCCCATCTTCCAGGGCTCACTTCCTACTCTCCCAAGAAGCCTGTGGATCTCCCGGCCTCCACCCTCATCAGGCATCTTGGTATATTCTTGGTGTCAAACTAGGCTGGTTAAAAATTGGCCGTTCTCCCTTCCATCCAGTGGGAATGCTTACTGCCTCTGGTTCTACATGAAGGCAAAGCCACAGCCAGCGTTTGCCTGGAGACAAAGCTCAGAAATATCTCCAAGGTTCAGCCTCTTAGTCCACGAAGCAGATAAGTTTATGGTGGAAAAACGTGTGACAAACAAAAATGAGTCACAAACACTCTTCTGAGCAGTGGTCCAGGAGCTCCCAGGAAGGCGGTATACACTGATAGATTCATTCATTCACCATGTGCTCTTTCCCTAGCCGTACAGAGACAACACCTTGAGCAACACAGAATTTCCCTAGAAGCCTGATTCACAGTCTTAGTTACTGATCTATTGCTGTGAAGAGACACCATGACCAAGGCAACTTATAGAACACTTTAGTGGGACTCGAGGCTCCAGAGGGTGAGTCCATGATCATCATGGTGGGGAGCATGGCGGCAGGCAGGTAGGCAGGCATGGTGCTGGAGCAGTAACTGAGAGCCTACATCCTTATCTGTGAGCAGGAGGCAGAGAGCTACCTGGGAATGGCATGGGACACATTCACCCCCAGGGACTCAGCTCCTCTAACAAGGCCACACCCCCAGTCCTTCCTGAACAGTCCAATAAATGGGGAGCCAAGGGTTCGAACATATGAGCCTATGGGAGCTGTTCTTACTCAAACCACCACACCCAGGGTCTCAACATTTCAGGAGCTTACCAAGTGTCTTCTCCGAGTTGATGATACATCCAGCTTTGCCAAAGACACAGACTCTGTGGAGACCTGGTCATACTCTCTCAGGATCTGTTCCCATGGGATGTTTTGTGAAGTTCCTGTAATAATTAGGAGGTTTGCTAAAACTCAACTGACTTTAAAAAAAAAAATCCACCTAGGCTTAAAATTGAGACAATTTTTTTGGTCTGAGGTACAGCTACAGGCTGAATTATGTCATCCCCCAAACTCACACATCAAGGCCCTAAGCTGTAATACCTCAGAATGTGAGTTCATTCAGAGAGAAGGCTCCAGAGCTCCAGAGTAAAATGGGATAAACGGGAAGGGTCACAATCTAATATAGCTAGTGTCCTTATAAAGAGAAGTCACGTGGGAGTCCAGTGACTGTGCCCTAGTCCCCCCGGTATCCCCGAGTCCTCTGGTTTCTCAGATGACTTTGCCTCCCTCCATCTCCATTGTAGCCAGCTCTCCCCCTGAGGACACCAGGCATCAGGAAGTGGCTCACTCTCTCCTGTCTCTGTTAGATGAGATACAAGCTGTAAGATAGTCAGCACACACTTCCGAACCTTCTGGAGTCCTCCAGAAACAGTACTGTCAATAGCCCGTCTTCGGAGCCGACATTGTATTCTTAGGCTGAGAACTTCTGTTTTGTCTCATAGAAACTCATTTTCGCATCCTGTACTTCAGAGCCCTGCTCCGGGGTCCCATGCTACCTGTGTGCATCCTCAGAATTCCACCACAGAGCTGTCAGAATTGCCTCTGTTCCCACACGCTTAGTCCTCTCCTCTCCCTCCAGCTTTGACGTTTTTCCCTTCCCTTCTGTCTTTTGTTAACCGGATTCTGTGGTTTTAGCGTCTCCATCCCACCAAACCCTGTGCCCTGACCTCCCCATGCACGGACCACACCCATGTGTGGTACCACCTCTACCCTCTCTGTGCCAACACGTGAGTAGGCAAGCTCTGGACTCAACTTGTATTTGGGATATTTCTGTGTGGTTTATAAGATGGGCTTTTCTGATGTTTTCCTTCTGGGATGCTCTTCAAATCGGAAGATGTTGGTAGAGCATCTGGTTTGATCTAAAGTCTACATCCCTGTACCCTTCTAGAAGTCTAAAGTTTTGGCTGGAAATCTAAAGATGCTGTTGGGAAGAATGTCATCCATTCATGTAGATGAAAAATACCAGCACAGGGATGAACCCATTTCTTAGAGGTCTGGTTACAAGCCGGGTGCATTTTGTCTTTACTGTGGGAATGGCACAGGACAGCTGCTTGAGTCTCAGCCCGTCCCTTGCCCTGCCGGTTTCAGATTCAAGACTGCATCCTCAGCTCTTGTCTGAGTCCCCAGGTGCCTGCCCGGCAGATGCCAGACTTGCCACTCCATGACCATGGGCACCGATTTCTTAAAACGAACCCATAATCAGGGTCTGTTCTGGGGAGGTGTGATCGCGTTTGTCTTGAGATGTGTCTTCAAGCAGGTCACCCCTTCATTTTCAGAAACATTCGTCTGTGGCTGTTTGTTTTCCTCCCCAGGGAACTTACGGTGTTCTTTCACACAGCAAACTCATGCCATTTCCAGAGCATATTTTTTAAGGTAATAAGAACTGGAGAGAAATGCTCACAAAGTAGTGTCAGATGCAGAATCTGTAAGTACTTGGTGCCTCATGCCAGGTAGTCCGGTACTGACATTCAGATTAATTTTCAACTTTATTTCACTAAGGTATGAGTTGAATGTTGAATTTTGGTTTAAGCTGTCTGGAAACTGGTGAAAACCTGGGCATTGGCACACTGGGAGTGCACCGGACAGCTTTTTATCAACTGGATACAAGCTAGAGGTACCTGAGAATCGGGAACCTCAGCTGAGAAATGGCCTCCATCAGATTGGCCCATAGGAAGTTCGTGGGGCAGTTCTTGGTTGATAATTGATGTGAGAGGGTCCAGCCCACTGTGGTTGGTTGCCACCCTTGTGCAGGTGGGCCTGGACTGTATAGGAAAGCAGGCTGAGCAAGCCAGAAAGCAGAGTTCATCTATGGCCTGTGCTCCAATTCCTGTCCCCAGGTTCCTGCCCTCGTCTCCCTCAAGGATGGACTATAAACTATAAGATGAAATAAGCCCTTTCCTCCCCAAGGTAGTGTGAATGTATTTGGCTCTCATGAGATCCATCTTCTGTTGGAAGTGCGTCACTGTGGGGGCGGGCTTTGAGGTCTTTTTCTCAAGCTTTCCTTGGTGTGACAGTCAGTCGACTTCCTGTTGCCTCTGAGTCAAGATGTAGGATACTCCAGCACTGCGTTTGCCTGCATGCAGCCACGCTCCCCGCCATGATGGACTGAACCTCGGAACTGTAAACAAGCCCCCTCATTTAAATGTTTTCTTTGTAAGAGTTGCCGTGGTCATGGTGTCTCTTCACAGCAACAGGAAACCCTGACTAAGACACTCCCCAAGTTGTTCTTTACCACAGCAATAGAGCCCTGACTGGCACAGGGAATACTCACAGGGCTCTCCTACCTGATAGAACCGGGAGCAAAGGTATTGGACATCAGGTCAAGAACACGGATTTCTATTGATATTTAAGAATGACACTAAGGCAGTGGCCCAGGGCTGCAGTACCGTCACCTCATTGGCCCTGGCTGAGAATACCCCAAATAAGATGAAGGAAGAAGTTAGCAGCGACTGATCCAGAAGAGAGAGCTAAGAAATGGTTCTCCAGAGATGTTGAATTCTCTGAGAATGAAGAAAGGCAAGTCAACACTTACACAGATTTATTCTCTTTAAAGAGAGATGTCTGTAAGTGAAATCGGAATGTGCTGAACCCAAAGACACAGCATCAGAAGATGAGAAAGATACCGAGAAATACATTTCAACTTTTGAGAGACTTTACGAATCAAATGCTATATAAGGAAAGAAAGATTTCTGGGGAGTTTGGGGCTATCTTTTCACCAAGTCATATAGAGGCCTTATGAGATCTTCAGAAACAGGCACCCAGGAAATCTAAGTTATTTTCATCACTTCTATTGAAAAGGCAATTTCTCTCGTCTTTATAGGGAAGGCTTTGATGCACGTTCAGTAACTTCAGGGTGAATCTGAATGCAGCTTTCAGAGTAGCGAGAAAAATCATGCCGTGTGGAGATTGCAAGCTTCCTCCAGGAAATCTTTTGAAAATGAGTGATGAAAAGGCTCAGGGCCCCTCTGAACTCTTGTAGGCACCATATTCAAAGGAGCGGGGCCAACTTTCCCGGGATCACCTACTGTCGGCTTCTGAAGGGTTAGCTGGCAGGAGAGGAGCAATCCAAACAGTATAGACGTCTGTAGCTCCCTGCTAACAAAATGCGTAGACGGTTTTAGGGCTAAGTGGGTGAGTGTGCCCACAAGATCCTCCTGACTGAGCTTAATGGATAGACCAGTCCTTGCTCTTGAGCCTGGGGACCTATGTTGGTCTGGTGATCCACACAGCAGCACAGGGAAGCTATACGATCTTGAAATATGAGCAGTAGATTATGAGACTTCCTTGCTGTGTTCTTTATTATAGTTGGCTTCCAGTTGCTGTGATGAAGACCATGACCAAAAGCAACTCAGGGAGGAGAGAACTTATTGCATCTTACAGTTCTCAGTCCATCGCTGAGGAGAGTCGGGGTAGGAACTCAAGGCAGGAACTGAAGCACAGACCATGGAGGAACACGACTCACTGCTTGCTCCCCATGACTTGTCAAACCTGCTTTTGTATACAACCCGGGACCACCTGCCCAGGGATGGCACTACCCATAGTGAGCTGGGCCTTCCTGCACCAAGAGAATGCCCCACGTATGTGGCCACAGGCCAATCTGATGGGAGCAATTCCTCAATGGAGGTTCCCTCCTCTCAGATGACTCTAGCTTGAGTTGACTTATAACCAGCACATTGGTTTATATGCCTGGGCTCCTGGCTCCTGGTCTGTAAGGGTAGGCTTTGCACAGGTATACGACTGGTCCTTCCTGGTTTTTAAATGGCTGGAAGGACAGAGCAAAGCACCAGCTGCTTGGTTACCTGGGAAGAACCTTTATTTCCTCAGACACCGTATTTTCTGCAGGGCTATCTTTTATAGATGATTTATTCACATCATCAGAGCCTGGTGTGCCCTGCTAAGGAAGCTAACCTTTTCTTGGGGTCTGGCACTCAAGGATAAATTTGAACCACGTATCCAGTAGCTACAGTATAGTGAACTTCGCCAACAAATTATCCAGGCCAATTATGCACTGTTTTTTATATTTGCATATTACATTTCACAACTTTTAACAGTAAGGGTTGTTGGTTTTATTATATTAGGAGTTGAATGCACTGGAAAAGTTAAAACCTAAAAGATACACTCTTTTGAGAGAGTTAACATAAATAGGTGTTTTATATTCTATATATACTAAGACTTTCAATTGACTACTCTTATTCCCTATAATCATGTTTTTAAAAGAGAATTATCGCCACATTTAAACTTTTTATGTTGTAGCGGTGCTCAGTGACTCTTTGTGTGGCCATTCCTAAAAGCGGTTGCAGATTTCCAGAGGGCACCGAGGGGGAAAGAGTCATGGTAGCTTGTTTGAAAAAAAGAAAGAAAGAAAGACCAGCAATAAAAGGCAAAGGGACCATGGGGGAAAGGCAAGCAGGGACAGGCTGCCCGACCACACTTGTTCAGATACGTTGGTTCCTCTCAGATTCAACCCTGTTGTGAGATCCCACAAGAATTTTAAGAATTTTTCCATCAATTAACGCTTTCGGTGCAAACCATGCAGCAAACTAGCTCATCCCTTTTATTTGTTAACTGCAAATTAATTGTCCAAAGTAATAGTTTCATTAAGATTGTGTTTACCCCTTTAACACTTTCCTATCCCCCTCCTGTTCCACACCCCTCAGTAGCTCCCTTCTATTTTCACACCTGTTCTAGGCTTCCACCCATGAGAGAAAACATGTGGTATTTGCCTTTATGGATCTGGCTTATTTTGCTTATCACAGTGATCTGCATTTCTGTCCATTCCCTTGCAACCAACACGCTTCTGTTCTTACTAATGGCCGAGTACTATGCTATTCTCTATATACATCACATTTTCTTTATCTGCTCAGCAATCAACGGGCGCCTGTGCTGATTCCACGACTCAAACATCGCGAACCATGAAGTAATAAACATGGGTGTGCACTCTGTGGTCTTTACTGTACTTCAGAGCACACAAAATGCGAGCCTTAAAAATGTCTCATATGTCCCGCTGCTCACTTATTAACAACAGCTCATACCATGCTTTTTATATACCTGTCACCACAGTTTGTGGTATCATCCCACAGAAACCCGCAAAGACAGAGGCTGTAGTAGCTGCCTCGCCAGATCGCATGACTAGTTCTTCAAGAGGCTAAAGGGGGAGTGAAGCGGGCAAACACCAAGAATAAACACAGGGACTCCACTTGGTTTGGACTATGCACATATCCATCTCCTAAAAATGCACCCAGCAACCGGTTAGCAACCTAGACCCTGCTTGCACCAAGCTGCATGAACACCCCACTTCAAGCAATGGAGTAAGCTTCTCCTCCCCTCAACAGCCATCAAAATTAAGTTCTATTCAACCGGTTATGTTCAAGTAGGAGACTAGAGGGGCAATCCAGCCTGAACTGGTTTTGGGTGAATGCGCAGTAAGGCAAGCTGTGTGCTCTCAGTGAATTTTGGGGAGAATTTCCTACTTGTCATCTCATGCTTGTGTGTGTGTGTGTGTATGTGTGTGTGTGTGTGTGTGTGTGTGTGTGTGATTAAAATCAGGTGTATCAGGGGAAGAGTCCTGTGCATCGAGCAAAGGCCTAACCCAAGCCTATCAAAACAGCGAACCAGCCATGCTGTGGCACCCTGGTAACTAACCTCCTGTCTCCTTAAGACCCCATAAAAAGAAGTCCCAGGCAGTAACCTCCTCACGTCTGTGGCTGCTGTCACTTCTGACAGTGTATCTGACCCATTCTACCCAGGTCACCTTGCTACTTTTATAAATTCTTGTGAGCCTTGAATTCCTTGAATAAGAGGCAAAGAACCTGGAAATACCTGAGCACTGGTGTCAGGAGAATCTCAAGAGGCCAGTCTGGGCTGCATAGGGGGAGCCTATGTCAAAAATAAACAAAACAACAACAACTCATCAGAGATAATCCCTCAAAAGTAGAGAATTGCTTCTATCTGCTTTGCAGATGAAAAAAAAAAAAGATTCTGAATGATTCGACTGTTTGGGTTACACAATGGAGCCCCAGCAGGAGCAGGAGGTAAATCTGAGACACTGAAGCCATCACATAACACTGTAGCTTGCTTTTTAAATTCTTTTATGTGTATGGGTGCACTACACGTGTAAAGTGCCAGTGGAGGATCCCCTGGGACTGAACTGAGGTTCCAGGCAGTTGTGATCCACCATGTAGGTGCTGGGATCTGAACCCAGGTCCTCTGCAAGCTGCGGTCTTAACTGTCGAGGCATCTCTTCAGCTCTTATTTATTTTATTTTTGATTTTGTGTGTGCGAGAGAGGGGTGTGTGTGCATGGGTGTGCAGCCACCCACAGAGAACTGAAGAGAGCATCAGACCTCCTGGAGCTGAAGATACATGTAGTTGTGGGTGCTGGGAACTGCACGCAGGTCCTCCGGAAGAGCAGTAAGTGCTCTTGACCACTGAGCCATCTCTCCAGCCTGCGTTCTTACTGATCATCTATTAAGGCCCAGTAAGGGTAACTGTGACTGTTTGTCTCTGTAGATTACATGATGCGTAATTTTAAAAAATCAGATACAGTATTTTCATACTTTCCAAAAGCATGTACACATGATGCTTGTTGTCATGTGTTCTGAAAATCTGTGAAGCAGTAAAAACAGTTCACCAGCAGAGAAGAGTTGGCACTGGACACCCCATACAGCTGCCCCTCAGCACCCACACAGGGGTGACCCCACCATCCATGGATTCCCAAATCTGTGAGTGCTCAAGTCCCATATATAAAATGTCATATGATTTTTGCATAGGCTACATGTCCTTCTGGGTACTTTAAGCCACTTCTGGGTCACTTATAATAGATGCTGGATGTAATGTAAAAATCTAAGTGGGTACTTGCTATGTGTTCTTTAAAGAATAACAAGAGAAAAGTCCCTACATGTTGAGTACAGATGCACCATTTTTCAAATCCTTGTGATGGACAATAGTTTAAATCCATGGACGTAGGACCTGAAACTCCTGGCTGGTCTCATCCATCCCTGAGGCAGTACCTGAATCAATGGGAGCAACCAGATGGCTGAGTCGGATCTCTGGGTTGGAGGCATAGCTTGCTTCATTCTGCCTGTCTGTTATGACAATCAGGAGCTCCACAAAGCTCCACTTTGAGTCTCCTCAGTCTCTAGGAGACAGATACCAGGAAAGTGGCCTCTTGATCCCAGTGGTCAGAGCTAGGATGCCACGGGTCACCTTCTGCTGTATCTAAGTCTGGCGAGAATTAGCAACAGTCCATGTATGGATTACTTCACAGCACTGGTTTCTACAATCTCACTGCAAAGGTATTTTATCACAAACACAGACTCTATATCAACATTCAGTTCATGGAGGAAGAGTCAGGCTATTCAGAATAATTATCATGGAAACATTTTCTTAGCGGAAAGGTTCCAAAACAAGGTGCTTTGCTGTTTAAATGATGCTGAAATAAGCTGAGGATGACACTCAACTCCTCTCCCTGTATCTCAAGTGCTACGAATACAGGGAGACCTGGCTTCTGAGTGCAAGGTTTTTATCCTCCTGATTTCTCCCTCATTTCTCATCCTGTTGCTAAAACCTGTGTTTCCCATGCCTCATCTTGCCTTTCTGGTCTACTGCATCCTGGCCCTCATCCCTGTACCTGCTACATAATGCTATGTAGCTCCACAGCTTTATTACCAGCTTTTTGCTGAGGAAGTAGGTACAGAGATGTGGGTGAGTGTGCACGCGCAAGTCACTGAAATGTCAGTCTAATTCTGCACATCAGAACCTCTCAATCCACCCACTGTCCTGGGCTTTCACCAGAGCATCACTGTGGCAGTGGTACAAGCCAGTTCTGCATCCTTCCCTGCATGTAAATTGTCCGAAATCCCTATCCTGTTCTCACACCAGACTCACTTACTGGTATCTTAGGTTTGTGCAACCACCATTTTCCACTCGGTGCTATGGAAACAACCCTCAGGGAAGATTTGTTAGCAACAGTATCCTTGCTGGTACATGGAGATGTCCATCCTCGCTGGAGAGAACCTCCGAGTGCCCAGGAGTCGGTAAGGCTCTAGTAAGCAGCTGCTGTGTCTACCCATGGGACTCAAACCAAGTCCAACTTGTCCCCTGTCCCTTACCTGCAGTTTCTGCCACAGTGCCCCTGCCTCTTGCCTTGGAGCATTGCTGTCAGTGCTGAGGTACAGGTGCCAGGCGCTTCCTAAGTTCCCATCTTACGGACTTGGCGAGACAGGTCCACAAGGGAAAGCAGACGGATGAAAAGCCTTCGTCTCCTGCCTCTCGGTCCGACATTGGATGAGATGGCTTTGACACTAAAGAAGAGGAGACCGCAAGAAGTCGAGGGACATGCTCTCCCTCCTCTTCCCTAAGAGAGGTCCCCCTGACCTCTCCAGAGACGCCCCGTGCTACCGAGTGCCCTGTCTGCATCCCATTTACTGTGACCCACATTTACTTTGCCTCTAGATCCTCACAGCAGACTGTGCAGCAGGTGTTGTTACTTTGAGGTGAGGCTCAGGGAAACTCAAATCATTTACCCAAGATGCCACAGCTAGGGGCCAGCGAGATGGTTCAGTGGATAACGGTGCTTGCTGCCAAGCTAGGGACCTGAGTTCAATCCATGAGATTCACATAGTGGAAGGACAAAAGAAATTCCAGCAAGATGTCCTCTGATCTACACACACACACACACACACACACACACACACACACACACAAGCTTGTGTGTCTTGTTTCAAAGGAGTGTGTATCTCACTGTTTTTTATCTTCATTATCAGGACATGGGGCTTAAGGAATCCATGAAGGCTCCATCCACATGATTCAATTTTCAGAAACATTGGGGTGACTCATAAAGAACACATTTTTGGGGAAACAAAATCTAAGCAGAACCTGGTAAGAACCTCTGAAAATGACAGAGTGAGTGATGAACTAAAGCAGGTGGCTGAGCTGCCCTACTCAGTATCATTTCTACGTCTCTCTCGACAGTCACGCTGTGGAGTCAACTGGAGGTCAGCGTAAAGGAGACACAGAGACCCGAGCCAGTGGGACCACCTGGGTGATCTTGGGTGAGATCACTTGGCCACCTGGACCTCAGCTCAGCTTCAACATCTGGATCCCTCTGTTCTCTCCATAAAGATCTTCGGGACCCAAGATTACAAAGTTTGAGGTAGAAAATTAATTTTGAAACTGAGTAGAAGATCCCTGCCTGTCGGCTGCTGACACAGGCAAGAGCTTGTACTGCACAGAGTGTAACTGGTGGGGCTTTAGGGGAGTCCGCAGGCTTGGACCCAGATCCCTCTGGGAAACTGCAGCGAGAATGAGTTCAGACCCTGTTTCCCCATCTCAGTTACGACCTCTCCTGGTCCTGGATTATGAAACGAAGCTTTTCACCCCGCGCCCCTCCTCTGGAGGGAGGGAGACCTGTTCGCATAATTAAAAGGACTGACTGTTTGTGGGGTGAATCACTTTTCCCTTGGCCCAGCATTGAACATAAAGTGGTAAACAGCTCCTCCGAGATCATTATTAATCCATGTGTCTACAACTGTAATCAGGTGGATTTGTGAATTTATTGCCGTGGGGCTTGAGAAACATCCCAGAAGCCTCCAAGGACTGCAGGTGCCCATTTATGGACTGGCTCTCTGAGCGTCTTTGCCAGCACGGCTTGTGCTCTTGGATGCTTCTTCCTTCTCTATACTTAGCCCACACGTGTTGTTGGACTGCGTAGCCGCCGAACACCCCACCACCACCCTGTGGCAAGGAACCGCTTGAAATGTGAAATTATCTCATATTCTGATGCATCCTCCTCCTGGGAGCTGAAAACAAGACTACTCAGCTGGTCTTGAATCTTAAAGGAAGTCAGTCACCTGGGAGGGAGGCGAACAGGGTTGTCCTCTTGCAAGCTCTGGGGACCTGTCCCTGGTGTTGGCCCGTGGACCTACACTTTGAGCATCAAGGACTTGAAAGACTGGCTAGTGCTCCTTTTGAACATCTTGAGGATTGCATCTCCTGCTTGCAAATGCCTTGACGTTTTGGGGGTAACTCTGTGGAAATTATCCGTCAGAAGGGGCTGAAGTTAGAGACAGTGAGGGCATCACGATTTGCTCTTCTTGTGGGTTGCATTGTTTTAATTATCAGCCAGAACACAAACGCAGAGCACTAATGGCTTTCTCTCAAAGTCATACACAAGAATGGGCTTTTCCAGGACTGCTTGGCTAACCCCACTTAGCCCTGGGACCACCGAGCTCATTTCAGCTGGTGTCAAGTTGGCTGTTTTCCACAGGATAGTGGCCATGATGGGAGGGGATAAAATTGTAATTGTGTATTTAAATCCCGTGTTTGATGGAACAGAAGTGAAGCTTGTTATTCGGCCCGTTTCGTGGTTTTTATTTTCTGCTCGGGGAATTCAATCATTTTCATGTCCGAAGAAGCGATTGTGGGATGTGTGGCTGGCCCGCAGCGTGTTCAGCCATCTAGAACAGATGGGGCAAAGAGGGTTTTTTTCCCTAGATGTTTTAGGAGTGCTTCACATGTATATGGTTTTATGCAGGAGTAAAAAAATGTGTGTTATCTTGTGTAGAAAAAGTCCTAGTTGTTGAAAAATATAAACATGTTGTATATAAACTATACCAACTGTGCGACTTACTCCTTAAGATTTGGTTTGGAAAATAATGTACCTATGTCAAATCTTTACCACCTCATTTTAGTAACCTTTTAACTGTATGCTATTATATATAGATATTCCTCACAAAATGTATTTTTCAGAATAATCTCCAGGATATTATGATCTTAGAAAGCGTTCATTATAATATGCTACTTAAAGCTATTTACAATGTATATGTATGTGTTCCTGAAATGTAACAACAGCTTTACTCTTTAGGGGCCCACTACCCAGCTCCCAAATAAATACATGGAGACTTATTCTTACTTATGAATGCCTGGCCTTAGCTTGGCTTGTTTCTAGCCAGCTTTTCTAACTTAAATTATCCCATTTCTCTTTAACTACATTTTGCCTCTGGGCTTTTTACCCTTCTTAATTCTATATATCTTTCTTTCTTTCTAATTCTGTGGCTCGCTGTGTGGCTGGGTGGCTGGACCCTGGGATCCTCCTCTCCTCCTTTTCTCGCTCCTCACCCTTCTCCTTACAAACCTAGATCTCTCCTCCTATTTGTTCTCTCTGTCTGCCAGCCCCGCCTATCCCTCTTCTGTCTAGCTATTGGCTGTTCAGCTCTTTATTAGACCAATCAGGCGTTTTAGGCAGACAAAGTAACACAGCTTCACAGAGGTAAACAAATGATGCAATTCATCTTTGCCTCCTTAAATGGATCTTCTACAGCACAAACAAATGTAACACATCTTAAACTAATATTCCATAACACAGCTCTAAGGCCAAAGGTCCTTGTTATTGCTTCCATGGATGTACCATACAAACACCTGCACATGGATCAGTTCACACCAAGAATAAAATGGAAACCATTGGAGTTCCTCTTACACATAACAGAGAGAGTTCTTCCTTGAAACTATAGGAAAAAGTTGAAACAGAAATGCCTCCCTCAGCAAGGCTAATAATCATCAGGAGGGAGTCATCCTCAGCTCCCTTTCATTCCCTGGGCAGTAAAAGGATCTTCACACACACACACACACACACAGAGGCTAAGGGTCTAATAATGAACCCACCTTGCTTGGGGAGCTGAGGGACTCGGTGCTGGAGAACTCAAGACGAAACTAAAGGAACATGGCGGGGGGGGGGGGGTAAACCAAGTGGGCACCCCCAGGAGCTGCACCCTTGGGTCCAGCTCCTATGCGGTTTATCTGCACACTTCAGCAGCTCCCTGGGGTTCCAGCATCTGACTAGCCTGCACTGGGAAAGCCTATGGAGCAGATCAAACAGCCAAGATTCAGTTAGTGGTTGCTAGGGGAGAGAATGTCACTTTTTCCCTTGGCAGGTAAATAACCCACCTCCCACTCATATAAGAGACTCTAGTGGAACTTCATGGGTCATACATAAAAGAAGAGGTGATATAAGAGAGGAACTTTGTGGGGGATAAGGAGTTCAGTGGGACAGAGAAGGTGATGAAAGGTGGGAATGGAGGTGAAAATGACTAAAATTCATCATTATGTAGATATATGTATATATGTGTATATATATATTGAATATGTATCTCTATATATGTATATGAAATTGTCAAAGAGTTTCTAAAAGGAATAATAAGAATAGTAAAAAATTGAAAATTAAGTTACATTTTAAAAGAGCCTGAATAAAAAGGATGTTATAAGCTGGCCATGATGATGAATACCCTTAGCACTCGGGAGGCAGAGACCAGTGGACCTCTGTGAGTTTGAGGACAGCCTGGTCTATATAGTGGGGTCCAGGCCCGCCAGGACTACACAGTGAGATCCCGCCCCAGTTAGTGGAGGAGGGGGGGGGGTACCTTCTCTAGTTTGCCCCAGCTGTGAGTCTATATGAGAGGGTATTCACAGCCATGGTGTCTTCTTCCCTGGTTTCCCTCTACAGTAACCCACTGAGGGACTTCAGAGCAGGAACTGATTGGTACAGAGGCTATGAAGGAAAGCTGCTTGCTGGCATGTGTCCCCATGGCTTGCTCTGGGTTGGCACCACCCTCTGTGGGCTGGGCCCTTTCACATCAGTCATCAATTAAGAATATGCCCCACAGACTTGCCATGGGCCAATGTGATGGCAGCATTCTCTTGTTGAGGTTCCCTTTTCTTAGATGGCTGTAGCTTGTGTCGACTTGAAAAAAAAACAACATCACGGAGACTGAAGGCAGCTGTTCTTGTATCAAATAAACATTAAGACTAAAACCCTCAGGAAACACATCAGTGCAGTATATCAGAAATTAATTAAATGTAAAGTTGTACGGGGAAAAAATAAAGTCTGTATCACTTACCAAAAATGGCATCACCTGTGTTGGAGAAACAATTTGCACCATGCTTTAAACAATGCTCTCGGCTTTATTATCTGTGGAAGCTTTGCATATGGTGCAAATTCACTGGCTTGTCACACCACACCATGCCTTCTCAACTAGCCATGCAGAGATGAAGCAACAGTAGTGAGTCTTTTTCATTTGGTTCTTCATACCTGCTGTGCTCAGCAAGGTACAGAGGGATCTTGCCTGTAGTCCTTCCTCTGAGATGGGTACTTGAAATCCCATCAAATGACAGGATGGTATCGATAAGTTAACCTGGGGACTTGAGATGTGGAGACAGGCAGAGTCTGAGACCAGCATCAGCTACACAGTGAGTCCTACCTTAAAAATCAAAAATCAGAGGCCGGGCGGTGGTGGCGCATGCCTTTAATCCCAGCACTCGGGAGGCAGAGCCAGGTGGATCTCTGTGAGTTCGAGGCCAGCCTGGACTACCAAGTGAGTCCCAGGAAAGGCGCAAAGCTACACAGAGAAACCCTGTCTCGAAAAACCAAAAAAAAAAAAAAAAAAAAAAAAATCAAAAATCAAAAATCAGGGACAGAGAGATGACTCAGTGGTTAAGCACTGACTGCTCTTGGACCCAGGTTCGATTCCCAGCACCCATATGGCATCTCGCAACTGTCTGTAATTCCACTTCCTAGGGATCTTCTCTGGCCTCAACCAGCATTACACCCAAGTAGTGAAGAGACGTACGTGCAGATAAAACACTCACACACATACAAATGAATAAATCTAATATTTAAAAAAATCATTTTCTATAGATCTGTACTTTATTATTGGCCATCACAGGTCCATAATTCACCTTTCACCCTTACATTTATTTATTTATTTATTTTGTGTGTGGGAGTCAGGTCTTTCCTTCCACCAAGTGCCACCCAGCCGCCATCGCGGAGATCAAACTCAGGTTGTCAGGTTAGAAGAGGCCTTTGCCTACAAAGAGTGAGCTGTCTCCCTGGCCCCGTTACCATTCGGGAAGCGATTCAAAACCAAAGAGTGCCGGTTTCCGGATCTTCCTACGGCTCCTACGACAAATCAAGGTGTGAGTCCACCAAAGTTCGCCCTGAGGAACCAAAGTTTATGTGGCTCCCAGAGCCATGGATAGGGAGGGGACCAGGGGCAGGGGCAGGAGCGTGGTGGCCGTGTACGCTGCACCCAGCAATGGGATGACTCTATAGATTTTACAGCTCTTTATACGTCGGCTCAGGGGTGGACAATGGGTTTCATCTAGAGGCTCAACTTTGACAATGGTGTCTCTTTTGGAGCGAGGGATGTTGAAGATGTCCGGCCTAACTCCGGCTTACTCATGTGCAGCGCCATCTAGAGGGCCCAAGGGGAGGCGCGGCGTACCTGTCCCTGTGGCTTCAGTCTCAGACAAGCTTTACTTCCTGGAGTCTTCAAGCAATCCAGGATAACCTGGCGAGCCAAGCAGCATTGTCCAACTCTAAGGTTTGCAAGTCCTTGTCAGTTATGGAGCTGAAGTGGAATGAGAGCCAGAAACAGAATTTTTGCTTATCAGCCAGGACGTCAGCTTCCATTTTCTGAGCTTCTAGTGTGCGTATGGCTCACGAAAAAGAAACTCAAAGGAATGGGGGGAGTCATTAGGGAGCGCCTTCATCTCAAGGCTGAGAGACTGGAGATTAGAGGCAAAACAAGAGTGTGAGCCCCCCAAAGTGTGCGTGTGGGCGGGGGAGCACTTTAAATGATGGTGAACTGTGAAAACTGTTTTATTTATCCTTAAAACATTACTTGTTTCTCAAGGACTGGGTAAAAGAAGAAATAAGATGGGCTACATAGTGAGAAGGCCAGGCAAATACCATGACAGGATCCCAATAACTCAGTTAGGAACTAGGCCTCAGTTCCTGCCTCCTGGAACTGGACAGTTTCTGAGGAAACCACGAACAAAGGGCAATCATTCACCAACGCCCCCAACAGCAAGGATGAATTGAACTGCATGTGCCAAGCCTGAGCCAGCCCCCGAGTATCTCAAGGCAATAACCAAAATAGAAGACAGACTCTGAGACTTGTCCAGACTTGCCCCCAAATAGGAAAACTATAGCCTTAGCCATGCCCTGCTAGCCCTAACCAATCAGGAACATTCTAATATGATTGCCACTCGTGTAAGCCAATCCTACATAGAATGACCTCACTGCCTTTAGAAATCTTTTAGCTGTGTATAAGAGAGCCTGCAAGCTTCTCTCCTGCTTGCCATTTT
This sequence comes from Peromyscus eremicus, assembly GCF_949786415.1. Classification (NCBI taxonomy): domain Eukaryota; kingdom Metazoa; phylum Chordata; class Mammalia; order Rodentia; family Cricetidae; genus Peromyscus; species Peromyscus eremicus. Next base: position 39,864,474 of record NC_081438.1, on the reverse strand, counting down.
GCCTTTGTGTCAGATGTGAGGCCCCAGCATACTGGAACTTTTACTCTAGAGATAGTAAATGCTCTTGTTGATTGCATATGTGGATGGTGGCCTTTTGTGGGACTTCTCCAGGACTCTACCACATAGTGAATTCCAGGTCAGCCAAAGCTACATGGTGAGACCCTGTCTCAAACAAACAAACAAAAATGATAATGAAAATATAGAGGGGAGACCTCTATTATGTTGTCAGTGATACTGCAAATTGATACAGTCATGATTAAGGGCGAATCCAAAAAAACCCAAAAACTGGAGATGCTCCAACAATACCAACCCAGTTAAGACATCCATAGAGGCCAATGGGAGGAATAGGAACAGAAAATTGTATGAGGGCATTTCTATCATTTTCACTTTGGAATGCAAAAAAAAGGGGGGGGCTTTTAGTTTTCTAATACAGTGTGTGAATGAAACTGGGTCCTTCATCCCTCCAAAAGCCAGAATATATGTACCTATGTTATTTTACAAGGTAGTTTATTTTGAAGGCCTTTAGCAATGTGCTTTAAGAAGAATGACATTCCATAAAAGCTAAAAGCTCTCTATTAATCACACCCGTGATGCTCTTGGATATGGTCTCCAAGTATAGTGCTTCCTTTTACAGCTTCTGCCCAGTAATCCATTAAAATGACAAGCCAAAGGGCCACACGGCAGTCTGAGTGCACTTAAAGTGATGTTAGCCAGACAGGGAACAAGAAGGTCTCCTCCAGACATTTGTAAAGGGGTCTCTACACCTGGGAGCTGAGGGAGCACTAAACTGGAGTACAGAGTGCTCTCCAAAATGGCAGGGATTGGACATGGAACTGCAGAGCGATGAAATCAAAGCAGTTGTCGATTGTTATTAAAAACCTAAGTGCCCAGCTTGCAGGATGTTCTGCCTCCTGTCAACAGGTCATTACCTGGTGGGTGACATCACCCACCTCATCTCTTTAGTGACAGTCAAGTCATTTCTCCTGACTTCGTGTATTAAGACGGTTTGTTGACAAAGGACTATGGTAACCCCATTGGGCTGCTTTTGGAGCCAATACCCATTTGCCACACATGATTCTTGCCATTGTGGAGCTCGAAGTCCACAGAGCAAAGTTTCCAAGGGGCGGGGTGAAGCTGCATCTTTCCTGGGGCCTTCTGTGCAGCTCCACATCTGCCTGGGGACAAAAACGACATGGGCGGGCCCTCCACACTCTGCATCTGCTTCACCAGAGGGTCTAAGAAGAAAGGAACATGGAAGGAAACAGGCTCGGAGGACTTTGACTTTGGAATCATTTTGGAGTCACAACAAAAGTAAGGGAAGTAAGAATGGAGGCATGAAAGTCAGGCCAGATTTTTAACCTCTCTTTTGAAACAACTTCAGAGTCACTTCTTGTCTCGGTCACTTTTCTGTTGTTCTGAAGAGACACCATGACCAAAGCAACTAGAGAAGAAAACGTTTAATTTGGGGGCTAACAGCTTCAGAGGGCAGCAGTGCCCAAGACCATCACGACAGGGAGCATGGCAGCAGCCTGGCAGCCACGGCGCTGGAGCAGTAGCTAAGAGCTTACATCTTGATCCACAGCACAAGGCACACACAGAGAGAGACAGACAGACAGACATGGACAGAGATGGACAGAGATGGGGAGACACACAGAGGCAAAGAGACATAGGGAGACAGACAGACAGAGACAGAGATGGACAGAGATGGGGAGACACAGGCAAAGAGACACAGATAGACAGACAGACAGACAGACACACACACACACACACACACACACACACACACACACACACGAGACAAAGAGTCAGAGATACAGAGAGATACTGGGAATGACATTGGCTTTTGAGACCTCAAAGCCCACCACCAATGACATTCCTGCCCCAACAAGGTCGCACTCCTAATCCTAAAACAGTTCCACCGAGGGCCAAGCATTCAAATATAGGAGCTTATGTGGGGGGTAGGGGGGGGATTAGCATTCCAACCACTACACTTCTCAGTTTTTTTCACCTTCCTGACTGTATCCAGATCTTGTCTGACTGTCTTAATGGATACTGCACATATTTCAGTTATTTTTGTGACTTAGCATTTCATTGTTTTTCTTTCAACAAAAACAGATTCAGAATTCCCTTGAGCCTCGATTTGAGTGCCAGATTCCCAGGATGAAAATCTTGAACTAACATTGAGTAATCATTTTACAAAAAAAGAGATTTCTATGGAAAAAGTTACAAAATAAAATTCAGTTTCCAGCACTGGGAAGGCAGAGACAGGCACATCCCTGGGACTCATGGGCCGGCTGATCTAGCCTAGTTTAGGACAGCTCCAGGCCAGTGAGAGATCATCTCAAAAACAAAGAACTTTTTAAAAGTGCACTATGCCTGAAGAGCAACAGCTGAGTTTGTCCTCTGGCTTCTACATGCATGTAAATACACATGCATTCCCACCTGCAATACACACACAAGAGCCATATTTCTATGAAACTTACGATTTAATACAGCATGCTCTAAGATATGCTTGGTATAGCTTACCCTGTAAAACCATACAGATTAAATACACAAAGTAAGTTCATATGAAACTCAGTAAGTGTGCACCTGAGCCAACAATAAGGCAACCACGTCTGATGTCTGGCATTTGATGTTGTACTGACGTCATACAAACTGCTGTCACCGGGAGAAGATGATTATGATGGTTTGGGGGTGGGGATGCTATGTGCTCTCAAATTATTGTGACTCTAAGATTAAGAACGTGTGTTGCCAGGCAGCGGTGGCACATACTGTTAATCCCAAGACTCAGAGGCAGAGGCAGGTGGATCTCTGAGTTTGAGGCCAGCCTGGTCTATAGAGTGAGTTCCAGGACAACCAGTGCTGTTACACAGAGAAACCCTGTCTCGAAAAACAAAACAAAACAAATAAACAAACAAAAAGAACTTGTGTTAAATGAATGACATTTTACAGTGAAAAGATAATTCAGGGCCACAAAAGATAATTGAATGGATGGCCATGAAGAAACAATTTATATGAAAATCTTTAAATGCTTTACAAATGAATAAAAAGTTAAATAACCAAATAGGGGCTTAAGTGGACCAAAGATTTTAACAGGTATTGATTTTACCAAGTAGAAAATATGATCGGGCTCGGTCTCATTAGAAATGCAACTTAAGATCACAATAAAATCAGTTTATACCTATTAATGGATAAAAACAAGACATTCAACAGTAACAGTGATTGTTAAAGATGTGTATTGATGGAGATTGTATGCCCTGCTGATAGGTAAAAATTAAATCAAATGCTCTGAAAATGACCTGGCATTATCTTTAAAAGCTATGTGTGGGGGGGGGGGGATCCATGGAGATAACAGGCTGCCAAATGGTCTCATGGTGCCCAGATGCTGGTTTTCTTTGTAAGAACAGAACACTCCCTAAGTCTGCCTGGATCCATGGCCACCCAGCTAGGTAGATTTCCTGATCTCTTCTGGGGGCCGGGGTGCAGCTAAATGATGAGTAATTTGTGACCCTTCTGGGCCATCTCTCTGGAAACACAGACTCTAGGTTCAGGCCTCTGTCTCAGTGGCTGGGGCCAGAACAGTTGCAGCAGCTGATTTGACCACAGTGACAGAGGCCACATGGCGAGGAGAGCTGCTGAGACACCACAGCCCCAGGAGGCAGGCCTGTTGCTCATCTGTGATCTGCTCTTTGCGGTGTACATGCGTCGTTTTGTTGACTTCACATATTACCTAACAGAAACTTAAGATAAGTCAAGGACAGCCTTTCTCTTTGGTTTAGGCGAATCTGCATTCGGTGGAGTCCAGGCTCTCCCCAGCCGCCCCCTCCCCCCTGAGAAATCCACTTCTCCTTCCTTCGTTCCTGTGTCTAAGAGAGCTGCTGTCAACAGCCTACACGGCCCTGGTCCATGGTGTGGCCACATGGTCTGCTGTTCCCTCTCAGGTTCCTCTCCTGCTGCTCTGCTCAGCCAGTGCTGGAATTCACATCGACCTGTTTGGGTGGCTAGAGCCTGCCTGTGTTTCTTTGGCAGTTCCTGTCTTCAGTTTTACCACCTTTGGGCTGCTAATCCGTCTGACACTTCAGCCTTCTCCTCCTGTGGTGAACTGTTGACGACGTGAGCTGATGGACGGCTTGGGAAGGATTAGGAGGTGTGGCCTTGTTGGAGGAGGTGTGTCACTGGAGGTGGGCTTAGACTTCTCAAAAGCCCATGCCAGGCCTACCTAGTGTCTCTCTCTGCCTGCTGCCTGTGGATCAGGACTTATCGCTGTCAGCTACTGCTCTGGACCCAGGCCTGACTTTGTCCCACCACACTTCCCACCAGGATGGTAATGGACTCACCCTCTGACACTGTAAGTCCCCAATTAATGTTTTCTTTTCTAAGAGTTTCTGTGGTCGTGGTGTCTCCTCACAGCAACAGAACAGTAAGACAACCCCCAGCCCTCACCCCCCACCCAGTTCTTATCCCAATCTGAGATCTTCAGCTCCTGGAACTTGGTTCACTTTTAGAAACTGACCTGCCTCCCTTTATCAGACCCTGTGACCTCCTTACTTTCTGGTAAGCTGAAAGGAAAATTAAAATCTCTTTGTTTTTACTTTAATAACTTATCCCATGGATGTATTCAAAGTGCTAATTTTGGGTAACACAATTAGAAATGTACAATCTACCCAATTTTGTCAAGCTACTCTGAAGAATAGAGGCAGCTCTTATTTATTTATTTATATTTTGTTTTGATGTTATGTGTTTGAGTGTTTTGCCCGCATGTATGTCGGGGCACCAAGTTTGGCCTAAGGAGGCCAGAAGAGGACCTGAGGTCCCCTGGAGTTCCAGATGGTTGTGAGTCCACGTGCGGGTGCTGGGAACTGAACTCAAGTCCTCTGCAAGAGCAGCCAGCTTAGCCACTGGCTCAGCTCTCCAGCTGAAGAGGTGGCTTTTAAATGGAGACTGCTCCCTAACGTCCTGGACAGTGCCTGCTTATTGACATCAAGCTGGATCTCTTCATTTTGACCACCCACCTACAATCTAAATCCCCAATGAGAGGAGGCCAATTATTCCTCCCCCGAAGCCCTCTCTCTCCCATCCTGGGTCCCGTGGTGTCTTGTTGCAATGCCCAGATTTCCTCGTGGCCCTGCTTTTGCCATACCTAATGTGTGGCTTATTACCCACCATCCCCCCGGGCCAAGGTACAACTGAGAGGAATTGTTTCGAGGGCCGGTGTCTCTTACTATGGAAACTCTTTTCTTCTTCAGTATCTCTTTCCATTTGTCCTGGGGCTAAGCCTTGTGTTCCCAGCCGACAGTTATTTCTTTTACCAGCTTCTTCTTTTAAAATACTAACATACCGGGGCTGGAGAGACGGCCCGGCGGTTAAGAGCACCAGCTGCTCTTGCAGAGGACCCAGGTTTGATTCCCAGCACCCACAAGGTGGCTCACAACTGTCTTCCAGGGGATCTGGTGCCTTCTTCTGGCTTTCTAGGGCACCAGACATCCACGTAGTGCACACGCATACATTCAGGCAAAACACCCGCATGACATAAAAAGAATTAAAATTGTTTTAAAGATATTAAAATACCAAGTGAGCATATGGAGAACCTGGTGACATCTTTCCAAACTGTGGGGTGAAATTGACTTTTCTCTGGTCAGAATGTAACCGCTGTCATCTGAAGTGAAAACAGGCAGCTGTGACTTCCATCATTTGTAACTACTGAAGAGAGTCCCAATGTCTTAGTATTAGTCACAACAGCTAACGCCCTGCCTGTGAACGCATAATACATGTTAAGCACTGCCTTCAAAACACCTCACAAGTTCATTCAGTTTATCCGACCCAACTTAGAAACTTCTTCCAGACAGGAGGACTGGAGTCTGAAGAAGTTATCTTATTAAGGAGTATTTGGGAAACTATGGGCTTCAGTCTGGCCAAAGTGACGCCAGGTACTGACATACCCTGGACTGCATACATAAGAAAGGGGCAAATGCTGTACAACACCGGACACACCAGAAAGTTCTCGCAGAGCACAAAGCCCATGCTGAAATCTAGGTGGCCACGTGTAGACACTGTCCAATTCTAACTTCTGCTGCTCAAAGACACTGGTCACAGCTCGTGTGTCTTAGGTAACAGTCTTTAGTCTTATTGAAGGATGCCAGAAAAGTAAATACTTTTGAAAACCCATTTAAATTTTTAAGAAAAAAAAAGGTATGTTTGGCTGCATTGGCACTACGACTCTTTTCCGAATACATAAATACTCAGTTATAAACAATAAGGGTTAGTCATGGTAACCACCTCTTACGAACGCTTTCAACCCCCGCCCCATTACTGTCCGACTCCACCATGCTCCCTGAAAACACGGTCACTGATGGATCTTCCTTTAATGATCTTTAAAGTCAGGTGGGCCCCGACGGCTGCCCAGATCCTCCTGTCACTGTGTTACTGTCCTCTATAGTTGATGATTGTTATTTAAAATCGCTATTTCTAGACAGCATACACAAGTACTGTGTTCACAGAGCCTGGCCCGTTGCTCCTGCAGGAAACACAGAGGTTGCAGCCTTTGAAATTTCAGCCATCCTATTTTCACCAACCAGCAACTAGGTCCTTAATTTACGTGTGTCTCTGTTGAAGACACCTTATTTGATGGCATATTATTGATATATATTATTGATTAAGATTGAACTCACAGCAAGAGCAGTGCAACTCATTCCTGGATGAAGCTTTTTACACATGTGTTTTCTCTGTCAGACATGTTATTAATGTTTCCTATACTCAGGAACCCTAGCTAGCCCTTCAGCCCCAGGGAAGCATTTTAAATAGCAAAAATCACCACCATAATCCTCAAAAATATATTGTTTGTAAGTCTGGCATTAAAGAGGCCACAAAAATAACACTTGTGTATCACACAAAACCTTCAGTGAAAAAAAGGGCAGGGTGTGGCCCCATTTAGCCTCGGCTGGGAACATGGACACTGGACAGACCCCAAATTTTGCAGATCTGAGTCTGCACCAGCCTTGGCATGACAAGAAGGCTTTGATTTTCAAGCTTTGGTTTGGGTGTTATAAATTAAGTCCAGCAAGCAGATGAATTTGCTATTCACAAACACTGACAATCGACTGTATTTTACCCCATTGTTCCAACCTCACCATCCCTCCAAACTCATGATCCTGTTTCCTATTTCAGAAATAAAACAAAAAACAAAAACCAACTGAACCAATCAGATGAGGAGAACTCTGACTTCTACCACAGTCCTGTCAACCGTAGATCACCTCTGTTCCTATCTGTCTTAAACTGACAATCAGAACTAAGTATTGAGTGTTTTTAAATAAATTACAAACCTGAAAGCATCTATGTAGCTAGAGTTTTCCTGCCTGGCCCACAGTCAGGACAAATCTCTCTCACCTGCCAGTCCCACAGCCACTCAGACCCGACCAAGTAAACACAGAGACTTATATTGGTTACAAACTGTATGGCCGTGGCAGGCTTCTTGCTAACTGTTCTTACAGCTTAAATTAATCCATTTCTATAAATCTATACCTTGCCACATGGCTCGTGGCTTACCGGCATCTTCACATGCTGTTTGTCCTGGCGGCGGCTGGCAGTGTCTCTGACTCAGCCTTCCACTTCCCAGCTTTATTCTCCTCCTTGTCCCGCCTACACTTCCTGCCTGGCCACTGGCCAATCAGTGATTTATTTATTGACCAATCAGCAACACACTTGACATACAGACCATCCCACAGCACATCTGAACAATCAGCAATTGGTTAGATGCATACGAAACATTATATAGACACTTCAAGCTACGGATGCATAGGAGAACGGAGACCAAGTAGCAGAAATGTAGGTTCTAAGGCAAATAATAAAATCTGGTTCTGTTTTCACAATTTTTTTTTTAAAAAGTAGATTCTTTTTGTCTCTGTGGGTGGGTTTGGTTGCACAGAGGAAAACAGAGGGCTACGCAGAAGGTCAACCACCCCTTAGCCCTGGTTTGCCTGACCTCAAAGCCAGCGTCTTCACTAATGAACAGAACTAAGTAGGCGGCCGCTTCAGGATAAAGTGACATGGAGATGGGTCATCTTACCCTTGGGTCCAGTAAGGCGCTCTCAGACTGCACATCTGGTATTTCCCTTGTACACACACCTGTTTAGTTATAGAATTGTCTTCAGGTTTATTTTAAATTTGTAAGTATTGGGGATGCATGTACTTCTGTGTACCGTGTGCATCGAGGGTCTGCCACGGAGATCAGAAAAGGGGGCTGGACCTCCCCCAGAACTGGAGTGACAGATGTTTGTGAGTTACCGTGTGCTGGGAAGCAATCCCAGGTCCCTCCACATGACCAGTCAGTGCTCTTCACCACTCAGACATCTCTCTAGGACCTGAGGACAGCATTTCTAATAAAAATAAAGGCAAGTGTTCAATGCAGCCAGATAGCTGGTCAGGTGATGATCTGGGTCCCCCCTCAGACCACAGCAGGGGTCATGAAAACCCCGGGGAGGGAAAATAAACAGCTCTTTGATAACAGAGCCACTTAAGAAGTATCTCCTGACCCCTGTTTGTAGGAAGAAGAAGGGGAAAAGGAGAAAGTCTAGTATTAAAGAGCAAATGTGCCCTTTCTTAGGTAAGCAATGTGTCTGTAATAGGTGGAAAGGCTCAAAGCCAGCTTTCTATAGCAACAGCTGTTCTCATCGCCAGCTAATCCTCACCAGATGTTTGGGAGATGATCAGACATTCTCAAACCTGTCCTAGATCCCCAAGATAATTAAGATCTATGATCAGATTCCAAAAGCCTCCTTCCGATAATAGTAAAAGAGAGGACACTTCGTGACCCGATGTGAAAACAGAAGTGAGCCAGGAAGTTTAATGTGATAATATCCAGGCTTCAAAGGGCTGAAGTTAATGGCTTCAGTTTCAGTGCAGCACTCACAGGGGTGTCCCACTGCGTTATGAGACAGATGGAGAGATTGCAGGTCCTCGGGATGACATGCAGTATCCATGTACAGGACTGAGAAACGAGGGACCGGGGCTGAGGGCTGTTCCCAGAGCATGGCCTCTTATCATGCATGGTTGGTGTATGTTTGTCTCAGTCTCTGATGACCTGAACCCAGAATAGTCACACGTATGGTCCGCCTCCTTCCTACTTGTCCTAAGCTCATGCCACTGCACACTTGATTCTAGGGACCCTCCCCACTCTGCCCCACAAGCTTCACACTACTCAAAAGCAAAATTCTTCCTTTGGTAGAACATATGCAGGCTGTCATGGCTATCTGCTCAATAATTACTCCTTAAATTGTACAGATAATTTTGTGTATTCTTCAGTATCGTATCTTTAAAGAAAGTGAAAGTGAAGAAGTTATACAATGAGGAAAATTTGAACTCTTCTTGCCTTGTTGATGGGTCTTGTCCCATCTGCTCACAGCCTATCTGCCCAGTGCCACCATCCATCCCATGCAGATACCGATTCTTAGAGTCTGAGAGTCTCTTGGGTCAGTAAAGTCCAAGAACCCTGAGTCTTAAATATAATAAAGTGTGGACATTGAGGAATACTGAAAGTTACTTATCAAGACTTTACAGGAGAAAACAAAAATGACATTTAAAATGAGCCCATGCTTCTAAATGAAAGCTATACCTGATTTGCTTGCCCACTGAAAATAGGTCCCCTCCCCTTTTTTTCTAGGTAAGAACCAAGAAACTTTAAGACCTGTGACCTCTGACCCTGAGGACAGCTTCAATTGCTTCAGGCAGACCTGCCCCTTAACTGCCACAGAATACTGGGAATGTTCTTAACTGCCACTAACAGCCTATCCAGTCAGATCTCTTGTGAAACCTGAAGAAGCAGGACCCATGAGTGTCCTTTGAAACCAAAGTATATTCAGACAATTCGGCTATACCATGTGATCCTGAAGGAAAACAGACAGAAGTGGGAGGATGAGGAGGAATCCTTAGAGAAAATTCCTGCCAATGAAGAAATTTAGCCAGTTGAATGTGATGGAGCGTCAATGCCTGTCCACCAAGCAGCGGGACTGTAGGGCTCAGAGGGCAGCTGGGCTGACCAAGGCTACTGCAGCTGTTCCTGCTGCCTCTCTCAGCCCAGAGGAGGAATGTGTTCAGAAAGGAGAGGGTTGGGGTTTAACGGTGCAAACTGTGCCACATAGCTCCACATATGGAGGGGTGGTCCAGTCTAGAGGAGGGGGAAGCAGGGTGTGGGTGATGCAGTGTGGGGCTTGGATGTGTGTAGGGGGTGTCTTGAGGCTGTGGCGTTCATTGCTTTTATAATCCCCATCCCCACCACCACCACCACCACCACCACCACCACCACCATGTGGGTGTCCCTGGAAGCAGACTGTTTACACTGGCTGGTAAATGAATAGGGGCACTCGACATTGTGTACAGGGGGCTGGCTGGTATGAATCTGGAATTCTTCTGAGGGATTGATGGTGCCATAGCCAGGGTGGATAAAGGAATCATCCTGGCCCACAATGGCTCCTCTCATGTCTCCTAGATCTCTTCTCTCATAGATCTGCCCTTCACTGGGACTCCTCTTCTGGCTCTGGGCCTTTAAGGATGAGGAAAGAGTGAGGGTCTGCAATCGCTCAGACCCAGCAAGTATTCAGGGGAGGGTGCGGCCCCATCCAGGGGCAGGTGGGCAGCAGGAGGCCCCTACCTTTCCTCTTCACTAGATGATCCCATTCCTGGCAGTGTGTTTGGAAAAGAAAATGACACGATCGAGATGTGTCTTATTTGACCAATTCTCTAATCTTTAATTTCTACTATCGGAAAAGCAAAGGCCTTCAGAATTCCCTGCTATGCAGGCTGTTAACGTTGGAGCCTGGGCACAGCCTCTGGGTTTGCGCAGGTTGCTGCTGGCAGAGCAGACTCGAAGTGGAATGTCTTTGGGGTTAGTTTATATTTCAGAGCCCTTTCCTCACCTCTGCTATGCTGAAGTGTGCAGGAGCCTCTGCAGGTGGCCCTCTAGCTGCCTGGCCCCGGCCCGTTGGCGTTTCCTTTGGCCAGTGCACCTTTTCTGTACTCGGTTCCTTTATACCTGCCTTACATATCCTGGCCAAAGTAGTCAGTGGCAAACGCACTTTGATTTATTTCTTTTGCCACTTGAGTGCCCGTGATTCCTGCAGAGGAGATCACTCAAGGCACTAACAGCCAGGCCTAAGATTTCCCAGGCCAAATCTCATCGTTTTGCTTCTTTGTTTCTTAACATGCCACACAGCATCCTGATACTTAGTCTGTCGTTGGGACTGAACTCAGCCGTGGCTGTCCTTTATCCCTGTCTCGTTCAAATCTGGAAGACCACCCCACTGGCCAAGGCCGGTAAGGGTGGGCTGCTTCACTCACTGTCCAGGCTCTACAAGGACCATCTGGGGCTAGGGAAGTGCAGGCTGCATTGGAGCAGTCTGTGAGGCTGGACCACCCGGGGCTAGCTGTTTTGGAGCTAAGATGCTTAAGCTCCTGCTGGTTGGAATTCTTTCAGAAGCACCTAGTGCTGTTTGGAGTCCTTTGCAGTCTTTAGTTGATTGTTGGAACAGATAGACTAGGGACAGAAGATAAAGTTGAGGAGTTTAGGGTAAGGGGCAGGGTATGCCAGCCATACCCTGTAACAGGTAGTGACTGAAAGATGCTGGGAGAGCCTGGGGGCCAGGCCTGCTTTGATATGTTACATAGGCACCCCAGTTAGCCATTTGTCCTGGGTTTGTCCGTGATTGCAAAAGGTGTTAGTTCATAGTATGGAAGTTCTAGAAAGTGTGGTTTGGATGTTGAACTCCTGAGCTGGTTGAAGTGAGAAATAAACGTTGACACGTTGTGTAGTGACCGGTATGAAGTCTGGAAACTCTGGATTCCTATAAAGTTCCTGCAATGGGGTCTGCTCTTCTGGTGAAGGGCCTGTGACACTGAGGGTCGGAGCATTATTTTCATGTCATCTGTTGGATGAGTTTGGCCAGGCCATTGACCCTCTGACCTTGGTCCTTTATCCGGATTTGGGAGGCTGGGGACACCTATATAGAAGGTAATTCTTGGGGGTCTCTGTGGATCTTTCTACCTTTAGAGGTAGAAAAATAAGGTGCTAAGCATGGCCTCCAGTGGAGGGTAAGGGCTCTGTGCTGTTTTTGAGTTCTCCTGTGTGAGCATGAGAAGCCCTTAACAATGACAATGATGTCTTCTGGTGTCTCCTGACTTTGGAAGCTCTGTAAGCCATTAGTTTCCACATGTTCAAGACCCACTGCCCAATAAAAGAAGGCCTAGTGGAGGTCATTTCTCCACACACACTTCCTTTATCATCATATTCCCCTAGCATGCTGAACTCAGAAGAGCATCAGCTGCCATGTCCGATGCTGAAGTCTGGTACCAGCGTGGCCTCATCTTGCCTCCGGTGCTCTTAAACATTTTTTTATTATAAAGTATGCATCTCGTGAGGTGCGTAGCACTCTCTCAGTTCAGAACATTGTATGATGATCCTACTGTTGGTGGAGAAAAATGAAAACTCCTTGGCATGAAATTTTTGATTCTTCACAGTCTGGCCCAAGCTTTCCCTCTAACGTGGCATCCTGTCACTTCTCCGTTCCTCTTACCATGCAAGGCTCATCAGACTAAACGTTGCCATACCTCTATGCTTTGGACTATGCTGTAGTTTCTGGTCTCTCTGGTTAATGCCCCTCTGCCTCTAAGGCAAGTCTCTACCTCAGCACCACTTTGCGGTCCTGTCCTTCACACCAAACTTGGCCCACCCCACCAAAGATACTCCATTCTTCATAAGGTCTCTGTGGCTTACCCTCCATCTTACAAACTCTTGTAACATTGGAAAGTGATAGGGATTGTCCTTGTATTTCGTATCCCACACACGCTGCCGGACAGTGCACACAAAGGAAGCCGTAAGGTGCATATTGAATAAAATGTAGGACTAGATAACACGTGAACCGGACCATCTGAAGATGTGTCAGCCTTAACTTTTGTTTCGAGCCCTGGCACATGTCTCTCTTGGTGTGTCCTCGGCCGCCTTTTGCACGCAGGCCTCTGACCAGTGTCAACTGTGTTACTGCATGGCCGAGTCCTAAGCTAGAGACAGGTGAAACTCTTCCTCTGGGTAGAAGATAAAAAACGGCCTGGGCTACATCCACAGAGAGGTCAAGAGCTATAATCTGTACCACGCCTCTTCAGACAAACTGTGGATTTCAAAGTTCAAAGCGTAATTTGTTCGGTTTTTTGTTTTTTCCATATATTAACGGAGTAGATATTTCAATGAAAATATGTTCTCCTGGATATCTCTTAGGTGCCAAATTATATAACAAAAGTCTTGGCTTATCTGTGTTCTGAGAAAAAAATCTGATTCTCCAATGATTTCCCAAGGAACCAAGGTTGAGCAGAATTTATTCTGGATAATTGAGAATGCTCTCGAAAGAATGGAGGGAGCTGTGGATGGCATTTTAGGTCGCTCTTGCCAGCTTTTCCCAGGAAACTAATAAAATTTATATATCACAAGGAGCAGAGTACCTCAGAATACAGACACACAGTGTAGATTGCCAATATGCTGTGAAATTACAGGGCTGGGCTGGGATGGGGGATATCCTTCAAACAAAGGCTGTTCTCTTCCCGTCAGAGGAAAACTGTCAACCCTAAACTATAAAATCGTACTGGGGGGATCTTTCTTGATACTCTCTGTTGCTAATTGGACAAGGAAGTACCAACCATCCTACTTTGTCTAAGTTAATTCTGTTGAGAAAGGCAAATTTTTCCAAAGCCAAAATGACTCTCAAATTCAACCCCTCATGAACACCGGGGGGCTTGTTGACAGTTCCTAGGGGTTGGGGCTAGTATTTATTTACTGTGATTATCGATAAATACCATCACTTGCTTTCTTTAACCTAATTAAAGCCTTTGCCTCACAGACATTAGGAGAGGGGGCAAGCCTATGACAATTTCATCCTACAACTCTTTGTTCAGACAGCTACTGGAAACGTCCCAGAAGGAGCCGAGGTGGAGGGTTTTCAATTGATCATTTCCTCATTATTTTGACCTTGTTGGTATGTGTTTTCCAGACAGGTGACTATTGAAGAATGGTAGAGATGTCATCCCTCTCCTTGGCTGTCCAAATTCTCTCCCAGCTCCTCTGTCCTCCACAGAGAAAACCTGACTATGTCTCTCCCCAGCTTACAAGCAACCAGAGGTCCTCCATAACTTCTAGGATGAAGTCCAAATTCCTCATTTTGGCTTACAAGTCCCTGCAGGATCTAGTCCTAGATAAGTACCTCTCTGACTTAGTTAACTTTGCCGCACCTGTCACTCCCTCCTGTAGATGTAACCAACCGTCTTATTAAATAAGAAACACAGAGCCGATTCAGAGAAGAAAGCTAAGAGGTCAGAACTAAGAGCCTTACCCTTCCTGCTTTAGCTATCCTGCTTCAGCCAAGAGAGCTCTCCGAAAAAAGGGGCCTACTTCCTGTGTGTATGTCTTTTTATAGTCTAGCTGTTCTGCCTTCTCATTGGTTGTAAACCTAAACACGTGACTGCCTTGTCACTGCCTGTATGTACCGCCCTCCAGGTCCTTAAAGGCGTGCGCCACCGCCGCCACGCACTTGCTATGGCTCTAATAGCTCTGACCCCCAGGCAACTTTATTTATTAAAATACAATTAAAATCACATTTCAGTACAAGTAAAATACCACCACACCCTCCCAACATCGTCAATGATCTCCTCTGCTCTCCAGTCATACTAGAGATCACTCAGTCAGCCTGTATGCTCTCTTGTCTCTGTCTTCAGCATTTTTTTCCCTCCTCCTCTGTTCCCACTGCCTCCTTTTGACTTAAGTTACAAGCATGTGTGTGTCTGCATGAACAGGTCTGAATGAGATTTAACCATTCCCCACCACAGCATAAACTATTGGGGGGTGTGTCTTGATTACTGCCTTCCCTGTTCTCACCAAATCTGAGTGGGGAGCATCACGAAAGAAAAACAAACTGATTTCAAGTTAAAGGCCAGCTCTCGCAGGGAGATAGTTCTGTCCACTGACGATATGAGTATGTTCTCTTCATCTGTCTGTTGGACTTGGCTTGATCTTGACTAAACACGGGATCACATTGACACAGTCACATTGACAAGATGCACAACTCACCAAAGAGATCACTTAGTTGTTGCATTTTCTAAATTTCTAAGAAGATAATGTGGGGAAACATACTACAGTTCCCCTTACTGATTTGTGATAAATATGACGGTTTCCATGGGCACTTGGGAAAAGCATCATTGTACTTCTGTAGTTGCTTAGGAAGATAATTTTGCATTCTGATGTGCCATCTCTCCCCTGTGGCTTTTATTCCTACTATTGAAACCCTGGCCTTCAGATTTAGTTAGAATCCAAAGTTCTCATTGACTTAACTATTTCAGAATACCTGGTTAATGACCTGGGTTCAATTGTAAGTTGTTTTAATACCAAAAGAATCTTATGTAACTCACATTCAGTCCACCAAGAGTCTACTACATCCCCAAGGCTTGGCTCCTTGAAAACACCCTCACATACATGGATTTCCCTGGCTGATTAGATTAGAAGGTGTGCCAGGGCCTAGCAGGCTGTTTAGATGTTCACTGGGTCCTGGAAAAGGCAGGCTGTTCTCAAGCTTTTTATTTCGTTCTTTAAACTGGGAACCCTTCCTGGTGTTTCCTACACTGGTCTTCCTCCGAAGGCTCCTGCTCTCTCCAGCCCCATCACTGATTTTCATTTTTATATCCAACCTTCTCGTGGTTTCACTTTTATGTGTCACATCTACCCAACCGCTGCAAAATTTGGGGTGATGAGGTTGACTCTTGGCGTTTGATGCTTCCCAGGTTGTGTGACACACAGTCAGGAGAATGTTCTATGCAGATGGGACAAGAGAGTGAGGGACTTGTGACATGAAGTTCAAAAGATAACTGCTTATAGAATTCCCCAAATCAAGTGGGGTACAGTGAAGTTATGATCCAAACAGAACTTACCCAGTATTCCTAGTTGCAAACTACTCAAGATCTAGCGCTTGTAGATGTAATTCAGTGTAGATGTAGCCAACGGTTTTATCAGACAGAAAACACAAGCTGATTTCAGTCTTTTCATGAGAAGTGACGATGGGACTAGACACTAGGCAGGGGCTTGGAGTGACCCAAAGAGACGTCCCAATGCCCCTTCTCTACCTGGAAAACCTTACTCCAGATGGCAGGGACAGACAGGCCTTTGCCTCCTTCCCTCCGATGCGTTACAACAATATCCAACTCACAAATGAGGATTTTTCAAGATAAATTGATCCTAAAGAATCCAACCAGCCTTTTTATAATGACTTGAGAAGTTCAGAATGAAACCAAACCAAACTGAAGCATTCATCCAGGAAGGGACGAGAGTCCTTTCTGAACATGATGTAAAAACGTATGCAGTCTACATAGAGATGGGTTAGCAGCATGGCTTTGCAGGGGTAGCGCAAAGGTTTATGGGAAAGAGCCTAGAGGCATGAGGAGGAAAAGAGTCAAATGGACTAAAAATAAAAAATGGATGACCTAGAAGTACATTATTGGGAAGGAAGTCTCAGCATGGCCAGCCTTCCCTCTGTCCTGGGAAGGTACGAGCAGCCTGGGGGAGACTCCTGCACCCTCTGTGCGGGGGGTGGGGGGTGGGGATGGGGAAGCAGGTGGGCAGTGGGGAGGATGTCTTTGCAACCCTCCAGGGTCTAGGTTTGCTGTGCTACCGGAAATTTGCACACTGCCAGATGGAATCCTTTAAAGAAGCCATGTCAGATCATTTACAAGCTGTGTGGAAGAAAGACAAGGCCTGTTCTTCCCCAGGGCCTCTGGTCAGGCAGGGAAGGGGTGGAACCCACAAGCAGCTCCTTCCTTGGATCTTACTAATGTCCTTTCCTTGACCTCAGCAGTCATTACATGAGTGTTAGTATCACACACAGCACGCAACACAACACACACACACCAAAACAAAAAGAAAAAAAAAAAATGCGTTCTGCTCCATGGATTCTTACACTCTATTTTCTCCATACTCCAGTTTATTTTACAATGTTAAAAATGGTTTGAAAAAGAGACAGCACAAGGGTGTAAAAGAAAGGCCCTCCCTCCTCCCTTGCCCCTTAGGACTCAGAGCAGTATAAATTGAAACAAAGGCCACTGAATGTCATTTTCTTGTTATAAACTGACCATCTACAACATTCCCGTGAGGGGGACCGGGCTGTGCCCAGCCGCCCATGGAAAAAAATGTGTCAGCAGGCAAAGGCAGCTGCCCTGTGTCCTGAAGCCTTGAGAGGTGGGACTTGAGGTCTGGGACCTTAGGGCCTTGCAGGACCTAAGCTTGCCCTATGAAGCAGTGCACTCGGGGCCCTCCCAGGCCAGCTTGCTGCTGGCTGGGATGCCTACAGGCACCCTTAACTCCCTGGAGATGAATCCAGAGAAAGGTCATCTCATGAGACTGTAACTGTAAGGCAGGCTTGAAGACCTGCTTTAAAGAACGCGCTGGCTAGCACCTGTAGATGTAATTCAGTTACACCACCACTGCCACGCACTTGCTATGGCTCTAATAGCTCTGACCCCAGGCAACTTTATTTATTAACATAAAATACCACCACAAGCACCGCTGGCCAACCATGACCGTAGAAACATGCAAAGTGTAGCAGGTTCACCTAACTCTTTCTACAGGGTTGGATAGGGTGAAAATGCGTGCTAGGTTCACTGTCGAAAGTATATTTTAGCTGGAAGAGTAGCAAAGGCTTTGGGTGGCTTTTACTGTGGCTGAAGGGTGCGTCCATGTATGAATATAGAGGTGACTCCCTCTTCCCTGGGCGGTCTTCTGTCTCCACATGAGATATACCTGCCAATACTCTGAAGTCCCTGTATGAGTGTCCATCTGTCAGTAACTTGGACAGACAATGAGTCTGAGGACCTTGGAGATTAACACAGCTGATACGTATGGTTCAGTTTCTCCCGCCCTGAAAATTTGATTCAGTTTGCACACGGGCTTAAAGAGCCTGAATCATTCTGCCCTACAGGCAAGAGAGGGAGCTGGTCATCCATAGGGTGGGGGTGGGGTCCTGGACACAAGGAGTATGAGTGGCATGGATGACCCTGTCCTTGAGCCAAGTCCGCGGGCACTATGGAAACTGTTACTCCACAGTCTCCCTTATGCGCATAACCCTGGTACTGTCAGTCAATCCTCCAGGCATCTGGAAAAATAAGGAGCGGTACTCAGACATGGAAATAGAGGCAGAAGGGGGAGGGCCAGGAGTAGTTGGGCCATAAAAGAACATATATTTTCCTAAAGTGTTCATTAAATTTTTTTTGCTTTTTTTTTTTTTATCTGTAGTATTGTTCCCATAATGTGCTTCCAAGGGAACCCTGGGTGTCAGATCCTAGCTGAAGGAGGGTGAGAGGCCTGGGGAGAGCCAAGGGGGCCAGTTACTGGAATTTTCATGCAGTGTGCACCCTGCTAGGCCCTTGTGTTGCATCTACTAGAATTGACTGTGATGGCATGCTTGTAGGTCAGGGGAAGTTCCCCAGCACCTCAGCATCACCCAGCCTTCTGTCTCTTAGGTCCAGGCTTGAAGGGAATAGTATTCAAGGGCTGTGAGGCTGCTGTCAGGGAGCCTCCTCTGGGGTCCTGACAATGAGGTCTGCTTCCACCTGTCACTGGAGGGTGTAGCTGTCCTCTTGTCTGTCTACCCTGCTTGCCAAGATTTTCTTCTTTAATCTTCAGAGAAGTAGATGTTATTTATTGATAGGCCTGGACCCAATCAGCCTGTAGCTTTGGTAGTCATCTGTCAACACTGTGGGAGTACAAACATGATTATTTCGTAGAATGAAGTTACAAAATGGCCTGAAATCACTTTAACACAATGAAGCTTCCAGAATGGGAGTCAGTGCTTGGGGCTGGCGTTCAGTGGGACAGTGGGACATGGAAGAGCATGGTCAATGTCAGGAAGAGAAAAGCAATATGAATTCACTGTTGTCTAAACGTTTGAAGCTCAGTCTCCTCAAGTCCCAGTCTCAGGGATGAACTGAGGGGCAGACTCTGGCCTTAGTGTCCTCAAGAAAAGTCGCTGCAGGTGCCATGGAGATAATCACACCAGGAGCCACAGGCCCGTTCTACCCGGGGCTATGTCCCAGCCCCGCCACCTGTAGCAAGCATCCCGGGCCATTCACACATCAGACGACGAAGACTCACAGTGAGGAAGGTTATAACCAGACCTACCTCATAGAGTTGTGGTGAAGATTAGCTGGTGAACTCGTTGGAGGCGCCTGGCACAGAGTGCGCACTCAGTGAATGCTGGCCAGCAGCAGGGGGAAGCTGGGCCCGAGAGGAGAGGAAGGGAGGCGGTCTGGGAGCAGGGGTTGGGGGGGATGTTCTGAGGAAAAGTGGTCATCCTCTGCAGACAGCCCAGCCTGGCTCTGGGGAGAAGCCCTGCTTTCTCCTCTTCGATCTGTGCCTTATTTCTTCTGAGCCTTATCACCGTGGTTTTAAATCCATGAGAAATTGTAGAGACGTCTTAAGACAGATTGGGACCTGCCTCCGCAGGCCAAGACCCATTATAACTATCTCTTTGGGGTACGAAGATTCCAGAGGCGCCTCTCCCAGGTGAATAAAACAGACATTAGTCTGGAGCGGGGAAGGAGGGCGCGCTCCCTCCAATTGCCACCTGCTGTCACTCACCACTACGTGTCTCTCACTCAGAGGATGATACCTCAGAGGTCATCTCATTTAGAGAATTTCTAAGGATAAAGTGCCACGCTCAGCCCTTTCATTGGGTCCCGACATGTACTCCTCGGCCTGGGGTCGGTGGTTCGGCCCCAGCCTTGCCATTGAGCCGCGGCAGGGCAGTGTACTGCTGTCAGTTTGCGGCCTCTTCACTTAGCAAGTTAGTGTACAAATGCAGATATGGCAAAGGGCGGGCGTGCGAGGCTGTCACTAGCTGGCTCCGGTTTTCCGGCATTTCAGCCTGCCCCGCAGCACTGGGCAAAGAGAGTTGATAAAATGTGGCCAACGAAGGGGAGAGAGAAGCAAGGTAGCCGTCGATAAGATGGCCAGCAAAGGCAAAAGGGAAAACATAAGAAAGATGCTGTATCTCTTGAGTTTCAAAAGCCTAAAGACTTTCTAGGACTTACGGCAACATTTGTTTGGAAGTTTCGGGAGTAAACCTGATGAGCTAGAGGCAGGTGCCCCATCCCGTGATAACAAAACACTTCTCCCGCTGGGGTGGGAGGAGACCGTGAGGGAGGACCTGCCTATGCCATGTTCCAGGTCAAGCCCAGGGAGGCTGGTGAGGGACCAGAAGGAGGTTTTTACTTCCCAGGAAAATCCCTAGAGAAGTAGAAGACTCCAAGGAAAAGAAAGCTAGATAGAAGAGTAACAGGGGTATCCATAAAGAAATGTCCTTAGACAACCCTCAGAAACTTCCACACGGCTCAGATTAGCTCAAAACTGGTTCTTGTGCCGTGTGCCATAGACACTGCCAATGGAATTGAAAGGTCGCTGTGCGGCGGGACCCGGAGACATATGCCTTAGGTACCCTGGTACCTCCACCTGTGGGCCGATGCAGCAATGGGCACCACGGTGGACTGGACACATAGCTGTTGCAGCAAATCGGCGGGCTTCACTGGCTCTTCTGTGGAGCCCCTGGGCCAAGCACCCGAGGAGGAGGAAGAATTCCTGATCTGCCTGTTATTTTCCGTCGTCCTCTCAAATGGATAAGTTTGCAGGATAAAGCGAGCTGTACACTTGAAAACGATTACTGGGGTCTGTGACCCCGAGACACGCGTGTGTCTCATGTGCACCTTACATTGTGCAAACCATGAACCATGAGGGGGAATACGGTGGGGGCCACTGCTGACAAGAGCACTTCCGCAGGAAGGTTAGTGGAACACTGGGGAAAGGTCACAGCAGCAGAGAGGTAACGTTTCTAAGGGCTTATGTTTCCACGTTGGGTGTGTGGCTGCCCGCGTATGATAGAGCAGGGAAGGCGGAAGCTGAAGAGGACCCTCAGCACTGTGCCCCGCCCCCTGCAGTCCCATGGGGTCTGGGTAGCGGTGGGAGTAGATGAATGTTCAGAAATCCCCAAGGAGAGATGTGGAATTCCGAAAGGAAAGGTAATGTAAGGGACAAGTTGCAGAGGACAATGGTGGAGACTCTGGGACTCTAGTCAGGGGACAAGGGACCCATATCTTGATGAGTCACAGTTTTGCATACCTATGCCCAGTCTACCACACTGCTTTACAGCAAGTTCTGAAAGGACCGAGTCCTGCTCATAAGCCTGGACAGGACTGAGCCACTAAAGGGGGCCCACTGATCGCCAGACACCTTTTTTTTTTTTTTTTTTTTTTTTCTGAGAGCCACCCCTACCTCTTGACATTTATTTCACTTCTAAGAAGAAAAGCAGGAAGGAGAAGAAGAAAGAAGAAAAAGAAGTAAGAAGTAAACCCAAGAGTCGGTGATGCATTTTGAATTTGACAGTGATTGGAAAAAGTGTTCAGTATGACTGGAAAAAAAAATTTAAAAACTAAAGAAAAAACAAAACAAAACAGAAAACCAGACAAGATTTCAGTACTCCAGAATGGGGAAGGGAGTCAAGTTCAGTATTTGGAAACATTTGTCCACACTTCAGTTCACACTGACTTGATAGATTTGCAATTCCTGGTGAAAGAAACGATAGAGGGAGGGGCCTGGGAAGGGGAGGACCTGGAACAGCAACACGCGGTACAGACTTAGACTCAGGCGCCTGGGTCCGGCCACAGTGTGCTGGGGAAGCAGAGTGTTGCCCTTTGACTCAAAAGTAGGTCATGGATGGTGGCTTTTGAATCCCAGAAGCCACAAACCTTCTTAACGGTCTAGGACAAGAGAATACCCGAGGAGAAAGAAGAGAAATGTGAAGCCCAAAGCAAGAGCATTTGCCATTTGATACTTGACTAAAGAGAGAGAAAAGTTCAAAAGAGCCTACTGGCCACCAACCCATCACACCAACACACTCACAGGATGCCATCGAAGAAAGGCAGGGCTGCTGGAGACAGGAAATGGGGGAGTGCTGAGCACGAGGCACCTGGGGGCGCTTGGATAGTTCTGCTAGCTAGGAATCCAGAGCAGAAATAATCTGTACTTTTTTTAAAGGAGCATATATTTGGGAGCCATCAACAAACAGATGGTAGCTGAAGTCATGCTATGCGTGAGACTGCCAGCAGCCAAACCTATAGCGAAAGATGGACAGGGCTGAGAGCGGTATGCTCGGAAGGATAGGCATTGTGCAGAACACAGAGAGCCTACAATGGTCAGAAGCGATGAGCAGCTGGAGGCTGGAAAAGAACCAGGAAATATAAAGGTCTAGGAAATGACTGGAGGATCTGAAGAAATGGAAAACTGATTTCCATTCCCAGAGGAACCCCTCCAGCTGGCCGCTGGCGTTATGAGCTCTGGGTGGCACCGGCCTGGCATCATGAGCTCTGGGTGGCACCGGTCTTGGCATCATGAGCTCTGGGTGGGGTGGCACCGGTCTGCACTTCTCCTCTCTTCTAGGGCTGCATGAGTCTTGGTAGAGATCAAGGTGGCCAGGGCACAGCCTCTTGAACCACTCAGCAAGAGGTTTTATTTATCTTCTACTACTCACCTGAATTAACCAGGGATGGGGACTCCCACCAAAAGGGACGGAATTGCAGAGAGTACGTGATGGCAACCCCAGGCTTCCTGGATGCATCCCAGCCCCATGACTCCTGGAAGGTTTCCATCTTTACAGGAGCACCCCCCAAGCCACAGATGCTAAGATCTCTTAGTATCTCCAAAATGCTCTGGAGAAATATACACGTTCTAGGTCCAGAAGCTAGCCATGGGGACCTGAGAATTAAGCAGTGCTGTGTTCACTGTGGAGCTGGGTTGACCTCCTTCCTTACCCCTTGAGCAGGACAGAGCCAAGCCCTTCGTACTGTTTCCAAAGCTTTCCATAACCACTCTTCTTCAGACTCAGAGAACATGCAGCGCTAACTTCATTTTGGTTTCTAGACCTGTGTCAATTTCATCCCACAACCTCGACCACTGGAGGATGCTGGGTGGCTGTCCTTCAGTCGTAAGTGAGGGGAAAAAGACTGTACTTTGTGCAATCCTTCTGTAGTCTCCCAAGACCTTGGTTCCGATGTTGTCCTTCGCCCAACACAAACTGCAGGCACTACAGACCTCAAACCAAAAGCTGTGCTTCCTGACCTTCCTAGCGACGTCATCCCTCCCCTTGCTCACCGAGCCTGGAATTTGATATGTGTCCACCATGTTCTAGAATGCTCACAGATCTACAGGCCATGTCTGACTGTACTTCAGTCTACCCCATGAAGAGTGGGAACTCTACCCAACCAACCTCCTAGAGTTCCCTTGCCCCATAGTTCCACTTACTCAGACCACCACCCTGTTCCTCTCAAGGTTTTCACGATCCACTGAAGCCAACATGCTCCTCCTTTGAGGCATCTGGCAGTTTATCCATTCAACAAATACTTTGTGCCCGACACTGAGATACGCGTTAACATAGTCTTTGGCCTCACGATGTAGACAGACGTGGGAGTGATACAATGACAGGGTGATACAGTGCTGTGACATAGTGAGAGATGCACATGACCTAGCGTGGAAAACTGAGAAAGGCTTCCTTCCTCGGGGGAGCTAAGCTGAAGAGAGAAATAAAGAATGAATCCTGCGTTGGGAGAAAAGCAGAACTGGAAGATAATCAGATTAAGGAAAAGAAACCACACATAAGAAGACAAGTAGCATGTGTTTTATCACATATACAAAAATGAAAATTAAAAAAGATGAAATATCAGGGTGCTTCACAAGGACTAGGGGTCTGGGGAGGGGCGGGGGAAGAGGGCAGAGAAGTGTGGAAGGGCTTATGGCCACAATCAATGGATGTACTACACAGCTATTAAACGCAGTGGATTTCATTCTCTTGTAATGATTAGCATGTTAATAGTCATACGCTAAGTGAAAGCAAACCAATAGGAATATGTGACATAATCACAGTTCCATAAAACCATAGACATTTTTAATTAATTAATTAAATTAATAGCAAATTCATCTGTAGTGACAGGAAGCAGGTCAGAGGTTACCTGGAGATGGGGGCCTCAAGAACTGTAAGGGTAACACTGAACAGAGAGGTACAAAGAAATTTGGGGAGACTAGTTCTTCCTTCTGGTCATGCCAATGGTTTGGAAAGTGTACACATGCCACAACCAACAAGTGGTACACGTTTAGTGAGCGGTCTGCTCAACGTCAGTCCTCCCTTGTCTTTAAGGAGGCGGACGGAGACAAGCACGGCTCCCGAGAAGTAAGTGCGGCGCTGAGAGAACCCCCGCTCTGGGTCTTGAGTCACAAGGATGGTGAGGGCCCGACTACCATGGAATGAAGTGTGGAGTGACACCTAGTCAGTGAGGAGCCCAGGGAGGATAATGTTGGTCAGCGGAGGGCTTGGGAAAGGCTTGCAAGATTCTGACATGGGCAGACACGGGGCAGGGGTAGGGAGGGAGGAGCCGCCCAGGTGTGTGGAAGGTCAGCCCACTGTCTTTGGGACATCATAGCTTTAGTGGCACTCTTCCCAGAGATAAATACTTGTGCTTTCAGATTGGGTTTAAGGTACCTACACTTGGAGCTAAAAGGACCACTACAAGGTCATTTCTCTAAGTTCGATGCACAGGGTCTGTATTTTTGTTACTCCCTTTACGCACGAACCCCTTTTGAAATGCATACATGTGTCAAGTGATAATACCATCTGCTCACCCCTGTTACTGAAGCCTGTGGGCCATTAATTTCTCACACTGAAATGTTCTGGTTTCGGTGTGAGATCGCCAATGTGTTGGAATGAATCTGGCTGCCACTGACCAAGAAAAGAAGACTCTGAAATTCCCATTCAGCTTGAATTCCAGCTGTGCTGGGTGGGTGTGGGAGCCCATTTTCAGGTTTCCTAGTGGCTTTACCCAGCAGGTCTGCATAGAGAGGATGATTGGACCACGGGCCCGAGTGCAGGTGTCTGAGATGGTCTGCACTTGGCTGTGCTGGGGGGAGGTCTTTTGCTCCACCCCTTGGTGTCTCTATAAATACCCTAGGGCAGAGACAGTCGAGGCCCCATGGATTAGGATCCAGGCCCTCTCAAGGCTCTCCTGTATTTTCTACCTGTTTCTCCCCTCTCTATCCTTCTAATATTTCCTGCTGCTCCTACTCAAGAGCACTCTGGGGAAATGGGGGGGGTGGATAGCCTCCGCACAGGTGGTGAATGGGAAAGGACGACTGGTGAGTGTTGGTGGTGATGCTGGGACTCCTTTTCCTGACTCATGCAGGTCTTTTCTTATTAAAGATGTCACCTCCCCAAAAAGACCAGGGCATGGCAGAACTTCATGCTGGCCCTGTCATGGATGAGGTCACAGTGGACAGGGCCCCATGGAAGGGTTGAGAAAGTAACCCCAGTCAGACCTCAGAAGGTGATTGTGTCTATCAGTGGGGGGATGCAGGGTGGGGTGGGGTGGGAGTTTCATGTAGGTAAGACTCACCAACTCCTGTCCTGTGAGGTGGAAGCCAGGCTCACTTCCCTAAAAGAAACCTTGTGAAAAGCTCCTCACTCACTATGCTTGGCTCAGTGGCTTGGAGAAACAGATGGAGACCCACGTTCTGACCCACAGCAGGCTATTGAAGAGAAGGTTAAAGTGCCGTGTTTCAGATGTCTTGGTTCAGGAGAACAGCTTTAAAATTTGAAGATGCTTTGGAGTTTGCAATCAAAACATTAGAGAGAGAGAACACAAGGCATGTTACAGGCATGCATCCCACTCTATGTGACTTTGGGGGCTACTGAAAGCACCCATTTCTAAGAGTCCTCTGATCCTGACCTATGTGGAATTAAAGACAGTTATCTCTCAAAAGTCCAGAAATATTCGGGAAAATCACAAAGTATTTAACTCTAAACAGGTAGAACAAGTAGAAGAAATGAACAGTTCTCTGTTCCAGCCTGTGAGTGGAAAGAAAGAAATGCTGTTTCCAAAGGGTAAGAGGATGAATGTGTGGTACAGCCCTCTGTGCACCAGAAGGAAGATGAAAATGATGGGAAGAAAGGGCCAGTGTGAGCTTCAACAGCCGAGTCACACTGCTGCCCACTCGGTTCCTCCCCAGAACGCTCAGGGGTACTGCCAGGAGAGCACCCCCCACACACACACCTTTTGCAAGGAGCGGTGGGAAGGGTGAGTGTGGTGGCGAGGAGGACCCGTTCTTGATCTGCGGAGACCCCACATCCAAGGGCGGGGAAGTGACGAGAAAGAAAAAGATGATTTAGAAGGAGTTGGGGGCGGGCAGCGTGAGAGGAGAGTGATGGGGAAGGTCAGGCAAGTTAAGGGTGAGTTTGAGAGAAAGGAGCCTATGGCAGAAGACAAGCTTTTGCAAAGGGACGGAGGAGGCGGCAGTGAGTGTGGATTGTGGGGGTCCGGATGGGGGAGATGGAAATGGTGGTAGCCGTAAATACTACCAAGAAGCCGCTCATGAGTTCCAGGGCTGATGCTGTGGGGCATTTCTGAACAGCACACATGAATATCATCTTCAAAGCCAGTGCCTGTTCTCCTTTGATCTGGACCACAGATAAGAGCATCATTTTACACTGGTGGTGGATTTCTTAGAAGTGGGTGGGGGAAAAGGTTCACATGCATCCTAAAATGGCACATCTTTTAAATCAAAAAGTAAATAAGTACTTTTAAGTGAAGTATTATCACAAAACATGAGAAACAGAAGCCACTGACCTGAGTTTACATTTGCAACACAAATCATTCTCCTTCTGATGCCAAGAAACAAAAAACCCACTGCAGCCTCATGAGCACTGTGTCTCCTTGAATTAGTTACGAGTCTTCACCAGCATCATCGACAGGTTGACTGTGGCTCCTTGGGACCTGAGGCTGGGCTTTGGGGAGCAGATTGTCCTCCCACGGCCAACACTTTATAAATACAACCTTTCTGTGGCCGAAGGAAAGGGTGTTAGGTGTCAGTTCTCTCTGTCTCTTGCCATTCCCATTTCATTCATTCAACAAGCACCCACTGAGGAACTTCATGACCCACCTGGGCCGGGACAGCTTGCCTTCTGATGAAACCGCTGCCACATCTAGACAGCTGAAGAGGCTTTGTAAGGAAGGAAATGTTCTGTGGCCACAGGGTAGGCGAATATGACAGCCATGCGTACGGGTGGGACTTCAGATGGGACAGTGGAGGAGGGCTTCTCTGAGGAAGTAGGGTTTTCCTTCTGCCCACTATCAAAACGGGAATGGGCAGGCTTTTCTTCCAAAAGCAGCATCCAGAAGAACGCACTTCAAACTGGACAGTCCCGGCAGAGGAAACAAAGGGGAAAGTCGGCACTGGAAGTGATGGAGGAGCCTCTAGCAGCTAATTCCTTCAAGTCTTTGCTCAGGAGAGCTAAAGCCCTGAGAGAATTTAGAGGCACAATCCTGAACACTGAGGAGTTATGGGGGACAAAATGAGTCCCTCAATAAATAAGCTGAGTCCATGGTTAGCATGAAGTCTTGGAAAAGTACAAGACTGACTTAAAGACCCTGGTGCACCTATCCTCAGGGTCCCTTCACCCACTCAGTGCGAGGCTGTGACGTCCTACAACCCAAATACCTCTGCTAGAGATGTTTTAAAACGATGGTGTCTTTTTGCGCAAACCCAAGTTCCTTATGGCCATGCTCATTTGCCCCATGTTTGTGTATTCACACTCATTCATTCATTCATTCATTCAGTTCACAAATACTTGCCTGGCGGCACCAGCAGTCAGGAGGGGACCTGCTATGGATGACAACAGGATGCCGTCACATCAGAGATGTGTTTCGGGGGCTGCAGCTGAGCCTGCCGCATGCACACAAACACACCACTCTAACTCAGTTTCACATCTGTAAAATGGAGATGATAGCACACATTTGGCACGAAACTAGATGTGGAAGGAAAGAAAGATGAGGAGGAGGAAACGGGAAGAAGGAAGAATGGGGGGAGGGAAAGAGGAAGCAAGAACCGCCATTTACCTCATCTACCTCATCCGGGAAGGTTGGGTGGAATTCAAAGACCTCACTGAAGTGTGAGGAAAGAGAAACAATTCCAGTTAGCAGTTAACATTTACTGAGTGCTTATTATGTGCCAGGTACTGTTTTAAAGTGTACATCCAAGCTTACTTCCTGAGTCTAGGGGGATCCCTGTGCTCATGAGAAAGCATCGGGTAGGGGAGGCCAAGAACAGCAGGGAGAAAAGGTGGCCCAAGCTGGGAGACACCACAAACTGCTGAAGCAGGGTGGAGTGACACACCACACCATCCACAGGGCATCACACACTATGCTAGGGGCTTGGACTTTATCCTCTAAGCAATGGGAGTCACGAGGACGCAGTGGTATGGAAGGTACACTTTAGAGAGGCTGCCCTAAACGCTAAACTGATGTGGAGAAGGTGGTCACGGAGGAGGAGGTCAGTGAGCAGGGTAACGTTCCACTTCTGTCCCGGGATAATGACTGAAGATATGGACGGGGTCTTGGCTTATTTAGAAGAGCTGGGGAAATGTGGTGCATCCTGACAGAGGGAAGAGGACATCACTCCTGTTTCGGACTCACAAGTTCTGGGACCAGAGGTCCCAGATCCTGGGGAGAAAATGTGGGGAGAAATAGTGGCTTCCAGCTCTCAGGAACAGAAATCTGCCTCTCTTCTAAAGTCAGGGAGCCCTCCACCCCTCCCCTTTTTGTAATTTTCTTTCATAAGGAAAAATGTTAAAGCATCTAGAACATAAAACATGCCTGTCACCTGTAGTAAGTGACTAAATAGTAAGAGTCTGCCATATCTGCTTCATAAATATGTACCATATATTGATACAGTTATACAACCTTTTATTTGGGGTTTTATTATTGCCAAATAATTATAAGTATAGGATAGAGATCATTATAAGACCCTTGAACGCTTTGCAAGTATTGTGAAAATGTATCCAAACTGTGACAATGTCATTGTTAGGCTTTGAAAAATTAGAGATTGCTTAAATATCATCTATTAATTAGTCCGTGCTACAATTTCCCTAGTAGACCCCAGAATTTTGCAGTTACTTAAAACACACACACACACACACACACACACACACACAACTGGATTCAAGTAATGACACCATTTTGCTTTTGTTGTATCTCTTATGTCTTTTTAGATACACACCAGTGCTCCCCGTGTGTGTGTGTGTGTGTGTGTGTGTGTGAGTGCGTGCTCAGAACAAACCAGGTAACAGGTGCGATGTCTCCTGCTGCCTCCTGCATTTCCATTAAGATGGAATTCACTCCTGAAATCTTGATCAAATTTGTGTTTGAGTTTTGAGGCAGCATATGCCAAGGATGGCCATACACCCTGTGGTTGCCCATGGTGACGACATGTCCCATCACATCCCACCCAGGCTTAAAGCTGCATTTCAGATCACTAGCCTCTATCCTGCCACTAACTGGGACCTGACATATTCTTGGTCTGGGACCTGGAATGGAGTAGGCCAGCTTTGCTTCAGAAAGTATGGAAGTCCCCAGATGCTAATAGGTCCTGTCAGAAGGACATACTGCTAAATTCAAGCCCCCTGCCCTGCAACCCGTCAACTAGTCAAATGTGGGCACTCCAAGCAGCAAAACGTATGATTAAAGTACGTTGGAAATATAAACGTCAACATGTCTGCACAATGAAGGCTAACAAAGAAAAAAGAAAAGGAAAGCCAGTGTAGCTTGGGTTTTCCTGCCTGGCCCACAGTCAGGACAAATCTCTCTCACCTGCCAGTCCCACAGCCGCTCAAACCCGACCAAGTAAACACAGAGACTTATATTGGTTACAAACTGTATGGCCGTGGCAGGCTTCTTGCTAACTGTTCTTATAGCTTAAATTAATCCATTTCTATTAATCTATACCTTGCCACGTGGCTCGTGGCTTACCGGCATCTTCACATGCTGTTTGTCATCATGGCGGCTGGCAGTGTCTCTCTGACTCAGCCTTCCACTTCCCAGCTTTATTCTCCTCCTTGTCCCGCCTACACTTCCTGCCTAGCCAATGGCTAATCAGTGTTTTATTTATTGACTAATCAGCAACACATTTGCCATACAGAACATCCCACAGCAAGCCAGTGTCATTTGAAGAAGTGACGGTTGAAATTCTGTTAAGGACATTTGTTCTGAGGGGCTCAGTCTGGTCTGCAGCTTGGTCTGAAATCTAGACTATTCCAGTCTTGAACTTGGTCCAAGGAAACAGTTATTCCCACTGTGTGTGAGAGTGTGTGTTAGGAAAGATGAGATTTCAAGTGGTCTTCCTCTCCCAAATCATTTAGGAGTCACAGACAAGGAAGCCTAGAAATACATTTTCATTTTAACGTTAGACTGATGGACTCTTCCAGAATCTTTCCTAACACTGCGCACTTCTCATCTCTATTTGTTAAAAAATCAAAAGAAGAGGGGGGAACCTCTCAGAGCTCATCTAACAAACACGTCTACTTGATAAAACATTCATGTAGCTGGGGCCAAACCCTAGCATTTCGAACAAATTACCCTCACCTCCAATCTGAGGTTGGGCAGAGAAGCTGGTACCAGTTCTCAACGCTGGTATGCAGTCCAGATAGCTTTACTTTACGGACATCAAATACTGCTTTTAAACAGCAGGCTTCCCATACCACTCCCCCCACCATCCCCACCATGCAGGCAAACAGCGGGAACATGAAGTGAAGAGAACAACCCAACCAATGTGGGCCCCGTGCGCCATCCGTGCGCCATCCGCAGCAGCAAGGGCTTGCTGGCAGGGCGGGAAGAGCTTCAAGAATTCATCTCTATTTGTTTGTTCCTTTTTGTATTTTACATATTTTCCAGTATTGCTGACCAATTGTTCTTCAAGGGAAAAGTTGGAAAACGTGGGATGGTTTGCTGTCCTGTTTGCAGCCGACGTCCCATAGCAGTGACGCCATTTTTCCTTTCACTCCAAGTTCTTTGCATTGGGAAGAACTCTTCCTGAGAAATTAAAAACTTCGGTCCCACATGCCTTTGAAGCCCGGCAAGTACTTGCTGGCGGGAGACGGCACACAATACCACCAATTCTGAGGCTTTGAGCACCAGGCTGCTAGTCAATTTCTGTGCGTCTCAATGTGTCTTGCCAAAGCATTCTCAGTTAAGAATTTGTTCGGCACTTTCCAAACTAATGCTCAAAAAGAAAAAGAAAAATTCAGCCTGCTAGCGAAGGTGCAGCTTTGGTTTCCTGCAGGAGCAGTTCACGATACCTGCTAATATCACAGCAGCTCCCTGGGTCTTCTGAGAACCTGTCTGTCCTTCAATGACTTTCTCAACCTTGGATCACCCAACATTTAATTGAGGAAATGTCAAGGATGCAGGTGTATCTGCTGCACAAAAGACAAAGCAAGGAGCCAAGGCCGGATAAAGCAGACAAAGCTTGGGTGCTGGGGGGAGGGGGGAGGGGGGAGGGGGAGGGGGAGGGGGGAGGGGAGCTTTTTATCCTTGTTTTTAACCAAAGGAGCTGGCCCCCCAATTCTGCTGTATTTACAGTCATTAAACTACGTTGCAAAGCTCAAGGGCCCCCACCTGAGTTTATTAAACAGTAGGCTGAACCTCCTGGTTTCCCCAAACCTTCTCTCACCAGCTCTGTGGATGTCACCCCCAGAGCCCCCGAGGACCTGAAGAGGACCTAATTCGGGACCCAGCAGTCAGTGCACTGATGAGCTGGAGCACTTTTCATTTTCAGCGAAGGGCCTTTGTGTCTTACAAAGAAGATTCTCTGTGAGTTTTAATGCCTTTGAGAGAGCCCATGGCTGAAGCCCGTCCTTGCCTCAGCTCTTGTCCTGCCACCGTAGAGGCTGTGAACTAACCAGATCTGTAACCGCCCTCTTAGCAAAGGGCTGTTGTGTGGAAACAAGGCTCCCTGGCAACAAGTTGAATTCAGTAAATCCACTAGCCAGATGGAGTCCCTTCCTGAGTCCTAGGCAGAGATATCATTACACCCATTTCATAAAACTCTCAGGTCCCTAGACTACGTGCTGGTGGCCACGTGGCCACAGGAGCCGTCTGAAGTCTGCCACTAGTAGTTTGAAAGCTAGTTTCTTGAGTTCCATCTCTTCTGTGCAGGTCTGCCTCTCCTGGTCCTCTGAAAGCCCTCTGTCCGTGCTGAGGCTAACGCGGCAGCATGTTAGTGGGTTTTCCTCTTCAGATGTCTTAGTACTGGGCGGCAGCTTTGGCTTGTCTGAAACATATCCAGGAAAGGGTCCCAAGGTGCCACGTCCATGGAAGAAAAGCTCGTGGATTCAACTATTTCCTTTGCAAAGACTTCATCCAATTCCTTCTTTTAAAACTTTCTGAGGACAGGACCAGAGGTGGCCAGGCTTCTGTGGAAGTTATCTTCACCTACTTCATCTTCATCAATTTTTCTGTCTTCAACCTCCTGCTGCTTCTTAGAAGCTGCATCCATGTCTGGCTCCGATATCCCCCATCTGTGAGCTGCAAAGACAGCCACTCCCCAATCTACCCTGACACTCAAGTCATTTGACAATAACCTTTGTAGTTAACATTCTCCTTACAGATGAGGTGGTCTCCCAATTACAGGAGAACAGTAGATGTGGACATTTCTCGAATTTCACAATAGAATGTCAATCCTGTCTCTGCTCCCTTTGACTTCCAGTGCACAGTGATGTGTACTTAGCCACATGGAGTGCTCAGCAAGTCAAAGCCTTGTGTGGTTATGGGCTAGCCACTACCATCAGAGGCCCACTCACAATTAGATGCAGTATTGAGAATTTAAATGTAGCTGTGTAACATATTTTAATTACAGACAGATTCCCAGGACCCTGGCTTGGGAGGTCTGAGTTTGGAGACGGAGAGTTTAAGAAGGATGTTTGTGATTGTTGGAACCACTAGCTGAGGAGCAAGCTCACCTCTGCGTCCATCTTCAGTTCTGAGCTCTTAAGACGGGCTAACGGTGGAGGACTGTCCTCGGGTCCTTTTTTTTCTCACACTCGGACACCCCAGCTGCAAGAAGACAAGGTTATGCAGTGAGGCTTTTCTGGGGATGCAAGAACGGCCCTGAGGTCGCGCCTTCTTCTCATCTCCTGTGCGAGGCCACACCTACTAAGAAACAGCCTTTGCTATCCAGACGGGGAGATGACAGAGCAAGCTCGTACTAACCCTCTCCCGCTAAGACAGGAGACATGGGTCCTACTATGGCAGGGAACTTCACTACACGGCACGTGCCTGAGCGATGGATCCTCAGCCGGGAGAGGCTTCAGGGGAGATGTAGGCAGGCCTGTGGAATCCAGCCATGGCAAAGGCTCACGGGTCCAGAAGGTGCAGATCAGTCAGGGTTCGTTCAATTGCAGAGTCAGAGAAACTAGGAGAAACGTATGTACGGATTTTAAGCACTGGGGATATCTTACCAAACGGCCTCCATAAAGCCGTTTATGCTGGAGCCCACAGCTCACACGTTGGTAGTCAGGAAAGTAGGGCACGAGCAGAATGGAGCTTCGCAAGCAATGCGCAAGCGCCCTGCTCCACCTCCACAGCCGGGTTGACCATTTCAGTTCCTTTTCTCTGGCTTTGGTGACGGGGCTATCCTGCCGAAGCCAGGGTTTTTTCCGTGCCAGCAACTGAACACAGACTGACCTAACGGGCCTCAGAGAAGAAGACAAGGGAGGGGTAGGCAGAAAGGGAGAGTCGTCACAGGTCAAGTGGTTGCTTCACACCAAGACAGTGGACCAACAGATTAGAGACACTGTGTGAGGGTTGAGTCTGAGGCTCAGTTACAGAGCACTTGCCAAGAAACAATGTGTAGACGCCACAAAATTCCTCGCTCTCCCCTCCCTCTCTAACCCTCAAGAAAGAACTTCCCTCTGTGGCCTGCAACAACAGGAAATTCAGGAGAAGAGGGCATTCTGGGAACGAATGGAGTTCTGCCTAGTAAGTGGGCAATAGCAAAGCCATTACAAGGAAAACTGGCTGTCCAGTGTGGACGGCATAAAGAGCCTCTACAAAGTCAATGCTTGCCCTCCACCCCCACCCCTAGACATTCCGTCTTGCAAAGAGAATCGGTCCCCTTAGGAAGCGTGGTGGGAAATGTCAATAATGATGACCATTAAATGTTTGCCGGTTGGTTCCAAGCTTAGAGCTATTTATTACTGATCATTAGAAGACATAATAGAGACACCACTACTCCACAAATCCTTCACTATTGCCATATCATGACCAAGTTTCCTGTCCCTCTGTAAGGTCTATGTAAGAGAGCAATGTCAAAATGCCACAAGGGTGGCACAGGTTCACTAGGTTCGCTGGGAAAGGTACTTACTATTTTGATTTGGAAACTTTTGGAAGATTTCTAAGACATTTCCTGATGTTTGACTTAGAAGTTCTAGCACAATAAACCATGATATGGCCTTTCCTATAAATACATAATGACACCCATGATGCCCTTGGCGAGGCTAAACTTCTTTCTTGACCAAGACCCACACATCATTGCAGACTTGCAGACTTACCAGTGTCTGGGGCCCTTGGCTTCTTCTGCTCCAGAGAATCTGTGCCTGAGTCTTCTTTGCCTCACACACAGGGTTTCCAAACAAAACCTTTAAGCAAATGGCTAAAACTACATCTTCTAGAACACTCATTTGAAGTCAGGAGACATCACTAAGCCAGGTTCTGCGACCTTCTAGAAAATGGTTTAATCCGTGTCCAAGTCTATGACCATCCATTCCTCAAAGCACCAAAGAATGAGCATTTTAATGCTCCTTCCTTGGCTCTCACCCACCATGTTGCACTGCATACAGGTCACCTTTCTATGCCCTGACAGTGTAGTTTACCATAATTGTTTGGGAACAAGACAGAGACCCGTTGTTCTGTCTATGGAGCACACAAAGAGTCAAACCGAGAGTGTCATGCAAATCCATGATGGGGTCTTGGATTCTTGTGTCCTTCCAGAGAACAAGCTGGGGGAGATACAAGGACCTGACAAACCAGAGGCTGAACTTTAACTCTGCTATTGATGAGTCAACCGTGTGACCTTGAGCGGGTCACTGACTGTTGGGCAGTGTCCTCACCTCCAAAAGGGAGAGCAGTCTGTCTCCTAGTGGAACTCCAAGAATGTTGGAACAGGGAGTCTAGAGAGATGGCTCGGTGGTTAAGAGCACTGACTGCTCTTCTGGTGGACTCAGTTTCCAGCACCCACATTGGGTGGCTCACAACTGCCTATAACTCCAGCTCCAGGAGATGCAACACTTCCTTCTGCACCCATATGCATATACCCACATACACACACACGTACATAAAAAATAATAAAAACAAGTCTTCAAAAAGAAAAAGAATGTGGGGACTTGAATGTATGATGAAGGATGCTGATGCAGTCACACATGACTCATGTTCGATATAGCATTCTTTCTAAAGCAAATGCACAAGTGCCATTTTATATGAAGCATTAATACATGTAAATGATGCTTTCATGTTACATAGCGTTTTTAGTGATGACATACTTTAATGATGACCAAAGTCATAACCAAACATAGTATTCAGGGAAAATAATCAGCAAGCTGTTAAGAGGCCGAAAGACAAAGGCTGCAATGATCATTTCCTTACCGTCAGGGGAAAAAAACAAACCCATACATATTTATTGCCCAGAAATGGGGTGCTCCCTCTTCGTGGGCATTTCAATAGGAATACTTTCTCTTTGAACAGCTACTGATCTGAGGTAATGACTGTTGCATTCGGTCATTGGTTGCTTATGATTTAGAGATGGGGAGGTAGGATCGGGCGGGAGATGTACCACATTTACTTGATGAGCACCTTTGATTAGCAGTGCTCTCAAGTGGAGCTAGCTGCTACCTTGGAATTGCTGCCCCTCATCTGGAATTGGTACAGTTTGTCTGTGCAGGTGAATTCACATGGAAGTCACTGGAAGAAAAAAAAGTGCAGAGGCCGAGAGCTAGCCTGAGACCACAAACTGTGCCCCCCACTGGGTCCTGGGGACCTGGGCTTCCTAAAATACCCCCAGAAGCTCACTACAAAGTCTAATGATGTGACCTCAAACTCTTCCTTATGGAAAGAGAAAGGTGACAAGTCCCACCCACGGAGAGGAAAGATGTAAACTGGACTGTCACCCTCTCTCCAAGTCCCACACCCACACATCAGAAGGAGCTAGAGAAGAGCCCAAAGAACACATCAAGACTAAAAAAAATTATTTTGCTAAAAAAGTCACTCTTGAACATTGAAGACATAGACATACTCTGTGGTTCAGCTCAGGAATGCAGAGGTGTACCCAGGTGAGGTTGACAAGTCCCCCTTTTTTGTCATGATTAAGAATAGACACCATGGTCTGATTTATGAGCCATTTTTTAGCTTGGACCCAGACTAGGGAGAGAAGTGTAGGAAAAAGAAATATGGGCCAAACATCAATGAAGTACCCAAATTTCACCTTTCTAAAATCTACTAAGCACACATGTGGTGCTTACTATGTGCATCAGGCCTTATTTAAAATCTGTGAGATGACTGTGATCCAAATCTGTTCAAGGTGGAAACCACTGGTCATCTTATTAGTTTTTAGAAGCCTCTGTAGTTTGAGGGTCCTACAAGTCAGGAAGAGAGAAGGCAGATGTTGCTACTACACACTCCCGAAAGGGTTGAGAGTGTATCTGAGGAGAAATTTCAAGGGAATATATTGGCCCATTTGCGTATAGTATTGATTCCAGGCACGAAAGACACTCAGATTTCATAACCGTGTCTGAAAAAGTTGAATTTAATCAGATGGACAGACAGACAGATAGACAGAATGAAAGCAAATAGGAGATTTTTGAAAAAAGAGGACAGATCAATGAAAAGGGGGTAATGAGGAGGTAAATATGAGCAAGGTACAGACATATATGTATGAAAATGTCATAATGAGACCCATTATTTGTATACTAACTAAAAAAATTAGTTTAAAAAAGACTGGTGCAAATCTTCACTTAAAATAGTTCAGTTATATCTGTCTCCGACCTAAGGTACTTCATAGCGAAGACGGCAAATTGGGACTCCGAGGGGCCAGACACCCAGGGGAACGGCACTATCCCCACTTAGAAGCTCCAGGGTTGTTCCCCAGAGTCAGCCCCTGGAACCCGCCACCAAGAGTGAAGCTTACTCTAGGGTTTCTCCCATTCGCCAGAGTGTAGCCACTGTGCCTGGGTCTCCCTTTGTCATCCTTGGCATTCTTTTGTCCTAAGGAGTAGTACTCGATGTCCTGGAGCTGTTAAGGCCAGTAGCTCAAACGCTCAAATCAGCCTTAGCTGCAACACAGGTGTCTAAGCCAGTCTCCACTAACCCCAGAGGAGCTGGGAGCTCCCTTTTTGAAAGTGTCTCAAGAGTCTAATGTCCTGGGGCTGATAACCCCAGAAAATCCATCTTAAAAAGAAATAAGCAGGCCAGATTGATTCCTGATTCGGTTATATTTAAGAAAGGGGAGTCAAGGACCGTGAACGAGAATCCTTGGTGTTCAAGAGCACAGGGGAGCCAGGTCCTGTCTGACTCAGTGTTACCAACATAACCCTGAGACCGTGCCCAAAGCAAATCTCTAGAGAATTGCCCCGGCCAGCAGGGTGTCAATGGGGGTGACCCACCTGTGGGAGAGAATGAGAGGGACGGGGGAGACACAAGAGAAGACAGCAAGACAGTGTGTTCTGATCAACCTGCAAATTTTATTCTCCTCAAGAAGGCTTATATAGCATGAGAGGGGGCAGGAAGGAGGGAAGGAGTGCATGACGTGCTGTACGTGCAGGTGAAGGGGGACGTGCAGGTGAAGGGCTACGTGCAAGTCGTGCAAGTCGTGAGGCTGCTAGGTGGTAAGGTCACTCACTGGTCAGGGCCCATTGTTCTGTTGCTATGCTACCTGACCTGCCTGTCCTGTTCTTTATTTTTCGGGCCATCTGGTTTAGGGTAGGGGCTTGTTCTCTGGCCTAGCTAATACTTTTCCATGGTCCATGTTTGGTCTCTGACAGAGAATGGTTAAGTAATGGGGAAAGTTCCTTCCAAATAGCAGTGCGTGTGAACAAATGACCTTTAGTGCCCAGAACCACTTTACACGGCTGACCATTATTTAGTTCCCGGAGGACATTGTTTCTGTTGGGACTAGCTTTCCCTCCTTCCCCTCTGGCCTGCTTGCTCTGGGTTCCCCCTCAGGCGGTAGGGCCAGTTTGCCCCACCCCACCATGCACCAGCTGCAGTTCAGTGAGTGATGGTGTTGGAATAGAAAACAGCATGTTTCCAGAACCATGCATGAAGAGCCAGGGTACGGGAAAAGCTTCCAGACAGAGCATGCTCAGCAATGTCATATGTAGGCAGAAATACAAATACAAGTTAAACTTGGAAATTGAGACAATGGGTAAATGCACTTGGCCTGAATGTCCAATGCAGAAATGACACTCACTGGTGAAGACGCAGTGATTGGACGAAAGGGACTTAGAAATTGTTGAGAAATTTGACTTGAAAGGAAACTTCTGGAAGTTCCTTGGTAATTGATAATCTGTTCATGAATCAAATCCAGTGACCCAGACAGGAGATCTGCATAGCGGCTGCCTTAGGAGCCCTTACATGCCAGCAGCTTGAAACGACAGGCATTTCTTTCTCCCTCCAGTGTATGGGGAGGCTTGACAGGTGCCCTGCCCATATATCACGTCACTCAGGCTCCTTCTAACATGTAACCCTTTCATCTTGGAGGACATCAGAATCTTCTACTGATACTTTTTAGACAATGGGAGAAACTGAGTAGAAGACAGGGCTGGACAGGGGGAGTTAGGGGTGGGGTTAGACGTAGTGGACAACACCTCGGCTTGTGTGTGTGTCTAGTTGCTGCTGGGTCCTGTTCTAATGAATGCTCTGATCAAAAAGATCTCTGGGAAATGTGTGTTTAGTTTTTCTCAGTGCTTTTCTGTTGTTGTTGGTTTTTTTTTTGGGGGGGTCTTTGTTTTTGTTTTTGTTTTGTTGTTGTTGTTGTTGTTGTTGTTGTTGTTGTTTTTCTGAGACAGGGTTTCTCTATGTAGCTTTGTGCCTGTCCTGGATCTCGCTCTGTAGCCCAGGCTGTCCTCGAACTCACAGAGATCCGCCTGCCTCTGCCTCCCGAGTGCTGGGATTAAAGGCGTGCACCACTGCCACCTGGCCTTTTTCTGCTGTTTTTGTTGTTGGGCTTTGGTTTTTTGAGGCAGGATCTCATTTTGTATCACAAGCTAGCCTGGAACTCACTATATACACCAAGCTGGCCTTGAACTCTGAGAGATCCTCCTGCCTCTGCCTCCCGAGTGCGTATGTGTCCTTATGAAGAAAAGGAACATCCTCTTGGCTAGCCCTCTCTCCCAGCCCTTCTGCCACAGATTTGTCCTTCCTTGGTTTACCGGTGCGCCAGAGAAGGAAACCGGCAGGATGCTGAGGAGACCTGCTTGTTTCCTCAGGTTGTGGCAAAGCTGGTTCCGGGATCGGCTTTATTTTTTTTTATTTCTTCTTGTTTATCCTCACTACCACCCCTCAACCCAAATGGCCCAGAATTCGGTTTCTGCCTCATTGCTAGAGTTCTATCCCCAAAGTAAACATTTGGTCATATAAGTTGGCCCCCAAAGTAAAAGAAATGACTGCAGAATCAGAGGAAATGAAGAGGAAGATGGGGCCTGCCCTCTGAGGAGCCCCGCGGGTGCCGTTTTGGAGAACACTTGCCTCCTCGGCCTGTATGGACGCATGTCCCTTGTTTCCACATCTCTATATTTCTCAATGAGAGCCAGAAACTTGGATGTTTACTTGAACAAGGAGAATTTTGAGAACTTGAAATATTTGAAAAATATTTTTGCTTGAGCCAAATTCAACTAAGAGTCTCCTGCCTTTGACTCTAGTTTGTATTGTGGACTGTGACGTCACCACCCGGTATCCTGGTAACGGCAGTAGCAGCCCCTGACACTGGCCGCGCCTCTGCTATGGGAAGGAGGGAGAGAGTTGAGACCACAAGGTGACCTTGAAACAAGTCAGCTGTGGCCGTGCCAGGACCCCACGTGTCTCTTCAGGGCTTCTGTGCGTGGGTGGAAGCAACACAGGGGACACGGAAGTGGGTATGGGGACGGAGTGTGAAGAAGTCTTTCCTCAGGGAGACCTTCCTCCTTTCTTTGCCTCCTGCCATGATGCTGCCAAACTCTGGACCACATTCCGGGCTCGTGCACCC
The DNA here is from genome assembly GCF_949786415.1 of Peromyscus eremicus. Lineage (NCBI taxonomy): Eukaryota > Metazoa > Chordata > Mammalia > Rodentia > Cricetidae > Peromyscus > Peromyscus eremicus. The sequence continues at coordinate 39,824,312 of NC_081438.1, read as the reverse complement.
TCCTTTCTGTGGTGCGACAATGCAACTATGAGCCATTCTGGGCTTCTGCTTAGAGAAGAGACCTGTGCGTGACCCCGGTAACAACTTTCTTCTATGAGAGATTTCTCCTGCATGTAGATACCCAGGCTTGCAATTTTGACTTCTTTGTCAATGCCCACCCCAAAGCCTTCTAAATTTGAAGATACATTAACTAAATAATTTTAGTTACAGACTTAGGCAAGAAGATAATTGATAGAAATGATTGCATAAATCTTGTTTAGTGACACAAATCCAATTTGGGGATCTAAACAGCCCCATGTTAATATTCTTTTACTCAGCTATCTATTGTAGAAATTAAATTGGAAATCAGTCTTTGGAATAAGTCTAACTTGATACTGTGTGACAGAGGGAACACACAGCGTGATACTTCTCAAATCTTTTCTCATTTTGACAAAAAGATATATGGAGATTTTTAGGAGCTGATAAAAGCATTTTCTCTCAGATAAAGCTGTTGTGTGCGGTTACTTTAATTCACAATTCAATTAAAAAAGAAATTAAGAGAAGAGATAGGTGTAATTGACATGTTGAGCTTTTATCCTGGTCTTCTGGATTCAGAGTTCCTTTTTTTGTGTAGTGTAACGTCACCCAGAGTTCTTCACTGTCAGGAGTCTCACTCAGATCCCAGTTTTGAGACTTTTTCAGTTATCTTTCCTCCATGTTCAGTGACTACCTTCCTCTTCCCCCGGATGGAAAATGAGGCAAGTCCAATGGCAGCTTTGATATGGATCTGAGAAGGGCTGCAGAACCCGCCTTCCTCCAGAGCAGGTTTGGAAACTGGCAGTGCCTGTCTCATTCTCCCTGTGCCAAAGCTGCGTGTGCCTTACACACTTCATACACCCCGTTTGTAACTAAGAGAGAAGAAGAGAAAAGTGGAGGGAAGTGGCCACTGGCCGAGAGCAGAAGGGCTGTGTGCATTAACTGACCGGTGCTTGGGAGAGCAGTGGAGTGTGCTGAACTCCACAAACATCCTCACTCCGAAACCAGCCGCTGGGAATTCCTGGAGAAGCTGTGCATCGTGGGCTCAGAGTCCTTTTTTAAAGAAGGATTTTCACCACGTGGTTTGACCGGGTAGCTGTGAAAAGGCAAGAGGATGATAAAAGGCCTTGTAGAAATAAGGGAGCAATGAGCTGAGATTTTCGTTGACTTGGTTTATCAACCCAATGTGTCCTTTTTCATGGGTGCTTTCCGAAACTACTACCCTACTTTTGGCCCCTTGTGTTGTAATTTGGGGCAACTATCTATTGTTTTGAAATGAAATGTATTCATATACTGTTTCATTAAATATGTAATGTTGTAAGAAAAGAAAACTGCCTCTGATCAGGTTGAAAAGGGATTTCTCAGCACAGAAAGGAGAAACACACACCACAATATAAATCTCAATAGAATTAGAATAGATGCACTGCACCATGCATGAAATTCTCAAAATAATTTTTAAAAATTAAAAGAAATTAGACGCATTAGCACTAGCTCATGGATTTGCAGTATATACATAGACAGAAATACAGTTAAAGACATTGTATATATGTGTATGAATATGTAAGTGCTGGAGCTCACTTACTGGGCCAAGGACACCTGACCTGGCTGCAAGGAATTAAATCGGGCCAGTTGGAGGGTCCACAGCAAAACTGAGGCTGTGACAATTTTATTGAGAGAAATCAGACTTTTTATACCTTTATCAGAAACAGAAGATAATAGCAATTGTCAGGATCAATACAGTTGTGGTTGCCAGGATACAGTGATGTTTGCAAGCCATACAGGGTCCACAAGATTAGTGTCTAAGACCAATTGTCCTGTCAGCTTCCACGTTGCCTTGACTACTAAGGGAACATACAGAGAAACACAAAGTGGCCTGAACACTTCAGTGCCTGAGGGAGTGCATCAGTCTCTCAGGAACTGGAAGGCCCACTGTTCCCCCGGAGCCATGGGCTCTGACCTGAAAAACCTATGACGCATGCCTCTCAAGGCAGCTAGGCCAGGACGACTCCATGGGATAGATGAGCGCGCACACACACACACACACACACACACACACACACACACACACAGTCGAAAAAGCCTAGAAACAATGACAGCCTGGTAACAGGAAACACACTGCCACCTGAGCTTGGTTTCTAAGCATCACGCTCCACTACAAAGAATCACACACAGTCCCTTAGAAGCACCTGGTTCCACGGCTGAGTTAGGAAAAGTACATCTTATTTTTTTTGGGGGGGGGGGAGTGAGGAGATGGGGAGGCAGATAGGTGGGTAGAGAAAGCAAGAAACGGCTCCAAAATGCAGGAGGACAAAAAATTGAACAATCCTTAAAAATGTGTGAGAATGCAGCTAGACAGTGAATGGACTGTCTAGCTGCGCCAGGTTGCCCGGCCACACGGCCTGAAAGGCCAGGCTTTCGGGACGCCCTCACACCTCTCACCTACCTCCACAGGCATGGATTTGTAGTCTGCTCTTCAGGTCTGCCTCTCTCCGCCTCACAGGGGAACTGTGAAAGGAAGGCACTCATGTTTTCTTCTGGCTGCTAGAGCGTTTTCCTTTCGCCAAACACAGAAAGGGTTATAAATAAAATGACCGTTTTAACACTAACGTGGGAGACAGTGGCCAAACACATTAATTCTTAAGAGAGCCCCTGGACCACTTGTTGAGACCAAAATACTTCAGAGATGTCCCCTCTCCTGCTGGAAAACAGTACGGACAGACCACCCGTCACCCTGGAGGCTGTCAAATGTGTGAAATCCTTTTCACTTGTACAAAAAGTCCCCATGGGTGTGCTTGGCAAGGCTCCTGTGCTCAGCTGCCCTAGGGCCTCGAAGTCAGAGGCGGAGCATCTGAGGATGACCTGAGCACCAGGTCACAGGCATGGGCATCCCTCCAGAGCCCCTGCCGCAGCGCAAGCCCTGCCTGAGTCTCACTGAAAGTAATGCTTAAAGCAAACAAAAGACGAAACACTAAAATTTGACCTTGCGGTAATGACAAATACCTCACCCCGCCCCCGCGGCCTTTTCGTCAGACACACCACAAAAGTGCTTGGCCCACTTGCCTCTCCCTAGAAGTCCTAGGGAAGATTGTGCAGATGTGGCTTGGAAAGCAAATCAGCCATTGGTTTGGCTCAAGAAGATTTTTCTTTGTTTAGCAGTTCTTATAATGACTTTGTGATAGACAAATTCTTGACTTGAGCTACTGACCTAACTTGCCGGCGACTGTCTGGGAGGGACTGCATTCCTTATTTATTCTTATTTTCTTAGGTTATGAAGCGGGGGGGCCTCTGTGCAGTGGAGGGAGCATGGGTGCCTGTTCCACTTGCTAGAGTGGTTTAGAAATGTGTCCCCCACTTGGAGCTTGTTGGGTCTGCTAGGAATGTGCTGTTAAGGGTCCAGGAAATGTCTCAAATGGCGCCTCCCCCCCCCCCATAGATGCCTCATCTCTTGACCATTGTTGGGCTCCATATTGGATGGAGCTTCTGGAAGAGGCTGGAAGTTCCCCACCCCTCTTCTTTCCTGGTGTGTACCAGATGTGTGCTGGTGACCATCGAGAAGGAGCTCTGTCTGCCATGTTGAAGTTTCATTGCCTTGCTAATTAACGGAGAAGGGAACTGTACCTCTTGAAAGAGTCGAGGCAGATTGAGCTTGCAATGGCTTCCCTGTCTTGAGATGTCTGCACAGTTCAGAATGACAAGCCACTGAATGAAAGAGTAGCCCACGGGTCTACACACACACGAATAAGTACAGATATGATGGAAAGCCCTGCCCCTTTGGAACAGCGGTAACTGGCATGCGTAACTGACGCATGCTGGGAGGAAAAACACATCACAGAAGCAAGTGGTTCGTGGAGGATTTGTCCACTGATGGAAAGTGAAGAGGATAGAAGGAAGGAAGAAGATAAAACCTTCAGAACGTTTCTCCACAAAATGCTTGGAGGAATGATGCCCAAATAGTAGCTTTATGTGAAGGGAGCTGGAGCGGGTAGATACTGATTTGCCTGGCCGACCACAAGACTTTGAAGGGGTGCGTGGGCTCCACAAGCCCACCTACAGGGCACCTTTCCACGTTATTTCTACCAAAAAAATGTGGTCTGGAGATGGTTAAGGGGAAATAAGACCAGCCTAGAGTGGTAACCAGGCTAGAGATCTTGTATTCCTTAAGGTCATCTAAGATGGCAGGTGAAGGGAGGCTGATGAGCCATGACAATTAAATACAGCACATTCTCTCAGGGTCTTCGCCCAGGAAAAGAGCAAGAGCCAGAGAAAAGAGGGTGGGGGAGACTAGCTGGCAGTGGGGGAAATACAACGGAACTATGGTCTGAATGTTATAGTAAGAGTGCTTACGGCTGGAGCCTCCCAAATTTACACCGTTGTAATGTAAGCCAGTCTCTGTTTGGGGGAAGATCTGTCTTGATCTGGTTTGTGTTGCCATGATTGAATACCACACACTGGTTCGCTTACAAAGAACAGAAATTTATTTCTCAGAGTTCTGGAGGCCTGAAAGTCCACCATCAAGGTGCTGGCATTTGGCAAGGGCATTTCTTATGCACCGTCCTATAGCTAAAGGCAAGAGGGTGGGGACCAGCCGGGCTCATCTTTTGTAAGGGTAGAAACTTCCAGAATAAGGAGCCTACTCCTGTGACAATAGTATTCATTGGTTCCAGGGGGCACAGTCATCCCCATTGAATCCTCCTCCATATCTCCACTCACCAAGACAGTTGCACTGGGGATTCCGCTTCCAACACATAAAATTTGGGGGACACATTAGAACTCCCAGTCACGAGGAATCTGAGGGAAAAGGCCCAAGGATGTCTTTGGTCAGTTCTTGAAATCTTTCCTGTAGGCCAGATGACCAAAACCATAAATGGGTCTCATCTCACAAAACACTATGAGCAGTTGACCTCTGAACTGGGATTACCCATGACCCATTGAATTCTTTGTTTAATTTGCTAGACATATTGTCTTTGATATTCTTAAAAACACACATTTTCTAAAGGAAGGACTTTATGATAGCATCACATACAGAAAACACAGAACTTCATTTCTTACTTGGAGATACCCATCAAACAATTAATTCCAGGACCTAAGACCAGTCCTTTAGGTGTGTGTGCTGTGTAGACATGGTTTTTTTCATGCTTGCGACTTGTATTGACCACTTGCACCTGAACTTCATGGAAATGGAGCCAGATTGTGTTCTTTTGGTCTTGTCTTCTCTTGCTCAACACAGCTGTGAGAATTAGTCAAGCCTCAGTCCAGGCACTATTTGTTCCTTTCCTAAAAAAACTTTTAATTGATCCTTTGTGAATTTCACATCCGGTACTCCAATCCCGTTCTTCTCCCCTTCCCTCCATATCGGCCCTCCCCCCTGCAACCTCTCTCGCAAAAGAAAACAAATGAAAAAAAAAAAAAAAAATCTAGCCTTGGAAGCTGTTGGCCGGCTCTCCCAAGTCCACACCAGCAGGGCCAGCTCTACTGTGTTGCCCAGATGAGGTGCAGAGCCCGCTCCCGAGTGCCACAGCCAGCAAGGGGCAGGACCAGCTCTTCTGCTCTCAGGGCCCGCTCTCCCACAGCACAGTGAATCAGAGTTGGGCCTAGCTCTCCGGGCTCACGCCCTCAGGACCAGCTTTCCTATGCTGCCCAGGTGAGGTGTGGGACCAGCTCTCCCATGCCCACACCTTGAGGAGCCAACCCAGGTAAGCACAGTGCTGGGACAGCAACATCATTTCAGGCAGCAGCCCAGACCGTGGATACCTGAGTGGCCCTTGGTGGTAATGGGGGCCGCAGACATTAACACAGACCCCAGCTGTGGCAGAGCTGTGGACCCAGACATGGTTCTCGGTGGCAGCCTAGGCCCCCACACATCCCCATGGCTTCAGCAGGCACTACGGGCTCCTCATATTGGCCTGTTCCTCACCGCCGTTGCATCTCCAGTTCCACATCTCTCCACAGCACATAAACTGCTCCGCTTCTCTCTCTCTCTCCCATTTCTCCATCATGTACTCCATCTTTCCCATCTCTCCATTATATATTTGCTCATGGTAGCAGCGCCGGGGCGGGCACTTGTGTGTCGTCTTCCAGGCTCCCTCAGCTGCATGACCCATTCGTTCCCGTGAAGTCTGCTGCTGCGCGGCTGCAACACAAGTACCCATTCTCTCCTTGGCGTGACCTTGGGCTAGGGTCGCTCGGCGAAGCCTCTTGTACTCCCTTGAATACCTCACTTTAAGGAACTAGGCTGAGAAGAGCTGCAGGGATGGAGGGAAGATTTTGAGGCTCAGAAAACTTTCTGTAGGAAACGAGATGGCAAACACTTGGGGCTCTGCAAGCCGTACATTGCATTGTGATGAGTCATAAGCAATGCACGGACTGACGGGCCTACCTGCGCCGTACATTTTACTTGAAAAAGCCGTTTTGTCTACAAAGCCCAGCCTATTTCTGCAATGCTGCTGTAGGTGTTTGGTTTGCTCTAGCAGAGTGTGCAGAATGGTTTTCCAAAGAGGCTGTCCCTTAAATCTGCTAAGCCGTGTGCGGCAGAGGCAGCGGAGCTGCAGCTGATGCCCAGCCTCGCCAGCCCTTCGAACGGCCATCTCGCTGTTTTAGCCGTTGTTCTGGTTTTGGTTTTAACTTGTGATCCCATGACACTCATGATGCCAAGCGCTTACACTCTGTGCATTAACCCTTTAAATAGTCTCACTTAAAACACGTTGATGGAAGTCTCTGGGCGCGTTGTTGGTGAATAGAACCTCTCTCTCACTTGCAGGGCACGTCCTGGTTATGAATCTGGATTGTGGATTGCTACAGATTCATTATGATCTGACAGCCTCTGTGGATGAAGAGTCAAAGAGCAGCTTAGCCAGGTCCTCTGCTCAGTGTCTGTCAGGAAGCTTCAGTCGGGCTGGCAACCAGGAGCAAAGTCTCATATGTGTCTCACGTGGAGAAGGACCTGTTTCCATTCTCACATGGCCGAGGGCAGCTTTCAGCTCCTAGAGAGAGGTCAGTCCGTGGGCCTGAGTGACTTGTGCTTCTGAAGGTTGTCCTTAGTGTCTTACTACACAGGGTTTCCCATCATGACCATGTCTCCAAGCTAGCCAGGTAAAGGCTCTCTGCATTCGAGGGTATGGTGTGACCATTTCTTCCCAGATCTAAGCATTTCATCCGGAGTGGAAGCTTGTTCAGTAACTCCAAACAGCCCCAGGAAGTCCTTGAAACCGATCAAATTTCTAGGCTCCCTGCCCCGCCCAAGAAAACATAGTAAATAAAGATTGTTGGGGTCACCCCCAACGAACCCCCTGGAGAAGCGGAGACTAGCCAAGGGGCCTTATAAGGCTCAGACAACTGGGCCACTGGGAAAGGACACTGTCCAATGTGTTGATCTGCCTGTAGGCTGTGCAGTGATCTCCAGCTTTGTGAGCTGTCACCCATGCTGGGGTGGTGGGCTTGGGTGATGCAGCCATCTTTGAGTCATTTCTGCTCCTGTAAGTGACCCCTCACCCATATTTCTGTAAGTAACCCCAATAAAGTCATTGGTTCACCAAGTTGGACTTCAGTGGTGTCCATACTTTAGTCTGTCATGGTTTCCCTATCTGCGTGGTGAGCAGGTGTGTGTGTGTGTGTGTGTGTGTGGTCTCCTCAGGAAAAGTCTGTCACACAACAGGGATATACAGTCTCCTGGTAAACACACACACACACACACACACACACACACACACACATGTGCACTGGCACTCACATGCACACACACAGATGCTCTGGGGGTAGTTTTTTGATGATGTTGGCATTGGAAATCAAGACCCTGTGCATCCTAGGTCAGTGTTGTACCAGTGAGTACCATCCTTGACCTTCTTCTAGGAGTCTGATTAGAATAAAATCTGCAGATCCATATGAGACCATTACAGTCCATGAAATTATGAATCATGTTTTTGTTCTTTTCAGATACCCCTGAACAACATTTTGTAATTTCTAGCACCAAGGTCTTGCAATTATTTTATTAGATTACTTCTAGGTGTATTTCAAGTTAAGGTTTACTCAACAAAAATTACATAAGCTCACTGTGTGCAACATGTTTTTATGGCTGTATATATTCTGAAATAGCTGCTTCAATGAAGCCAATCAGTATATCCATTCCATGACATAATTACATAATTATATATTAAACACCTACTCTCTTGGTATTGTGTAGTTTTAATATGAGCAGGTACTTAGAGTAGGGCAACAGAGAGACGAGCTCACCTCTGCAGCAAAGACCTGCCTCGGAAAGCCACCAAGCTGCAGACACACAATGGTGTTAATCAACTCACAAGCTCAGCCCATTCGCTGTCTGATTGCATTCCAGAGGACAACACAGTTGTCATGGGAGCCTTCAGCATTTATACCACACCAGCACTACAATAAACCTAAGAGCAGATTTACTGAAAACTTCATGTTTATTGATATTGCTAATAAAAGAATTTCAGACTAGAAAGATCTCCTGAGTTGAGCTCTACAGGGCCTTTTCTTTTGGTATCTATCTTTTGACTCTAGATACAGGCTTTGAATCTGACAGGTTGTTTTCCTGGGAGTCTGTTATCACAGAGGAAGCCAAAGAGCCTATCAAGTTGTGTATGTTGTGATAATTACACATGGGGGTGGTTTCTGTAATTCACTATTTCTATAATTTACCCATAGCTTTATTAATACCATGGTGTGATTCCTTTGAACTAATGTCCATATTTTCCATCAGTTTAAGCAGATTCTAAATTTCTTCTTCTCCTTCTTAAATTTATGTGTGTTTGTTGGTTCACATGTATGTGTGTGTACCATATGCTTGCCCAGTGCCCAAGGAGGTCAGAAGAGAATGTCAGATCCCTGGAACTGGAGTTATGGATGGATGTGAGCTGTCCCACAGGTGCTAGGAGCAGAAGCCAGGTCCTCTGCAAGAACAAGTGCTCTTAACCTCTGAGCCATCTTTCTAGCCCCCCTTTTTATTTTTAACTCAAAAATATTATGGAATAATTATGATTGTGTGTGTGCGCGTATGCGTGTGTGTGTGTGTGCACGTGTGCGTGTGTGTGTGTGTGTGTGTGTGTGTGTGTGTGTGTGTGTGTCACTCTCCACATCATTTTTTGAGGGAGGATCTCTCATTGAGCCTGGAGGTAGCTGATCCTGCTAGACTGGCTGACCAAGCCACATGGTCTTCCAGGCTCCAACTCTACACCTGCACTGATACACTCAGTTGTTAGTGTGCAGTGAGAATCAAATGCAGGTCCTCAGACTTGTGTAGCCAGAGCTTTACCAACCAGGCCATCTCTCCAGCCCTAGTACATGATGCTTTGAAATGTGTACAGATTGTACAATCTTCATAAAGGTCCATGTAAACACATGTATTTCTATGTGCTTAATATATTCAAAGAAGTTCTAATTTTCTACAAATATTCTTACTATTCATTGTTACCACCCACAATCAACCCATTTTGCAACAGAGCACCGGTTATTTTTGTTACTCATGGTGATGAAGTTCCCCTGGGAACTTTGCCTCATCCATAACACACATCCTTCTGGTAAACATTGTGCTCTCAATTTTTATGGTTCCCACTCTTTTCAACTCTACATCTGAGATCATACAGCATCTTTCCATTTCTTGCTTAGTTTGTGTGACGTAATGCTGTGTGCTTCATTACAAGTCAGAATCGCATGATTTGATCTTTATGTGATCAAATGGTGGCCTCTTCTGTGCATGGGCTGCATTTCCTTTACCCACTCACCAGCTAATGGACACTCAAGATGCTTCCATTTCCTGGTATTGTAAGGGGTGCTACAGTGAATTGGAGAGTGCAGCTGTGTCTCCATCAAATTAGTTTCATATCTATCACATCTATATTCAGTAGTAGACCATTCTTAATTTTTCAGAAGCCGCTACAAAAATTTTCATGATGACTACTATTTCTTATGCATTCCTACCGTGAGTATACAAAGCATATATTTTTCACCCTGTCCACACCAAGACTTGGTGTCCTTTGGTGAATTTGTGTTTTCTATACCCATGTGTGGATAGGGGAGTGTTGTGGGATAATCTTTTTGTGCACTGTGAAGATGTGTCTCTGCCTAAGGCCCCTTCTGATTGGTTTAATAAAGAGTTGAATGGCCAACAGATATGAGAGGATAGATGGGATTTCCATGGAGACAGAAGAACTCGGGAAGAATTTGAGGTACATGGATTTCACTAAGAGACAGTGAGTCAGACATATAGAATGGAGGAGAGGTAAAGAGCCACATGGCAGAACATAGATTAACAGAAATGGTTAAAATTATAAGAGATAGTTGGGAACAGGCCTAAGCTAAGGCCAAGGTTTCATAATTAATAATAAGTCTCCATGCCATTATTTGGGGCCTGGTGGTCCAAAGAAAATTCAACAAGAAAGATCCACAACATTTGGCATTCAATGTGCAGGCCCACCAACTTCCCAGAGCTGGAGTGGGTAACTAGCTTCCTGCCAGTACCCATAGGCATGAGGCTCAGCGCTCACCAGAGGGCACACAGTGACTGCAGCCTAGAATCAGTGGGGTGGCCTGCTGAACCAACCCTAGAAGGGCGGAGCCAGCTGTGACGAGCCACAAGAATATAAGAAGTCCAGCTGTGTATTAAAGCTATACCTTGACCAGACCAAGGGTCAGTCAAGTGGGAAGCCATTTAGCATGGACTATTTGGTGTTACACAGCTTGATATTCAGCTGCGCCTTGCTATGAATTCCTTGTGCTCATAATTCTCCTAAAATGTATATGTGTGTGTGAACCTCCATCTCAAAGTACTTGGATAAAGTCACATAGACAGAACCTTCTGCCTCTGAGTTCCCAGCTTGTAGATGTAACCAACCGTCTTATTAAATAAGAAACACAGAGCCGATTCAGAGAAGAAAGCCAAGAGGTCAGAACTAAGAGCCTTACCCTTCCTGCTTCAGCTATCCTGCTTCAGCCAAGAGAGCTCTCCGAAAAAAGGGCCTACTTCCTGTGTGTATGTCTTTTTATAGTCTAGCTGTTCTGCCTTCTCATTGGTTGTAAACTTAAACACGTGACTGCCTTGTCACTGCCTGTATGTACCGCCCTCCGGGTCCTTAAAGGCATGCGCCACCACCGCCACGCACTTGCTATGGCTCTAAAACTCTGACCCCCAGGCAACTTTATTTATTAACATACAATTAAAATCACATTTCAATACAAGTAAAATACCACCACATTTCCCCTTTTCTATTTTAATAAAAAGGAAAAAAAAGAAAAAGGTTATAACTAACAAAAGAAAAACTATATACAAAAGTACAATAACTATATACAATATATACAAATAATTAATGTCTAAACAATGTCTAGTCCATTTGTATTTGACAAATTCAGAGATAATAATTTCGTTATCCTATTTTGTTAAGTCCAAAATGTATCTAATTCACTTTCTATCCTAATTAATCTTCAACTATAACTAACTAATCTTCAACTCCCTCAGAGACCCAAGAAGGAAATAATATTAGCTAACAAAAATAAAAACAGGAAGTACATGCAAGCAACTTCCAAAAAATTGTGAGTTGACAGAAACAGCCAGCTGCCTGGACAGTCATCTGAGGTTTCTCCGCAGTGTTGGGGCATCATCTCAGCCTATAGGCTTAGCGTATCTGACAGACTCATTTGTGAAGTAGGATGTACACAAGGTCAACAGTTCAACCTCACATTGGGTGAGAGCAGTCCATGTACCAGAAACACCTGAATTCCACTAGTGTCATGTCATGATTCAGGATTTTAAATTCTGGAAATTGTTGATGGTTTTTTAATTCAGCTGTCCATTCTTCTTGGCTGTGTGCATATGGCTTCATCTCAGCATCCCATTCTTCTCCACATCCCTCTATTAAATGCCAATCTACTATTGAGAGGCGTGAGCTTAGTTACTCTTCAAGAATAACTGTTTCAGCTGCTGTTCCATTGCACATCAGAAGCCATCGGCCCACTGCCTGTTCAGCTGCCTTCGAAGAAAAGGGCACTGTACCTTTTCCGGATTGCGAAGGCCACTTCAGGGATGGTACCATATTGTCCTGGCCTCAGAAGATGCCTTTTGATAAAGCCATAAAAACACTTGTTTTGGCAAGAATCAGTAGTCCTTGTTTTGTGTCCTGTCTGTCCTGTTCTTCAGTTGATTCGAGGATACTCTGTTGTCCAGTGGCTAACTTTTGCCACAATGAAAGGTAACTCCACATGCAGTTTCTTCAATGCCCATATTTTCTCTGAAGTAGATTGGTACTGCCAGGAGCCTACATGTCTCATAGTCATAACAAAAAAGAAAAATTTTCTAAGTTACTGAAACATGTTAAATGCCATATTCTGTAGATCTCTGAAGGGTTTGAAGATGACCTGTCTAAAATATATCTGCTCAATTTTTAAAACATATCTAATATGACTACAAGTTCTATTGTAATGTCTAACTACTAACTTTCATTTCTTTATATCCTAATAGTTGGTAATAATAACATTCAAGGATCAGAAAATTGCATTGTTAAATGAATGGTATAAGTACAATTAGAAATATACATATAACATTTTCTAACAATATCAATTTCAATATATATATAATTTGTATACAATATAAAACAATCCAATCCAATGTAAAGTATTTAAAACTAGTAATTGTCTTTTTCTTCTTCTTTCTTTCTCTTTTTTTTTTTAAACAAGAACCTTAAATCTAATCTGCTTAGCCTTTTTCTTAACCCTTGACAACAACTTGTAACCAACCCCCCTAAACAATGAAAATTATCCCAGACCCAAAACCCATTAAAAAAGACCAAAAAACCACCCACCCCACACCACCTCTTTGGGAATGTGGGCGTCGTATTCTTAAAATTGCTTCCTGCTGGGTATGGGCGAAGTTATCTTTATCCTGAAAGAAAAATTTTAGGTTAATTGTCAAATTCTAGGAAAGGTAACTATATCCTTCATTATCCATTCTGTGTATAATGCCAAAGTTCAGGGTTTATCTCAAGTCCTTATTCAAGTAGTCTTTGAGACTGGATCATCTCAGCTAGTCATCTCAAAATTGCTCTGAGCACCTTGTAGTTCAAAGCTGATCTGTAGATGATGTTTGTCAGCTTAGTGATGTTATTATTGTCCACGTGGAATTGTTGTTGTTGTGGGGCCCCAATTTCTTCCTGGAGACTTCAGTTGATGTTAGGCCTGGCCGTGAATTCCTGCAGAAAACTGATAAGAGACTCGAACACAAAGACATATATATGCAGCTAACTGAAGCCTTTTCTTTTTTTAGAATTAATTAGTACTCTATATGACCATTCATATCTTAACAAAGTTTAAAATGTATATATATATATTAATCTTGTAAGTTTTGATATAAAATTTATACTTTAAGAAAAGTTTAAAGAATCAGAATAGAATCAAAGAGTTGAGATTAGTAATAGAATAGTCCCTTAATTAATTTGGCTTTTCTCCTGTCTCATAGCAGAAGATGGCTCTTTTATTCTGGCATGATACAGGGAGTTTGCATTTTCCTTTTAACAACATGCTTGAGTTTAAAGAAGGAGAGAGCCATTCTCCAACTCCAAAGTCAGCTTTAAATTTTAATTGAACTGGGACTATTAGAAGACCAATAGTGTTAAATCTTTAGAGAAAAGCAGAAACAAACATTTAGGAAGACATAAAATTTTTTAGATAATATATACCCATACGCCATTTCACTCTGCTTCCTGGGATAGATGATTTGTCCCTTTTCTTCAGTTGTCTTATTTGTCCAGTGTTCTTCAGATTCCTTAACCTTCATTCTCCTAAAAGACAAAAACAAAAACCTTTCCCCAAGACTAATTTTGGGGATGTTCCTTTTTGGCAAGTTATTATCTGATTAAATGAAAAGACATGTGTTCCTGGTATAAGTTAGTTTAAATTGGATGTCCGTGTTGGTTGATGAGCTATCACCTCCTCTAATTAAGAGGTTTCTCTTGTTCAAATCGAACCTTTATCAATTTTGATGGTACCCACAACTTATCTTCTCCTGTAGAAACAAAAGCAAAACCTCGTCCCCAGTGTAACACATACCCTGGTTTCCATTCTGAGGTCAGCACATCCTTAAAGTATATAGGCTGATTTAATTCTGTAGTTTTTTCTATTATCCAATGTCTCTCTGCAGCTGTTGTTCCTTTCTCATTGGCATTAAGAAAATTCAAAGTTAATAGAGCATTATGCAGTCTATTTCTGGGGGTTTTTGTTACCCCTTTCTGTTTATTTAGCATATCCTTTAGAGTTCTATTTGATCTTTCTATAACTGCTTGACCTGTAGGATTATGTGGTATGCCTGTAATATGCTTTATATTGTAATAAGCAAAAAACTGTTTCATTTTAACAGAGACATATGATGGAGCATTGTCAGTTTTGATTTGTGCAGGTATACCCATGATGGCCATAACTTCTAGCAAATGAGTGATTACAGAATCAGCTTTTTCAGAACTCAAAGCAGTTGCCCACTGAAATCCTGAATAAGTATCGATAGTGTGGTGTACATATTTCAGTTTTCCAAATTCTGCAAAGTGAAACACGTCCATCTGCCAGATTTCATTCCTTTGAGTACCCTTTGGGTTACATCCTGCTGGTAATGGCGTTTGATTGTAGAAAGAACAAGTAGGACATTTCTTTATTATTTCTTTGGCTTGTTGCCAGGTTATGGAAAAATCCTTTTTTAAACCTTTACTATTAACATGATATTTTTTATGAAATTCTGAGGCCTCCAGCACATTTCCTATCAATACTTTATCAATCTCATCATTGCCTTGTGCTAGAGGGCCTGGCAGACCAGTATGGGATCGGATATGAGTTATATATAAAGGATGACTCCTTTTCCTGATTGTATCTTGTAATTGAATAAATAGTGAAGTTAATTCTGAAGCATCAGGGATAAATTCTGCAGTCTCAATATGTAATACTACTCTTTCAGCATACTGAGAGTCAGTTACTATGTTGAGAGGTTCTGAAAAATCCATTAATACCAACAGAATAGCATACAATTCTGATTTTTGAACTGAATTATAAGGACTTTGAACCACTTTACTTAAATTTTCTGATTTGTAACCTGCCTTTCCTTGTTTGTTGGCATCTGTATAAAATGTACGAACTCCAGATATGGGCTTTTCCCGTACAATTCGAGGCAAGATCCAATCAGCTCTCTTTATAAGATCAATTCTATCGCTTTTGGGATATTTGCTGTTAATTTCTCCCAAAAAATTACTGCAAAGCCGGGCGGTGGTGGCGCACGCCTTTAATCCCAGCACTCGGGAGGGCAGAGCCAGGCGGATCTCTGTGAGTTCGAGGCCAGCCTGGACTACCAAGTGAGTTCCAGGAAAGGCGCAAAGCTACACAGAGAAACCCTGCCTCGAAAAAAAAAAAAAAAAAAAAAAATTACTGCAAGCTCTTTGCCAAGGTTCACTTTCTGTCCATAATTTTTCAATGTCCTCCTTAGTTAAAGGTACGACAATTTCTCCTGGGTCTATTCCTGCTAATTGACAAAGTCTCAATTTTCCTTTCCAAATCAAGTCAGAGATTTTTTCCACATAAGTTTTTAATTTTTTATTTGGTTTATTTGGTAAAAATATCCATTCCAATATAATATCTTCCCTCTGCATTAATATTACTGTTGGAGAATGCCTAGAAGGTAAAATAACCAAAATGCAATCCAGCTTTGGATCAATATGATCCACGTGCCCTTGATGTACTTTCTTTTCTACCAAGGCCAATTCTTTCTCAGCTTCAGGTGATAATTCTCTTGGACTATTTAAGTCCTTGTCACCTTCTAAGGTTTTGAACAAATTATGCAGTTCATCATTTTTTACCCCAACAATAGTTCTTAGATGAGAAATATCTCCAAATAATCTTTGAAAGTCATTAAGAGTCTGTAGTCTATCTCTCCTAATTTGCACCTTTTGGGGTCTAATTTTTTGTAGCTCTATTTTATATCCTAAATAATTAATAGAATCTCCTCTTTGCATCTTTTCAGGAGCAATTTGTAATCCCCAGCAAGGCAAAATTTTCTTTACTTCTTCAAACATTCTTTCTAAAGTATCTGCATTTGAATCAGCTAGTAAAATATCATCCATATAATGATAAATTATAGATTTAGGAAATTTTTTACGTATCACTTCCAATGGCTGTTGTACAAAATATTGGCACAGAGTTGGGCTATTCAACATTCCCTGTGGGAGGACCCTCCATTGAAATCTTTTAACCGGTTGAGAATTATTATAAGTAGGCACCGTGAAAGCAAATCTTTCTCTGTCTTTTTCTTGTAACGGTATTGAAAAGAAACAGTCTTTTAAATCAATAACTATGAGAGGCCATCCTTTTGGTAACAGAGTAGGCAAAGGAATTCCAGATTGTAGAGAGCCCATTGGCTGAATTACTTTGTTAATTGCTCTAAGGTCTGTTACCATTCTCCATTTACCAGATTTCTTTTTAATAACAAATACAGGAGAATTCCAAGGGCTGGTTGATTCCTCAATATGCTGAGCATTTAACTGTTCTTCTACCAGCTCTTCTAAAGCCTGGAGTTTCTCTGTTGTTAAAGGCCATTGCTGGACCCATACAGGCTTGTCTGTTAACCATTTTAAAGGTAGAGCTGTTGATGTCTTTGGAAGATCATCAGTTGTTGTGCCCTGTTCTTGTATAATATGGATGGCTGGTGACCATTCAGAATATTGCCTTCTAATATTTCTCTCAGAATCATGTGCTAGTTTATGATTTGTTTCTGAGATTGGAGGGATGTTAATCTGAGTATTCCATTGTTGTAACAAGTCTCGACCCCACAGGTTCATAGCTATGTTAGCTACATATGGTTTCAATTTTCCTCTCTGTCCTTCTGGACCTATACATTCAAGCCATCTTGCACTCTGTTTCACCTGAGATAATGTCCCAATTCCTAACAGTTGAACGTTTACCTCCTGAAGAGGCCAAGTTGGATGCCAAAATTCTGGTGCAATTATGGTAACATCCGCACCTGTGTCTTCCAGACCAGACAACAAAACACCATTTATTTTTATCGATAATTTTGGTCTTAGTTCATTAATAGAAGTTTGCCAAAAATTTTTCTTTATGTTTTCTCCTGAATTTTCTATTCTCTCTGTTTCATCATCCTGACCAGTATGACTTATTCCAATAGGCATTTGGTTATTTAATTGCTCTGAGTAGGAGTTTCCTCTACAACTGCAGGAAAGGTTTGAACTGGATTTGCTATTGGGGCCTGCATGAGGTCCCTCTGGGAGTTTCCCGAAGACTGAGGCAAAGGATTACCCTGTCTGTCCCTTGTTGATCTACATTCGTTGGTCCAGTGTTTTCCCTTACCACACCTTCTGCATACTCCAGAAGGAAGGGGCATTCTGTTGCCATTGTTCCTTGAAGAAACATTGTTTCTAGGAATGACCTGTTTACAGTCCCTTTTCAAATGTCCTTGCTTTCCACATCCAAAACATCTAACATTTCTCAAACCTTTTGAAATTGCTTCTCCTACCCATGTATCATCATGCTCATGAGCTTCAACATTAACTGTGTCTCTAATCCAATCTTCCAAAGGTGCAGATCTTGCCTTTAACGGCCTGATTATTGTTTTGCATGCTGCATTCACATTCTCAAAGGCCAAAGATTCAATTATTATCTTACTAGCTTCTGAATCCGGGACCATTCTCTTTACTGCTGAAGCCAGTCTTTGTAAAAAATCTGTGAAAGATTCTTTTGGGCCTTGTACAACCTTTGTAAATGACTCAGTTTTTTTTCCTGGTTTCTCAACTCTGTCCCATGCATTCAAGGCTGCTGTTCGAAATAAAATTAGGGTTTGGACATCATATAAACATTGTGTTTGTGCTGAAGCATATTGACCTTCTCCAATAAGCTGATCCTGGCAGACTTGTATTCCTTTATCCCTCCACTGTTTTTCTATGTTTTTAGCTTCGTCCTTGAACCAAGTTAGCCACTGAAGCCTTTGACTGGGTTCAAGAACAGCTTGTGCCAGCTCCCGCCAGTCCTGTGGTACAATCCTATTATATGTTGACCAAGAGTTTAACATTTGCTTTACATATGGGGAATGCATGCCATAAGATACTATTGCCTCCTTAAACCTTCGTAAATCTAACATTTCAATTGGAGCCCAAATATTTTGTGTAGTCATTTGATCAGGTGACTGCTGTATGGTTACTGGACAAACTAAGAGTGACTGTGTGAAAACAGGCTTTCTTTCTGTAACCCTATGATCCAATCTTGAAGCAACTTCACTGTTAGTTTCTTCTGTCTGAGTTTTTACAGGTTTAATAGGTTTTTCTAAAGCTGTCACCCTGGCATTTAAATTGATTATCTTTTTAAATAGTAAAATGAGGATAAACATAGTAATAAAATGCATAATTCGATCAACATTAATCTTCTCATATAGCTGTTCCATTGTCAGACTGTCTAAAATTGCAAACAAAGCCCAACTTTCTTCCAATGTACACAGAAAACCCATTTTTTTTTAAATGTGGAAAAAAAATTTCTCTTTTAAATAGTTTCCTTTAAAATATCTGATATGTTAAGTGACTTACCAATCCTCGTAGACCAGTACAAATGCGAGGGAATTTCAAAACAGCCACCTAGTGTCTGAGGTGTGAATCCAGAGAGAGAGAGAGAGAGAGAGAGAGAGAGAGAGAGAGAGAGAGAGAGAGCAAGCGTAGCCACAAGTTCTGCCTAAGAGCTTGAATCCAGCCACGTGTTCCCGCAAGTTCTGCCTAAGAGCTTGAATCCTGCCACGTGTTCCCACTTGAGCCTAGTCAAGCCTTGGCTCTGGCTACCTTAAGCTCCAACCACGTGCGTTGGCTTTACAGGCAGGGGTCCTGTTCGGCAGGGCAGGCCTGAGTTGTTTGTAGCACTGGCTTTAAGCAAGTAGCTCAAGGTTAGTCCGGCCTGAGGCCAAGCCGACCACGGCCCGGGCTAGGGAGCCGGCCGCCCTGGCGGGAAACCGGACCTGCCGGCCGCCCTGGCGGGAACCCGGACCTGCCGCCAAGCCAAGTTAAGCGGTTTTTAATGGATTCTTGTCACGTAGGGCGCCAAATGTAGATGTAACCAACCGTCTTATTAAATAAGAAACACAGAGCCGATTCAGAGAAGAAAGCCAAGAGGTCAGAACTAAGAGCCTTACCCTTCCTGCTTCAGCTATCCTGCTTCAGCCAAGAGAGCTCTCCAAAAAAAGGGCCTACTTCCTGTGTGTATGTCTTTTTATAGTCTAGCTGTTCTGCCTTCTCATTGGTTGTAAACTTAAACACGTGACTGCCTTGTCACTGCCTGTATGTACCGCCCTCCGGGTCCTTAAAGGCATGCGCCACCACCGCCACGCACTTGCTATGGCTCTAATAGCTCTGACCCCCAGGCAACTTTATTTATTAACATACAATTAAAATCACATTTCAGTACAAGTAAAATACCACCACACCAGCTCCTCTTTCACATTTGTTTTGGGTATCTGCCTTTTGCAAATATCCTCCTAAGCTACTTCCTAAAATAGGGCCAACCCCAAACAAAGCCTTGAAAGATGAGCAAGGAACAGATAGCTACCAGACCATCTGCTAGACGCCTGAAGCCCCCTCGAACTAAACATCCTTTTGGAGACAACCTGTCTCCCAGGCCAAGTTCCTGGTCCCCTAGATGCATAGCTTTGTTTCTGTGCAAAGAAGCTCAGATCATCCCCTTTTCTTGAGGCCTAGTGGCATTCCAGAGCAATTGACTGAGAACAAAAGAGGTTTTTACATATTAAGGTGGAAGGTAGGGTGGAGCGACATTCCTGAGGAGGCAGAGAACAGTGTGGCCAGGGGAAGAAGAAACAGGAGTTTTTGGTAGAGGAGACAGAACAGCATGACCAGGGAAAAGGGAAGAACACAGAGGTTTCATAGATGGTAAGGCAGAACTCTTGTAGAGTTCATCAGAGCCAGGAGTATAGAGCAAGTAGAGATGGAGGGCGAAGAAACAGGATGAAGATGAGGCTGGAAGCATAAGAGCTTAGTTGTTAGCAGGACTATGAGATGGAAGTAAATGAGGGGACAAAGAGGAACTGAGTGTCAGGACGGAACTGAAGCTATGGAGACAGGATTTCATCCCAGAGAAGTAAAGTAGACAGACAAAGAGCTTGGTGCATCTAGATTTATTCCTGCCCTGAATGCCTGATGGAGCTGCAGCTGTAAAGACAGAATTTTGTCTTAGAGGAATAAAGTTAACATGAGAGTATAGTGTACATAGATTTTTTCCCCTTAGATATCCCATGCCGGACATAGCATCTTCCCTGGACTCTGGGCAATCTATAGGCAGCCACCAGTGTCAAGTGCTAAATGGAGCCATGTGGAAGAGAACTGGTTTGGCTCATATGGTCAGAGAACACTTCAGACATGCAAAAAGCCAGGTCCAGATGCGGGGGGCAGGATGATGGACCTCTGAACAAGTACAGTACATTTGAAAATGTGCTTAGGTGCTGAAGAAAGAAAAGAAAATGAGTATAGACAGTCATGGAAAAAAATAGTTTTAAAAATAATAAAGTCTTTAAAGAGAGTAATAGAATATAAAAAGATAATCCATGTAAAAATGGAAAATAACACAAGGCATCTGGGTTCTATATAGTTCTTTGTTGATTTTAAAATGTTTAGGTGCTAATGAACAAAAATGGCAGCTGTTGACATTGGATGGTAGGAGAAAAACTACTAAATTAAACCAGCCTATATATTTTAAGGATGTCTTAACTTCAGAATGGAAGTTGGGAAATGTGTTACTTTGAGGGAGGGATTGTGCCTTTGTTTCCATGGGAAATGAAAAGCTGTGGATTCCTTCAAAATTAATGAAGATCATATTTGACTGGGAGAGACCTCCTGAAAATCTTGGCTGCAGACATATGGGAAGAAACCAGGAGGAACTACAGGACAGGTGATGTGTGTGTTGTTGCTCTGCATGGGAACAGCTCTGAGGCTGGATAAGACACAATAAATCCTGCTAGCTACAGAGTCTTCACAACTCAATATTACATACCATCTCTTCATACTACTTGGATGGAGATTTATATTACAGTTTGGTTATGCAGTCCAAAAGGACTTATAAAGTTGACAGATGCCTTTTCCCTGCTCAAACATATAGAAGAGAATCATCTTTAGTTGATTTGTGCACACTACACATTCCATACCTGTGTTATGCAGGTATGTATATTACCTTTAAATGTTTGTGTGTTTTCAGAAAAAAGGACCAGACACCAATGAAGACAATGCCTAGGTGATCCAGCCTCTCAGAGTACCTCTGCTGCAGTTTCCTCAAAAATCTGTGTCTGGAACAACTTCAAAGCTGCTAGCTGAGATGGTCCAGCCTCATAGACTACTCCAGCCAGGATTTTAGATAAGCTCTGCACTTTCCCAGTATACCAAGACTAGACAACACCTAGCTCCCCCAGGACTTGACTATTATTCCAATTTTGTCAGGGTTCCCTAAAGATGCCATCAACCCCAGACAACAGGAAGTAATTTTAAGAACACAAAGCCCACATTCCCAAGAGGTGGGGTGGTGGGTGGTTTTTGATCATTCGGTGGGTTATGGAGGTTTGCCATCATTTGGGGAGGTTGTTTGCAAGTTGTTACTGGTCATGGTCAAGGAAAAAAACTAAGCAAAGGAGGTTAGATTCAGGGATCTTTTTCTGAAAAGAAAATAGGAAGGATAGAAATGATAGGGTCAAAGGGAAGATTATTGAACCTACTTTTGAACTAAAAAGCAACTACTAGTCTCGAATATTTTACATTGGTATAGATTTTGTATATTGATACAAATTTAAGGTTATTTTTGTTATAACATGCTGTATATATGTTCTTGTTTAAGGTATTGTACATATGCGACTCGTATAAAAATGTAATGCAAGTTCTAGTCCTTGAAAGCTATTATTACAAACTGTTTAGAATAATTAAGAAATGCAGATTAGTTGTTAGTAATCTATAACAATCAAACTTGTAGTCATGTTAGGTATGTTTTCAAGGTCAAATAGATATGTATATTATATATATATAGGTGGTCTTCAAACACTTCAGAGTTCTACAGAATATGGCATTTAAGATATTTTAATAACATAAGACTTTTCATGACAATGAGATACATCTGCTCCTGGCAGCACCAATCTACTTACTTAAAAAAAAAGGATAATGGGCATGAAGAACCGCCATATGCAGTTTGCTTTTATTGTGGCAAAATTACCCACTGGTTAAGAAACTGCCCTTGCCTCAGCTGCTGACAGAATGCTGTCCTAACTGGACAAGTAGGACACAAAAGAAGGCAGCTGCTGAACTTTGCCAAGACAGGGTAGGACAGTCCTTCAAAATTCCTGCTTCACAGAAAAGTCTGTCAGACATTCTAGGCCAAAGATGGATGCTCCAATGTTGCACTTCCTGTTTACTCAGGTAATGTTTAATCCTTCTCAGGTCTCTGATGAATTGAAGACAAGATAGTTATACTCTTTGTTGTTGTTGTTGTTGTTGTTGTTGTTACCAAATTCAGAACAGAAATTTATAAAAAGAGATGTGAAGTTTATAGGGTTGAGAGACATAAAAGTTTAAGTTGTTTATCCAAGAAAATGTTTTAAGGTCCACAAAGACATTTTTAGGTTGATAATACAAGTTATGATAGAAAGTGGTTTAGGTATAAAACTTTGAACTCACCAAGACAGGATAGATAATAGAGTATTTTCTCCAAATTTGCCAAATACTAATGGACTGGACATTGTGAACACAATTCTTACCGGATAATTGTTCTTATTTTATATATAGATAGATAGATAGATAGATAGATATAGATATAGATATAGATAGAGATAGAGATAGATATAGATATAGATATAGATATAGATATAGATATAGATATAGTTTCGTTGTGTTAGAGTTAAAACCTTTCCTTTTTATTTAGACAAAAGGGGGAAATGCTGTGGGATAATCTTTTTGTACACTGTGAAGGTGTGTCTCTGCCTATGGCACCTTCTGACTGATTTAATAAAGAGATGAATGGACAATAGCTAGGCAGGAAGAGTATAGATTGGCCTTCTGGGGAGAGAGAGGAACAAACTCGGGAAGAATCTGAAGTACATGGATTTCATCAGCAAGACATGGAGGGAGTCAGATGTACAGAATGGAGGGGAGGTAAAGAACCACGTGGCAGAACATGGATTAATATAAACGAGCTAATTTAAGTCAAAAGAGCTAGTTGGGAACAAGCCTAAGCTAGGGCCAAGCTTTCATAATTAATAATAAGTTTCTGTGTCATTATTTGGGGGCTGGAGGGACAGAGAAAGTCGGATGAAAAAGACTCACTACAGGGCGCTCACACCTCTGACACATTTGGAGGCCAGAGGTTGACAGCAGATGTCTGCCTCTGTCACTCTCCCCCACCTTTTTAAAATCTGTTTTGACTAAACTAGCCACCACGTGCCCTGGCTTCTGTCTGTCTCTGCCCCTCCAAGCATTCGGGGTACAGAATGAGCCATCTGGCTTTCACACGGGTGCTGGGAATTGAACTCATGTCTTCATGCTTGCAAAACAATCACTTTATCCTTTGTGCCACCCACCCCACCCCCAGCCTCCTATGAACCTCTGCGATCTGCTGTCAAGGGTTACCAAATGCAAATACAGTTTTCAGGCCAGATCATGCCTTACTACATTGCTGGGACTATCCTGACCATCACTGTATAATTCAGGATGGCCTGATGGTCTCAGGCCTTAGTCTCCAGGGGCTTTTTAAACCATCAATAACAAAAGGGCAGTTAATCTGTAAAGAGATAAAATACGATACAGCGAAAGCTCGAAGCGTGGGAAACAGTAAACGGAGTCATTCTGAGATTCTTACATTGGCCATGAAGCCACGGTGAGGCACTAATATGTGGTGTAGCAACAAATGAATAATGCATATTGTAACTGCTAGAGTGATCATGAAAAATGGAAGAAAAGAAAGTTATAAAGTCAGGTGAGGAGCTAAGGGAGAATATTAAAATGGTTTACTAACACAAGAGAAATAACAAAGACCAGAAATGACAAGCAGAAATGAGACCCAAAGTGAACAATGTCAGTAAGTAACCTCAAATGCAACGCAACTGAAAATGTCAGCAACAAGACCGGGCCAGCAAGATGGCCCAGCAGGTGAAGGTGCCCGCCATGCATGACTGGTGACCAGAACTGATGCTCATAGGCCACGTGATACAGGAAGCAAAAAACCAACTCCACAAAGTCGTCCTCTGACCTCCACACGTGCATCATGGCATGTGCTCCCTCCCCACAACACACATCACAGATGTACACATCATCATCAGAATTGGAATCATCAAAAAGACAACCAAGCAAAATAGAGATTAAAAATTAAGTAATCGTCTTAAGCAGGACTTAAACTAACTTAATGCTACTTAAGCAAAACCTGCTGAAGCATAGGGACCCCTTGTAAGGGACGGGACAACTTTCTGAGCACATAGGGCCAAGAAAACAAAAATCTTGTTTGCTATAGTAACATCAACAAGCCGGGTGGTGATGGCTCACGCCTTTAATCCCAGCACTCAGGAGGCAGAGACAGGCGGATTTCTGTGAGTTCAAGGCCAGCCTGGTCTACAAAGCGAGTTCCAAGATAGGCTCCAAAGCTACACAGAGAAACCCTGTCTCGAAAAACAAAACAAAACAAAAAGTAACATCAACAAATTCAATTTCAGGCAAAGCATTTTTAGAGAAGAATAGTTTGTGTACATAAAAGGGGCAATTCATTTGGAAGACGTGCCCTGCCCTGATTTTGAATGCAACCTAATATGGATTCAAAATCTATAGAGATGAACAGCATTGAAAGAATGGGTGTATCTGTAAGTATAGCTGAGAATGCTATATTTCAATGAGTTGAGTTCTAGCAGATAAATCAGAAGGTTAATAAAACTTTGCTACCAATGTTAGTCTCGTTAAGGGTTACAAAACACTACACTTGACCAGAGCATACAGAATACATGTTCTTTTCTGATGGAAAAAATAAACCATAAAGCCCAATAGACCATACTGTAAGGAAGAGATCTGTGTGGTTTAAAATTTTCTTGTAAAACCCTAGGCAGAAGGCACCTCAGCATTTGAGAAAAAAATATTACATACTAGTTGATGTTAGAGAATCCAAAGCACAGTAAAATTCCAAATTCATTTATGGAGACAGAATTTCTCTAATATCAAAATCAGAAAAACTAAACAAAACAAAAGAACGCATCACAGATCACTATCTTTCACGGACATAATGACAGAAATCCTAAATAAACTGAAATCCAGTGATACTGTAAAATGGTAAATGAGAGAATAATAAGGACAGAGGATCTTAGCCACAGGGTTAATCCCAAAAGGCAGGTGGGGCATTAAACACTTAAGTCAGTACCACAGTCAAGGAAAAAAGGCAAAAGCTTGCATCACATTTTCAGTAACTTCAAAAAAGTGGGGAGCATCTGACAGATTAAAATGGCTGTGGTTGTCTGAAGAAGAATGCATCTCTAAGCTCATATATGTGAATGCTTGTTACTAGGGAGTGGCATTATTTGAGAAGCATTGGGAGGTGTGGCCTTGTTGGAGGAAGGCCTTGTACATCATTGAGGGTGATCTTTGAGGTTTCAAACACCTATACTAGGCTCAGTTCCTTCCCTCACCCCCACTTGTGTGTGTGTGTGTGTGTGTGTGTGTGTGTGTACATGTAGCACCAGCACCTGCCTGCATGCCTCCATGGCTCCCATCATGATGATGATGGGCGAAAACCTCTGAAACTGTAAGCAAACCATCCCAATTAAATGCTTTCTCTTCTAAGAGTTACTATGGTCACGATGTCTCTTCCCAGTGATAGCACAGTGACTAAGGCTAAGTGTGTTTTAAAACACCTTCTCATAGAACGGACACAGATTGAACCAACTCCTATTGACTTGTGGTTACACCTGTAGATCAACGCATCGCTCAACTCCCCTGAGAAACTCCTATTTACAGTGGGTGGTGATTAGCACAGAGACTCACAACGGGCCATGGTGCAGAGAATAAGAGACCACAGAATACGCAGCCTTTAAAGGACATCTAGACTACAGCCCCTCCTCCCAAGGCTCGGCAATCATTGAGGAGGAAGGGGAAGAAAGGGTGTAAGAGCCAGAGGCAGTGGGTGACGACCACAAGAAGACAGTGTCTTCTGAACGTATCAGATCGGCTGCACATAGGAGGCCACCGTGGCTGCAATAGCATGTACAAAACCTGTGCAAGCCCAAACCAAAGCTCAGTGTGGAAAGGGGAGCTGGGCGTGAAATAACTACCCCAGGCATGGAGCTATTGGCAGTTGTTAGCTCTTAGAGTGTAGCCCTCAGAGAGGAAGTCAATCACGCCCCAAGTGGAAGATGACATAGCCAACATATCTGGGCAGCACAAGCTGCTCTGGAAAGGAAAGGAAAGAACATTAAACTCGTGAGTCAGGAAAGACACTACTGGGAAGAGCTTGGGAGTGAATATGATTAAGACATACTGTAAACTCTCAAAGAACTCATAAAAAGTAATTTAAAAGAAAAAAAGCTCAGGAAAGTGGAAATAGAAGTTACATTCTTCAACACAGCCATGTTGCTGGAACAACACAACCCAGCCTGGTCCTTACTTCCCATGCTGCCGTATTTAGATTTTCTCCCGTGTGTTAGAAGTGGCATGTACATGCTCAGGATCCAGTCAACACTGTCAGCAGACTCCAGTCAGGGCAAAAAGGCAAAAATATTAGATAACTGTTGTGGATATCATTCTGTATAAATAAAACACTGATTGGCCAGTGGCCAGGCAGGAAGTACAGGCAGGACAAGGAGAGAGGAGAATTCTGGGAAGTGGAAGGATGAGGCAGAGAGACACTGCCAGCCGCTGCCATGACAAGCAGCATGTGAAGATGCTGGTAAGCCACGAGCCACGTGGCAAGGTATAGATTTATAGAAATGGGTTAATTTAAGATATAAGAACAGTTAGCAAGAACCTGCCACAGCCATACAGTTTGTAAATAATATAAGCACCGGTGTGTTTATTTTATAAGTGGGCTGTCAAACTGCCGGGACTTGGCGGGCCCCGGAGAGAAAACTCCAGCTACAGATAACCTCAAAGGAAAAGAAGTCAAACTCCATTACACGTGACCTGAGTGTACACGGAGAAAACATGAAGAGTTCCCTTGTGAACTTACTAAGAACGCTAAATAAGGAGGCCATAAAAAGTGTCTCTGCCCACCAGCATCAAACAACTAGAAACAATGTGATTTGTAATGGCCACAAAAACCGCAAAATGCATGGGCTGGAGAGAGAGCTCAGTCAGTGAAGTGCTGGGCTTGAGAGCCTGAGTCCCTGGTTTGGACCCTGGAGCCGGGTAAAAATGCTGGCTGTGGGGGCCATGCTTGTAATCCCCGAGCGAGCGGGGAGGCCATGCTTGTAATCCCCGAGCAGAGAGACAAAAACAGACACTCATTCAGCCAACCAGGCCTAACTGGTGAGCTCCAGGCCAATAAGAAACCTTGTCTCAAAGGAGGTGGAGGTTGTCCTCTCACTTCCAAATGTACATGTACACACACTCCACACATGCACACACACAGGCACACCACACACACACACTCCGCACACATGTATACACTCAAAAATCACATATAATGAAATGTTTTGTTTCACTTCAAATAAAAAATGAGAAATTTAGTAGTATCGACGGTAAGACATAAGGACTTGAAACTGCTTAAGTGGATGGGAAATATGGACCTGAGCTCCAAAGAATGGTTCTGGGATAATGTTCAACGAGGTGACACGTAGGTGGGATGGAGAGGTGGGGCTGACTAAGCCTTCTGGAGGCCAAGATGCTGGGTGTGAAGCTGCAGGACTTGGTGTCTGCCCTGCTGGGCTTGAGATTTGATTTGTCTGACATGCTTCTCTCATTGAGAACCGGACACTGGGCCTACTCACATGGAGAAAGACATCTCAAAGGTAGGAACGGAAGAAGTTTGGGAGAAGGAGTAGACATCAGGTGGCTCTGAGGGAGGTTTGCAGAGATCCCCTGCAGCTCAGCACAGTCGTCCCCAGCTATCCAAGCGGAAGGCTGATACGCCGTGCTCCTGGGGCGAGCAGGGCCAGGGGCGGAGAGTTTGTCTTTCATCTGCTTTGACTTGGACTTTGTAGGCGGCTCTCTGCCCAGACTTTCTGTAGATTGGTTTCCATTTCCAGTCTAGTGACTCCAACAATTCCTAGAGTAGAATCATCCATCTCTGTCTTCTTGCCCTGACATATTTGGAGGGCGTTCAAATTTGCTTCTCTATCACTGTGATAAACACCATGACCAAAAACAACTTTGGGAGAAAAGGTACTATTTCACTTAAAAGGTCTGTCTGTCATCCAGGGAGTCAGGGCAGGAACTCAAAGGAGGGGCTTGAAGCAGAATCCACAGAGGATGCTGATGGGCTTCCTCCCAGGCTCATGAGCTCAGCTGCCTTTCCTCAGCAGCCCAGGTCCGTCTGCCTAGGGATGGTGCTGCCCACGGTGGGCTGAGCCCTCCTCCATCAACCAGCAACTAAGAAACTGCCCGCCCAGGTAGGCTCTCGGCCAAGCTGATCAGGCAAGTCTTCCACTGAGGTTGTTCTTTTCCAGGTGTGTCAAGTGGACAACCACGGTTAGCCATCACGGAGAGGAAAACGGAGAGGCCACATTTTTGTTACCATTATCTCCCAAACTCAGCACATCCTGTGTTCTTTGCTGTGGTGGCTTGCCATAGTCTTTCAGTTCTCTTGTGGCCGTCACGTGTGGCAGCTTTCTTCACAACCCCACCTACGAAGGCTGACATTTCCCCATGTACTTTCACCCCTTAATTTGACACACTGCAAACAGGCATGGGTGCGATGATAGCACTATTTGCTTATTTTCTGTTTATTTAAATTGTAGCAAGAACTAGCAAGGCTGTTAAATCACACCGAACAGTCGCTGGCTTCTGAGCCAACACGGCAGAGAAACTAAAAACTCCATTCCTTTGAGCTGCACAAATGTTTGCAGCAGGGTGGAGGGGAATAGGGGAGAGATGGTTTCTGACACCGCTGTGTGGCTCCCACATTCCACTAACACAGCAGCCCTCCAAGGAGACTTCAACAGATGAGTTGAGCAAATATATTCAGATGCTAAAATTATGGCAACAGTCTTTGCCCAGTTGTCTAGGGAGAGAAACAAGATGGACCGGAAATATTTTCTCAGTCTTAGATCTCTCCTCTGCCAGCTGTGTTCATGCATCTGGAAGCTGCAGTTGTTTCACTGTTAGCAGAAGCCAGCAGACAGTTGATTGGATGATGCATCAGCGAACAGGCATTAATGGGACATTCAGAATCAAGTGGCCTTGCTGAACACGGTTGCACTTCCATCCAAGGATACCACTTCACAGGACTGGAACAGTTCCTGTTTTCACGTGGAAATGGTTTTTGTCTGTTTCGCTATTCCATCGTGTAGTGATGTCTGTGCTGCTCAGCTTTGAATTTTGTGGCGATTGATGAGGTTGAGCACGTTTCTCAACCATCTAGTCTGTCTTCTGGGACTCACCCTGCTTATATCTTTGCCAGAATTGGAAACCTGGATTGATTTTTCTTCTTGGTTTTCAGGAGTTTTCTGCACGTTCTGGGTATGAACTTACATTTACTCTTCATTGATCTCTTTTTTATTAAAAATAGTTTTAAAATATTTATGAATGTATGTGTGTGTGAGTGTGTGTGTGTGTGTGTGTAAAAATGTCCAAGGTGGCCAGAAAAGGGTGTAGTTTCTATTATATATAGCTTGAAGGTTTTTTTCATGGTGAGCATGCATTTTCATAATCAGAAGAAAACAAAAAGGTGCTTGTCTCTGTTCAGGCTGTCACAGGGAAGTACCGTAGGCCATTGGCGTAGACATAAAAGCAGCTCGTGGTTAAAGATCAGAGCTGAGTGTGCAGAGGGTCCTCTGCTAGGTGGCACACTGCTGAGATCCTGGTGAGATGAGAACTACACAGTCCTTAAAGGTCCCTCTTATAAAGGCTCAAATGTTATTCCTGAGGGAACAGCCTTCAAGACCTAATTGTCTCCCAAAGGTAATTGTAATTCAGACTTTGCCTTATAACAACAGCACACTGGGCAGCAGGGCTTCAGCATTCTGATAAAGCACTGACATTCCATCCACAACAAAGATTTCTTGTTTACATAAAACAGAAAGCATGCTATCTCCAAAGTTATGGGTCTAGAAGAATTAATTACCATTCTTGTTTTAAAGATTCATTCATTTATTTCATGTGTCTCTGTATGTGCCTGAGTGTATGCATGTGTACCACATGCATGTAGTACCTGAAGAGGCCAGGAGAGGGCATCAGATCCCCTGGAACTGGAGTTGCAGATGGTTTTGAGTCACCATGTGGGTGCTGGGAACCAAACCTGGGTCCTCTACAAGAGCAGCCAGTTCCCTTAACTGCTGAGCCACCTCCAGCCCCAAATAACCTTCTTAAAATAAATGCATAGGAGCCTGGGGATATAGCTCACTGGCAGAGCACTTACTTAGCATGCAGAAGGCCTCAGAACAGAAACAAAATAAATGGGTAAATAAAACACATAGTCTGAGATCTTGAAATATATACATGGTCTCATTAGCAAAATAATTAAAGAGGTAGATAAGATGACATGCCTTATGGCAAGTGTAGGGAGCTTCGTGTGGCCTTCACTTTTTCACATTTACATTTTTCCATGTAATTCAGATAGGCCCAACTTCTAAGTGAGATTTGAGGAGAAAGTGATTTGGAAATAAACTGAGACAAGAGCACATAAGAGCCTATGTATTTGACATTTTTGAAAAGGTAATTACAAACTGACTACTCTTTTGACATAAATTCCCTACAAGCTTGTTGGGAGAAGAAGGAGCAGAGAAAGGAAAACAACAATTATCTACCTTTGAGCTTGAACCAGCTCTCTGACAAAGGATGGTGTCTTATTAGACCGTTAGACACTGTGTTCGTCTAACCTGCTTTGGTTGAAGGCCTTTCTCATTTGACCTGGTGAGTGACAGGCTTCTGCAGCTTCATCTACACAAGCAAATCACTGTACATTTCTGTATTGATACATCAGGATCAATCTCACCACCCGATGACGGGGATGTTTTCATATCTTTCCTAAGATGCTCTGACCTCAAAGAGTTTCTGGGGGTGGGGGTGGGGCTCTGGCTGGTTGGTTGATTGGTTTTGGGTTTTTGCCAAATGCTGCTGCAAATTTCTTAGCTGGATTTCCTTCATTTTGCCGAACTCTCTTTGTTGTTATATTGGGCATGTTTGGGTTAAGTGCACAGCAAGTGTCTTGGCGTCAGTCGACCTATCCTGGGAAGTCGGTAATCCCTTTGAAGCTAATGTTAGCAGCTAGACTTGTGCTGGGGGCCGGAGAGGCGGCTCAGTGGTTAAGAGCACTTGTTACTTTTGCGGAGGACCCGGGTTCAGTTCCCAACACCCATACGACAGCCCACAACCATCTAACCTTAGCTTCAAGGGGTCAGATGCCCTCTTCTGGCCTCCAAGGGCACCAGGCATATACAGTCCACCTACGTGCAAGCAAAACAAACACACACATATGAATATAGGAAATTTATTTCAGATACATGAAATATACACATATATATGAAATTTAAAGATAAAAAGAGACCTGTGTTTGCACCACAAGATCACAGTCCAGATTCTCTACAGCAGTGCTTCTCCACCTTCCTAACACTGAGACCCTTTTACACAGCTCCTCATGTTGTGCTGACCCCCAACCATAACATTATTTTCATTGCCACTTCATGACTGTAATTCTGCTGCTGTTATGAATTTTAATGCAAACATCTGTGTTTTCCAATGGGCTTAGGTGACCCCTGTGAATGGGTTGTCTGACCACCAGGGGGGTCATGACCCACATGTTGAGAACCATTGCTCTAAAACAACAGGGTTCGAACTGCAAGAGGCTTAAGGACGATTAAAAGCATCCGCTTCTGGAGCTGCGGCCGCCTGTGCACTGCATTCTGAACACAGTACCGAAGATACAGCCTCTCCTGCATCACGCCAGGTCACCTCTCTCTCATCCTAACCTCACCACATACAGACCACCGTCTCTGTATTCAGGCTGTGGATCTTCAGAATCCATCAAGCTTGTGTTAAAAACATTCAGAAGCAATGCGTCTATACTGAATGTTTTTGTCATTTTCCCGACACAATACAGACAACCATTTACATTCCAGTGATGATATAAGGCCTGGGGAGGATTGGAATAGGTCATATACATACACCGTGCGCAGCACATTTTACTGGGACTTGTGCATCAAGAGGCTTTGGTTCCTTCGAGGGAAGAGGCCCTGTGCCCAGCTTCATAGAGGCTGAGGAGTGATGACGTGAGTTTAAGGTGGACAAACCCTTGGGAGCAGAACAATGGATCTGCTCCAGATATTGTTATTGGTGATGAATGATTAAGTACATATCCAGTTATATAAAACACCACCAGTGAGCTCACTGAGCAGTATTGCCAATAAAATCCTTTCCAAAGAGGAGATCAATAGTAATAAAACCCCTCTGTAGATATATGAGATGGAATAAAAC
This sequence comes from Peromyscus eremicus, assembly GCF_949786415.1. Taxonomy (NCBI): domain Eukaryota; kingdom Metazoa; phylum Chordata; class Mammalia; order Rodentia; family Cricetidae; genus Peromyscus; species Peromyscus eremicus. Next base: position 39,791,694 of record NC_081438.1, on the reverse strand, counting down.
AGCACTCAACACACTCACTGAGCAGCATTGCCAATAAAATACTCGCTTACATTCAATAATCCTCAAAAATCAAATAACTATGATGAGCCGATTCAGAATTTTCACATTTGTACCTTTAAAGCCTCCGTCAAGTGAAAATTTATAAAACCTTAATTTATGTGTGTGTGTGTGCGCGCGTTTGCCAAAAAGTGTGATAAATGATTAACACATGATTTTTAAGAATTTTATGCATTGGACTGAGAATATAGCTCAATATAGCTCAAGGGCACTTGTCTAGCATGCATGAAACCCTAGGTTCAATCCCAGTCACACACACACACACACACACACACACACACACACACACACACCAAAGAAAGAAAGAAGGAAGGAAGGAAGGAAAGAAGGAAGAAAAAACAGGAAAAGAAAATGGAAGTTACTGAAGAATGGCATTCTAGGGTCTGAGGTTGGGGGATTGCTTAGCAGGTAAAGAGTTTACTGAGTGAGCACAAGAACCAAAATTCAGATCCCCAGAACCCACATTAAAGTTGGGCAAATATGTTAGCCCGGGTTGTCTAACACGACAGGGCTGACAACGTGAACATAACTGGAAAGTGAAATGATAAGGATGGTCAGAAGAAATGATAAGGATCTTGAAGTTGTTCAGTCCATGAGGCTGGATGCCTCAGTTGGTCATCAATCTATGTGATGGTTTGAAAGAAAATGCCCCCCAAACCCAAAGAGAATGGCACTATGAGGAGGTGTGGCCTTGTTGGAATAGGTATGGCTTTGTTAGAGGAAGTGTGTCACTTTGGAGGTGGACTTTGAAGTACATATGTTCAAGTTGTACCCAGTATCTCAGACCACTTCCTGTTGCCTGCACAAGATGTAAAACTTTCAGCTACCTCTCCAGCACCATGTCTGCCTGCACACCACCATGTCTCACAATGATGATAATGGAATGAATCTCTGAACTGTAAGCCACCCAATGAAATGTTTTTCTTTATAAGAGTTGCTCATGGTGTCTTCTCACAACAATAGAAGCCCTAACTAAGACAGTCTATATTGGAATCCTGAAGAAGGTAGTTCTAATACAGAAAAAGAAAGTCTCAGCAGTAGGACAGACTCTAAGTAAATTTTTTGCAACTCTGTGGGTTTAGTCCCAGGTTTTGGCACAAAATGTGAGTTTTGCAACTCTGTGAAAGGTGTCCTGACTACCTGGGAGTCAGACAACACCTTGAGCTGCTTAGGACAGCTCTGATGGCTGGAGCTGCCAAGAGGCAGCCCAACCCTGGAGGACGAGGTATCCCGGACACCTTGAGCAGCTCAGGACAGCTCTGCAGGGAAGGGTATCCTGACTGTTTGGGAAAGTCAGGCTATACCTGGTGTGATGAGGGATGGTCTCCCCACAGGATATAGCAATCCTGCTCTTCTCCTGGAAAGCCGCTACAGCTGAGCTTTGCTCAGCCCCCACTTGAGGGGACTTCCTAGCAGAGTTCTGCTTCTCGACCCTAAGAAATTGCAGAAATGTAGCAATCTCCTCTGGCTCAGGAGAAAAGTGTTACTTTTTCAGCTCTTTCAGCTCCTCCTTGCTCTGTCCACTGAGGGATGTCTCAGCAAGGATCTTCTCTACACCAGTGAATGAAGATCTTCACACCCAAAACTCTTTTGAGAAAGAGATTTATTTGAGAGGGAGGAGTCCAGGAGAGTAGCTGCCTCTACCAGGGTGGAGAGAACAGCTCTTTTTTTTTTTTTTTAACTAACCAGGCAGGGCAGTTTACATAGGATGTCTTGGGGGGTGGAGTCAACCAGGGGTTGACTTGGGGTCCAGGGTTCTACTGTCCTGCTCTGTGATTGGTTGCTTTCACAAGTTTCTTTCACATCTGGCCAGGGGCAGAGATGGTTCTGATTTAAGACAAACTATGTTTCTTTCACTGGCCTTATCTGAGCCATCTTTCCCTAGTTCTAGGCTCCAGGGTCAGGGTGGGTTTCTTTAGCCAACCCCTTCTGCCTACACAGATGAACTTGCCAGCATGGGTGAAGGAAAGCAGGCAAAAAGCAAAAAGCTTCCTTTTTCTATGTCTTTTTATGTGGGCTACTACCAGAAGGTGTGCCCAGAGTTAGGGTGGATGGACCCAGCTCAAACATTCAATCAAGAAATTTCCCACACCTGCTGGGTTTAAGTTGATTCCAGATATAGTCAAGTTGGCAACCAAGACTAGCCATCACAGCGAGCATGGTAATGCCTGAAATCCCTGCACTTGGGAGGCAGAGACAGGCAGTCCCTGAAGCAAGCTGGCTAGCTAGACCAGCCAGAACTGACAAGTTCCACACTCAGCAAGAGACCCTGCCTCAATAAATAAAGTGGGGCACAGTCACAGAAGACACTAATGTCAACTGCAGGCCTCTACACGCCCCCCCCCCATACTACATACGAATGCATAAACATAATAAAATTATTTGGGGGCATGAGTTTAAGACTCGTGCCCAAATGACTTAAAAGTTCTGACTATAAAGGAAAAGTACCACCCTGTTGTTGTTTTTCTTTAATGATTGACAGGAGGTATTAGGCCACCATGGTAATCCACCTAGATAGATCAAGGCAGTACTTCAGCAATTGTAGTTAATTTTTATCATAGGTTTTGATATCATCACAAAACCTAACTCCCAAAATGTTAAAAATATGATTTTTTATTACTATAAATAGATGGTATATATCACACAAACAGACAAGCCAGCAGTTCAGGTGACCCATTAAAGACAGTCTCAGCAGGAGGTAAGAGAGTTTAAAGCATGTGAGGGAAGGAAGTTGAATGTGGCCAAGGGAAAAGAGAGCCCCAAAGTACAGTAACTAAACTAGAAGCAAAGTCAATATCGCACACTTCGAGGAATCCATGAGCAGTAGGGTTCCCTGCTCCAACAGAGAAGAGGAGTCAGCATGCCTTATCAGTCCCTACGATCTGGTGTCCATATTTAGAGACGTGTTAAGCGATGGTGCCCCCATCATACTCACGCCTGAGCTAGGTAAGCCTCAACTGACACAGTAGGGAATGCGCTTAGCGGAAGGCCACCAGCCCTCTCCTTATCCCACTGACAAGTTTAGAGGGCTGTTCCTCAGTAAAACATATAAGACATTTTAAATGTCGACTTAAAGAGCCAAGTAAAGAAATATCCCTTCTCAAAAAGTTTAGGGGTCTGCCTGAACAATTACACTGCTGGTATAAGTATATGGTTCATTCTTAATGTGTGTGAAAGAATTGGTGAGTTATTTTGCCTGCTGTACATTTTCTAAGAAGAGCACAGATAGCCATCAGAATCAAATTCAGTGGGTTAGATTAACTAACCCACTGTCCACATTCAAACTCCATCAATTGTCTCAATGATGTACTTTATCTGAGTGACAGCACACACACCAGGTCTGGCTTTCTGTGGGTCCTGTGAATTCGAACTGAGGTCCTCACACTTGTGTGCCAACTGTTCCTACCCACTGAGCCATCTTCCCAGCACCTTAATCTTGAAGTTGAGTGACCAGCTCTCAGCATAAGCCTCCAGCACCACAGTCCATAATAGCAAATGTTCCCTAACTTCAGTAAACCTTACTGCCACCCAAGACTTCACAACAGCTAACCGTAAAGGTCCAAAGCAAACTACAGGTATAATGTGAGTAAATTTCTTTGTACCTTTTAGAATTTAGTTTAGCAATTTATATTTAATAGAAGGTCTTTTTTTCTGTTCTGAGGAGGATAGTGGATGATATTAACTTTATGGCTAAAATAACTTTAAAGATCTAAACTATTTGACTTATTTTAAATATAAAGGCAAACTGGAATATGCATTCACATGATGTACTGAACATGAGCACTAATGAACTCAATGGAGTGATGAAGGCTGTCTTCACATGAAAGGTTTTGGACCAATTAGAGAATCTTGAAGTTGGTTGTCAGGAATCCCGTCTAAAAGACACAGGAAACATGTCCCAGGCCATGCTGAGGTTGGTCAATGTAATCAAAGACTTCTTCCAATAGCTCTGGGACCATGGAAGGCCACGGTCTCAGAGTAAAGGAGACATTCCTTTCTTTTATCCCTATGGAAAACTGCCTGTCTCATAACTAGGCAGAGCAGAGAAGTACTGGGTAGCCAGCAGGCTATCAGCGGCCTTGAAGGTCCTTGGAGATGGACACCGTCTTCCTAATCCGCAGCCTGTAGAACCAGAAACTGAAGCTGGGCAGCTGTGGTCACATGGGTTCTGGTTTGTATCTGAACTGCCCAGAAGGTGATGAGATCACTATCTAGCTGGAGGATTTGGGCAGAGAAGAAATACATACCTTGTCCATTCCCTTAAGAATTCATCCAAACAGGCTTATCTATCATGGGGGCAGGAAAACGCCCTTCAGGGAAAAGCTATAGACTCTGGACATCATATAAACCCTGCATAAGATGTCAGTGGCCACAATCACCTCTTTTGGCTTTGTCTGGTTTCCCACTCAGAGAGTGCCCTCCACAATGGTCTCTCTGGTCCCTGTCCACTCCCATCCCTCCAAAGTGTGCTTCATGGCAGTGGTCCCTGTGGCCACTGCTTACCCTCATCCATGAGCAACTGGGGGATACGTATGTGTGAATCTGTGTGTGTGCACGCACACACACATGCTCACGCACACGCACACACATGCAGATATATATATGAAGACTGATGTCTAAATGTCTTCCTAAATTGTCAAATCTAGGGTTGGGGGAGGTGCCACTGTGAGGTGATGTTACTTTTAGGAGGTGGGTTCTATTAGGAGGTCCTTAAGTCATTGGAGGGTGGAAAGAGATGCCTCCGCCATGGGACTCTTATCTTTTTCTCTGTTCGTCTCCTGGACATAGGAGAAGTCTAGCTTCCTAGTAGGCTCCTGCCGTGATGTGCTGCCTTGCTGCAAAGCCCTGAAATGGGACAATTAATCCTTGACTGGAGTCTCCAAGACCCCACCTAGATCCGCCCAGGCTTATTTAATCTGATGCTCGACTGCCCATTACCCACAGAAGGTTGGCAACTTCTTTTGAAAAACAAAACAAACAAACAAAACCCATAAAAAAAGAAAAAGAAAACATCTGGGCTGGGGATGGAGAAATGGATCAGCAGTTGGAAACACCTGTTGCTTTCGGTTCCCATCACTGTGGTGCTCACAACAGAGGATGAGGGTGTGCAAAGAGGCATGTTGGTGAGGTGTGACCGAAATGTTAGAGGTCTCCAGTGTGGGGGCTTTAAATCTGTGCAATGAGAAGGAGAGAGAAACATGCACCATTGTCAGGAAAAGAAAAACAAAACCCAGAGAACAATGCCAACAGAATCCAGCGTGTTTATAAGACCCGTGGAACTCAGGCTGGAGAGATGGCCCAATGGTTAAGAGCACTTGCTGTTCTTTCAGAGGACCATGTATGGTGACTCACAACTGACTTTAAGTCCAGTCCCAGGGGATCTGATGCCCTCTGGTGATGCCTTTAGGCACCTGTACTCATATGCATATAACCACACATAGACATACACAGACACAGACACACACACACACACATACACACTCACACACTCATACACACACCTTGAGTTAAATCTAAAAATTAAATGGAAATAAAACATTTGAAAACATGTGGAACTGATTTACATGAGAAAGCATTGGCCACATTACAACATAAGCGTATGTGCAGCCTGAAGATGTTTTTACCGAAGAGACCCTCAGGTAAGTTTGACTTCCACACACGTTAGTGGGAGACGGTTAATCTCGACTGTCGACTCAATGGGAATTAGAATCACCATGGAAACAAACCTCTGGGCATAGTGTGTTCCGAAGGAGACTTTACAGATTCAGCCAATAGCAATGAGAAGGCCCACCCTACATGTCGGTGGCACCATTCCATGCGCCTGGGTCCCAGCCTCGATAAAAAAGGAGAAAGTGGACTGGTACGGCCCCCGTCACTCTCTGCTTCTGGACTACGGATGTGATGTTGCCAGTTTGCCTTGGGCTCCAGCTGCCGTGGCTCCCCCACAGACTGTACCCTTGAACTGGGACCCCTTTCTTTTTATCAAGTATTTTGTTGTCTCTGTAAGACTAGGAACTAACACAGTGTGGGAGGCAGGATATTGGCATGCTGGCTCTCAAAACCTATGAATGCATTAAGTGGTAAAATGAGCTTGCGGGTGAGATTAAGAATCTTGAGATGGAGGCTGGTAAAGTGGCTCAGCAGGTAGAGTGGGTGCTTGCCACCCAGCCTGAGGACCTGAGCTCAATCCCAGGGACCCACACGGCTGAAGAACTGAACTGACTCGGCAAGTTGTCCTCTGACCTCCACATGAGCGCTGTGGTGGCTGCACACACACGAATGAATGCATGAATGAATGAATGCATGAATGAATGAATGCATGAATGAATGAATGCAAGTGAATGAATTCATTCTTTACAAATGAATCTTGAGAGGGAAAGGTCGTCCCGAATCATCCAGGTTGGCCCGATGAAATGGCGGAAGTTGAGATTCTGAGCTGATTCTGTTCCCCGCTGTCACCCCCTCTTGCCCCCTTCCCTCCTCCCTCCCACTCTCATTTCTTGTGGTTTTTATACTTTAGAAAACACGGTTTTTTTTCATCTCCCTCACCACCTGGCTGCGCCTCCACCCGAGCATCAGTCCCTCCCCGCTGAACAACTGCTTTCCTACTTTCTGGTAGGTGTGTGCACTCTTTTATTTTTTTATTTTATTTTATTTTATTTCGTTTTTCAAGACAGGTTTCTCTGTGTAGCTTTGCGCCTTTCCTGGAACTCACTTGGTAGCCCAGGCTGGCCTCGAACTCACAGAGATCCGCCTGGCTCTGCCTCCCGAGTGCTAGGATTAAAGGCGTGCGCCACCACCGCCCGGCAATGTGTGCACTCTTTAGACCCCACACACGGAAGGAAACAAATGATATTTGTCTTTCTGGTTTATTTTGCTTGGCGTGATGATCTCAAGTGCAACGTATTTCCTACAACGACATCGATTCAGTCTTCTCTGTGGCTGAGCGAAACCCCATCGTGTGCATATATAATAACACTTTCGTCCACTTTTCTTTTGACGGACAGCTGGACTGAGTCCCTGTCTGGGCTATGGTAAACAGTGCCACAATCAACACAGGGGTGTGGTTATCTCTGTGGTGAACTTTCTTAAAGTCCTTCCGATAAACACAAAGAAACCGCTCAGCTGGGTCATATGGTCCTTGTATTTTCAGGGTGTGTGTCTCTAATTGAGAGACCGCCACGCTCACTTATACAGCGGCTGCATTAACTTGTACCTTCCCACAAGTGGTGTAAAACAGCCCCTCCCCCTGCTCTTGCCAAGGTACGTTGTTGGTTTTACTTGATGGTATCCTTTCTGACTGGGGTAAGGTGGAATTTCAAGGTAGTATTGCAAGCAAAATTGGGCCTTAAAGATCCCCGGAAACATGGGTGAGACAGAAGTGTGCTGAGAAGCCCTCCCCTGCTCTGTCTGACATGGTTTTAACCAAATATCGGATAATAAAGGAGTCCCTAGAAACATACAATGAAATACAGGATGTGGGTTTTATTACAGAATATTTAACAACATGCAAGATGTCCTTGAAATATTAAAGGAAGAAAGCAAGTTACAAAGGGCAGGCCAGGTCTGGCTCTAGAGCAGTCCAGCCAAACTTAGCTTATCAAGAAAGCTGTAAATTCTCCACAGAAAGCCTTGCACATTGCCTCACCGCGACCACTCCCTTGACCACTCCACATGCTGACCTGTTTTTCTAAAAGTCTCAAAGCAAACCTCAGTTCTTATCGGAGTTTGTAATTACATATTTTATTATGAAGCAGGTTTTAATTACTATTTATGCTCATGATTATAAATTCAACAAAAGCATAAAGCATGCCTGCTGTTACTCACTATTCCACCTCTAGGATCAAGGAGACAATAAATACTTAATAAATATTTATTGAGTGGCCCACAGTTAACTTTTGTGTTCATAAAATATTGCTGCCTTAAAACTGTCTTGTGGCAGCATTTCCTTATGCTTTTGAGCCTGAGAATGAAAGACAAATATATTTCAAATTGATTAAATTCAATGACAAAATTCTCCAAATGGATAAGGCAGGTGATTTATTCTAATTGGAGGATCTTGAAGTCTTGAAATTAATGAGTTGTCATAACGCAAGGCAGATGTGGTACCCATTGGGGCTATTTAACAATGCAAGGCAGGTTCTAGATGTAGACAATAGACTCACAGCTGCTTCTTATGATTATGCCCAGAGACAGGAAATGAAGTGCCTGTGATGACGTGGAGGAGTCAGATCTAGGACTGTAGGATTCATTCTACGTCAGTACAAAGGAGCAGAAAACCCATTCAATGTAGGTGTGGGACTAAGAGAAATTCTAGACTTAGGAACATCTGCTGATGTCCAGCACACTAGTATGCAGAGAGGCCAGAATGCCACAAGGAAGATCTTCATTTTAACTTCTATAGTTAAAAAGAGAATTTTGGTTTTTAAAGAAAGTTTGTCTCAGGGAAAGGCAGTAGTGGAGGTGGAATTCCGAGTGCCTTGTGCCTGGCACTACCCCAATGCCTGGTACAGTTCATCTGCCAATCAAACAAATGAATAAGTAGGCACGTCATCCCCAGACTTACCCAAGTCACTTGCTTGGCAGTGTCTGGAAACAGTAAAACAAGGGAAGTTTCCTGGCAGTAGGTGTACGCTGCTCCCCTGCCCCTCTAAAACAAGACCATGTTCATCTTTGGAACCTCTGAACATCTCCCTACACGTCTTTGTGGCCCTAATAAACCCTGGTCAAGACCAACTGTTTAGTTGGCTTATCCTTCCACATCACAGTCCATCACTGCAGGGAAGTCAGGGAGGAAGTGAGGCAGAAACCATGGAGGAATGCTGCTCACTGGTGGTTCCCCATGGCTCGCTCAGCCTGCTTCCTTATGTCCCCAGGATCACCTGCCCAGGGGTGGCTCCATCTACATTGGGCTGGACTCGGCCACATCAATCATTAATGAGGAAAATGCTTCTACACTCACCTACAAGTCATTGTGATGGGGGGCATTTTCTTAGTTGAGGTTCTCAGGAAAATGTACAACTCATCCCTCTTCTCAGCTGACCCTGGCTTGTGGCAATTAAGCGGCACAACATGCATATAAAAAGCACTGGTGCGTTCACTTACACAGTATTTTTCCTATTATTGAAAATAGAGCCAGGCGGCGGCGGCGGCGGCGGCGGCGGCGCAGGCCTTTAATCCCAGCACTCGGGAGGCAGAGCCAGGCGGATCTCTGTGAGTTCAAGGCCAGTCTGGTCTACGAAGTGAGTTCCAGGAAAGGCACAAAGCTACACAGAGAAACCCTGTCTCAAAAAACCAAAAAAAAAAAAAAAAAGATTTTTTTTTTCCCTCACATAACATACCCTGATTTCACTTTCTCCTCCCAGTTCCTCCCCAATTCTCTCCCACACGGACCCTTTCTGTCTCTCATTAGAAAACAAACAGGCTTCTAAGAGAATATAATATAATATGATATAATATAGCATAGTATAAAATGATGAAACAGAAACTAACACATCAGAATAGGATAAAAGAAACAGAAGGAAAAGAGTCCAAGAAAAGGTACAAGAAACAGAGAGCAGCGCCTCGGCCCCACATCATACGACCGGGGGTGGGGTAATTCTGCCAAACAAGGTCTGTGGATTCCAGCCCCAGCCCATCACAGAACTCCAGCGGCACCTCCACATCAGTCAGGAAGCATGGCCCAACCCAGCGTCATGGCGAACAGCGCGGGACAAGAACTGAGCGGGACCCCCACGCAAGCCTGGGCCTGTGCTCCCCGGGCTCGGAGAGAAAACACGGGCCCACCCGGCACCTTGCAGTACCAGCCAAACGGGCACTGTTAGAGTGAGCAGAGGTATGGTGTTATGGGAGAAAGAATGGTTCAGGCCTTGTGGGCAGAGGCATATCTGGTGAGGCGAGAGAGGAAGGGGGTGGGCTGAGGTGAGTGGCTTGATTGCCACCCAGAGCCAAGGTGATGTCTGGGCCTGGGCTGCTGCTGAGACCCATGTCTGGGTTTCTGGCTTGACACAGCCGTGGTCTCTGTTGTTGATGTCCCTGGCCCCTGATACTACCAAAAGCAGAGAGGACAGAGCAGTATAGAGTTGGCCCTGGCCCCACTGACGGCAATACTAGGGAGAAATGGTCCCGCCCTGGATCAAGCACTCGGAGAGAGGGTCCTACACCTTATCTGAATAGCACAATAGAGCTGACCCTGTGTGCACGGGGCACAGGCGAGATGGCCCTGAGGGCATGGGAGTGGGAGAGCAGGTCAACATCGATAGTGTAGTAGAAACCGGAGGCCTCGAACCAGACCAGTGACTCTTTGCAATGAACACTTGCAGTGAAAATATATGGATAGAATGGTTTACTGTGTGACTCACTGTGTCACACTGCACCTTCCATGACGAGATTTTTAATTTCTTTCCTTTTTTTTTTCTCTTAAAATTTGTTTTATTTGTGGAGGGGGTTTGCAGGGGCAGAGGACAGATGTGAAGGGACTTGAATGGGATCAAGATGCATTACGTGAAAGACACATTGAATAAATAAAAAGAAAGTAAAGAAAAGAAAAGAAAACAGATATAGACTCACAAGACCCACTGATTCACACACTCAGGAATCCCATAAAAACACTAAACTAGAAGCCATAGTATATACGCAAAGGATTTATAGTGTGTGTGTGTGTGTGTGTGTGTGTGTGTGTGTGTTTGTCCCCTCTTTTGATTTGCTGGTCTGGGATTATTTATTTCTTGTGTTTTCTTGGGTGTGTTTAACTTCTTTAGGCTGGAGTTTTTCTTCTAGTGCCTTCTTTAGGGCTGGATTTGTAGATAGATACTGCTTAAATTTGGTTTTATCATGGAATGCCCTGTTTTCTTTCACCTACGAGATTGAAAGTTTTGCTGGGTATAGTAGTCTTGTCTGACATCTACGGTCTCTTAGAGTCTGCAGCACATCTGTCCAGGCCCTTCTGGCTTTTAGAGTCTCCTTTGAGAAGTCAGGTGTAATGCTAGAAAGTCTGCCTTTATATGTCACTTGGTCTTGTTCCCTTGTGGCTTTTAATATTGTTTTTTTTGTTCGGTACATTTAGTGTTTTGATTATTATGTGCTGAGGGAACTTTCTCTTCTGGTCCAGTCTAATGGTATAGAGAGTGAGAAGAGGCCACAATAGGTAATCTGCTATAGACTTCAGGATGAGACTGGGTGTCTTAGTTAGGGTTCCTATTGCTGTGAAGAGACACCACGACCACTGCAGCTCTTATAAAGGAAACCGTTTCATCAGGGCTGGCTCACTTACAGTTCAGAAGTTCAGTCCATTATCATCACAGTGGGACATGGCATTGTGCAGACAGACATAGTGCTGGAGAAGTGGCTGAGAGTCCTACATCTTGCAGGCAACAGGAAGTGGTCTGAGACACTGGGTGGTATTTTGAGCATAGGAGACCTCAAAGTCCACCCTCGCAGTGACACACTTCCTCCAATAACACCACACCCACTCCAACAAAGCCACACCTCCTAATAGTGCCACTCCCTTTGGGGGCCATTTTCTTTCAAACCACCACACTGGGGGCTTGGATCTGGGGGAGAGGAGGGAAAACGAAGGTCTGAAGCTTGCCTACCTGCTGCTGGCCTATTTGTTTAACCGACTGCTTGGGTGGTGGGTTCCCAGGGAATGTCTGCCGGAGTTAGGGACTAGGATAACGTGATGAGGGTGGATAGCTGGCCTCACTCCCAGTTCACTCTCACCGCTTTGCATTTTGCTGTTGAGGATGTGATCTCAGCTTTCTGCTCTGGCCGCCTGCTGCCCACACAGTTGTGGACTCTCCTTTTGGAGCCGTAAGGCCAAATAAACTTTCTTCCAGAAATTGCTTTTGGTTGTGGGATTTTATCACAGCAACAGAAAAGTAACTGATGTATATACCAACACGTGTAACGACTAGAAAAGCATTCCCTTTGAGCCCGCTTCGTGTCCCTCAGTGCTTAGCTTTTCTCCCTTTCTTTTCCCTTTGGGCGACCAGTATCTTGAACTCTGTGTATGTTTGCTCTACTTTTATACACATACACACACACACACACACACACACACACATATGATATGCATGTACCACCACGTTCATTTTTTTCATTTTTGTGACTTTCAAATCACATCGCTGAAATCCCATGGAAGTCTTACCCTTTGATGGTGTACTTTGACCTATGCTGTGATGGCTCCTGTACCTGTAGGCCACTCATATGAGCTACTGAACTGTAAAGATGTGCAGACATCATAAAGATATGCCGCAAGTTTATTTACCTATTCTTTAAGCAATAGACACATAGGCTGAACACAGCTTCCAGCCTGAGAAACAGCCAGTGCCACTGAGAAGACTCAGGTGCTTCCTGGTGGCCAGATGTGAGTTCACTGAGGCACACACTGAGTAAAACTGTGAAGTCAAGGGGGACAAACGCATTCCCCACCACCAGGGGGTCTTTTCCATGGTAGCAGTCTGAATGCTTAATATTCTCAAGTAGCTTGTTTCTTATTTTCTTAATCTGACAGCACGTATTAGTCCTATAACTCATTTAATAAATAATCATATTTTGCTTAATCAGCTCTAGTCTGTGGGTCTATTATATGGTTAACTTGTGCTCTCTTTCTCATACATTCAGTCTGGAAAGTCTACATGTTCTGGGTAGACTGCAGGAGGAATTAAACATACATACTCTGGAGCCAAAACTCACTTCAAAACTCTAGCTCTGGGCCTGGAGAGATGGCTCAATGGTTAGAGCACTGGCTGCTCTTGCAGAGGACCTGGGTTCAATTCCCAGCACCCACAATCAGCTGTGACTCCAGCTCCAGGGGATCTGATGGCCTCTTTTGGCCTTCTCAGGCACCAGGCACACATGTGGTACATAGACATACATGTAGGCAAAGCACTCATATCCACATAAGATAAAAATTAATTAAAATCTAGTCCTAGCACTTGCTGCTCAAGGCATGCCTGTGATATGTTAAGGCATCATGATATAGGGAGTTTTCCTTATTGTAACTCATGAGGCTGCTTTACAGAAAATCACACGTTATAAAATTAAACACAACAGAGGCCTGTCTCAAATGGGATAGACATGAACAGATGTGTAACGATCCACATGTTCACTGCAGGAGTCTATCTGCCTTGACTCTTCACTGTTCAGCAGATTCTCCTAGGCAGCCAGGTCCCACACACAGAGCCATGAATTCCAGCTCCATTCACTAACACGGCCAGGGAAGTCGACCTCACTCTCTGCAGGGACACTGTCATCACATGGACAGTTCCAGAATTTTCCATCATGAAAGCCAAACTCCACAAACCCCATGTCTCAAGCCGTCTTCCTCCCCTTGACTTTGAACAAACTCAGAACTCTGTGTGTGTTGGGGGGGGGGGGGACGGAGAGGGAGGGAGAGGTTTACCACAATTGTTTCCAACTTCAACTTGTACTTGTGACTTCCAAGCCACTGAATCATACAGTCACTTCTGTCCCCTCTTAATGGACCTCTTGGCAGCTTGAATACAATGGAACATTTGCTTCTTGAAATACCTCCCCTGGCTTCCCTTACCACACACCCCTGGCATCCAGCGAACACCCCTTAGGAACACACATCAACGTGTCCCTTCACAGGCTGTCTCTTTCCTTCACTCTGCTTCCTCTGCAGCTCATTCTACCCACTCCTGAGATGGTGAGGCCTTTGAAATGCTCATGGTAGGGCTGGAGAGATGGCTCAGGGGTTAAGAGCACTGGCCGCTCTTCCAGATGACCCGAGTTCAGTTCCCAGCACTCACACCAGGAGGCGCCTAACTGTCTGTAACTCCAGCTCCAGGGGATCTGACACCTTTGGCCATCATGAGCACTACACTCACATGCACATACCCACACACAGACAGACACACATCTACACCTAACTTCAGTATGAAAGCCCTGACGTCACCGAGCCCCAGACTTCCACACCCAGCTGCTTACTGCCCATCACCGGCACTTCATGGCTCAGTGGTGGCTGAGGAACAGTCCCCACTTGCTTTCATGTTGGAGGCCATCACCATGGCTAGCCCCTCTGGCTTTGAACCCCATAGCCACTAGCTAAATTTCAGCCTTCTTAGTCTTTCGGATCTTCACCCCCAAATCACCTTCTCAGACAGGCCCTCTGACTAGTCCCCTACAAAGAAGCCCCCAAGCCTCAGCCAGCCTTCTGCAGCTCTGGCCACCAGTACTGCGCTGCTGTGATTATATCAGAAGCCAGCTTTTTGTCTCTGTACCTTATTCCTAAAAATCCCCCTCCTCTGCCTTTAAAGAGAGAACACGGGCCAAACCAGATGATAAACAAAGGCTTTTTTGATTTTATTCTATAGAAAGGAGGAAAACACATTCTGCAGGTGACTTGTTTAGAGGGCTCGGGGACATAAACAATAGCACCTTTTCATGCCAGTTATTCAGAGATGGCAGGAGCAAAGCAGTGAATGGGGGCAAGGGCACCCGTGTAAGTCTGTTTAGTGTACTTAACGGAGTATTGATTGATCTTCTTCCACAGAAACGACGTCCCCATGAATGCAAGCACCACAGGCATCCTTACAAATGTCTACTGTGTTGTGAGTCTCTGAGGTCCTCCACACGCATCCATAACAATGATGGATGCAGGTGTACTGAATGCTTTCAATCAATCAGGACACGCAGACAACACTGGCATTTACCCGCCCCTGCATAGCATCATTACTCAGGCTGGCACGCGATAATGTTTCCAAGGATTCCACAAAGGTTATTTTTGTGTCTCGGCTTCTGATTTAGTTGTGAGATGTAAAGAAATCCTACGCACTCAGGCAATGAGCTAGGTCATGAGAAACGGCTTAAAAGTAAAAACGACCCCACCAGGTAATCCACACATAAATCCTTGGTGCTAAATCCTTAGGATAAAAATATCCACTGGTAAAGAAACCCTTACTTAAAGGGAAAGAGAACATTGAAGAGGATGCATGTGCCCTGAAAAATCCAGGCTCAAAATTAAGGCTTTTTTTTTTTTAAGATGTCAATTCTCAGTTGGTATTTAAATAGTCGGTGTGTCATTTGCTCTATATCAAAGCACAATTTCTTTATAAACCGTGTTTTTAATTTCGGTTGTCTTTTCCTAAGGTGTTTAGCTTGCATTGATTGTTTTACTGCCCTGTGAGTGTTCCCAATTTCTCAATTCCTGTCCTGCACACTCCTCCCCATCCTCTCTCCAGTCTCAACTAACAGATAAAATGCAGAATTGGAAGTAAACTGAAGATGTTTTATTCATGGTGAGGCTTCTCTACTTCCAAAAAGAAACAAACTCAACCACGCTATCTAAAAATGCCAGGGAAGGATCCCCAGAGCCAGCAGAAGGCCCAGATCCTAACAGCGAGGAAAGGCTGACACAGGGCTTCATGTTCAGACATGCTGGCTTCCGTCCTGTTCAATGAAACTCTGTTCTCTGGCTGGAAACACTTCATGAGCAGAGGTGGGGAGGGGCGGACTGAAGGCTTTGAGCAGAGGCGGGGGTCAGGGGGATTGAAGGCTGCCCTGCACTATACTGGTCCCCCAGGGCATTACTGCAATGTCAAAAAGGTAAGTGCTATGACAGCAAGGGCCACACTCGCAGCTGTCACAGCAGGGATGCTGGAGTCATCCACACGACCCAGAAACCCTTAAGGCCCTTTTCATTCCCTGGACTGTTCTCAGTCCACTTGCCGGCTGAACCACAAAATCTGTTTTCACAGACTGAATCCAGTGTGATCCACCAGAGCACAGCACTGCCACACACTAGTCCTGATACTTAACTGAATTTGGAAAAGAAGGAGAAATAGTATTGCATGAATTTGGACATGAGTCAAAAGTAAGCTACATGGAAAAAAAATACATTGTTAAAAAAATAAACACACAAAGACTTTTGGTGGTGCGGCTTTGAACCTATGGGGTTTAGAAGCCTTCTAAGCAAGGTTAATGAACTACAGAGGAAAACATAAAGGGAAACATTACAATATACAAAACTTAGGAGCTTGAGATCAAATCATGTGCAAATACATTTTGATAACAAAATCACCTCGCTTTAAATGTCAACACACAACATTTTTCATACATTAATACTGAATTGTTAAATTACTACATATTAAAAGGTATGGTTTGAAAATGAGGGCTGCTTCAAAGCACTTTATTCCACTGTCATTCTGTAAGGACCCAGGGAAATTGCCCAACCCGGCGCTGCCCTTCTATGAGCATCTACCCTGCAGCCACCAGGGTGGAGGCCGTCTCTCCTGGGCCAGAAGCAAGTTACTATGTAACACTCAGAAAAGCAAGAGTTAACCAGCTCCAGGTGCAGCTCATACTCCTGGTGACACTCCGTACGCTCACTACAGCAGACGGCTTCCGAGAGAACAGTGCCAATGCACACCTCAAAAAGCAGCAGAAACCCCAGCAGATAGCCCTGAGTCTCTGGGGTGCAGCCGTCGGAGAAGGTAAAACACAGCAGCCACGACTGTACAGCCAGGGGATTTCACACCGGGTTTTACGTTTTATGAGTCAGCCTCAGTATCTCCTTCCTACTGAGTTCCCGGGAAACTAACTTTCACCATCAATAGGAGGACCTTTAAAACAGTGGTTCTCAACCTCCCTACTGCTGTGACCCTTTCATAATCCCTCACGCTGTGGTGACCCCCAGCCATACTATTATTTTTTGTACATCATAACTGTAACTTTGCTACTGTTTCGAATTGTAATGTAAATATCTGTGCTCTCTGATGGTCTTAGGTGACCCTTGTGAAAGGGTCACTTTACCCCCAAAGGGGTCACACCCCACAGGTTGAGAACCGCTGGCTTAAAGGTGCATCCACTGGCAATCCATGTAAAAGACTCGATGTTTACACAGCATAACAGTCAGTCATAGTCTTGTGTTAGAATCTCCACTCTAATGAAGAGAACAGAAAAGGACTTCCGGTACCATTTATTTCCTGTGACAGTCACAAAGCCCAGACCAAAAAAAAAAAAAAAGGCACAGTAATCACTGCGTTACAATAACAACATCAATCAAAACAAGTGATTTTCCCCAGGTTCCCCCATGAGTCCACCCATCAAGAAATACCCTCTTTCCACAAAGGCTGAGAAGTGTCTGTTTCCTGTGGCCTACACAAGCAGCCGAGCCACAGCCCAGCCCATGGGGCGAATCTCTTCATCTGCTCCTCCCAGGTTTTACGTCTATAACTCTTCTCTCGGATCCTTCTGTGTCTGCCGTGTGGCGTCGTCTTCCTCGCTGGGCGCCAGCCAGGTGAGATACACCTTCACCGGGTCAATGTGCCAGTGTTTGTGAAATGATATAGGAATCTGATGGGAGAGGTAGTCCTTGGGGTAATCGACTGGCCGAGCCTGCACAAAGAACACAGTTACGGTTTCCTGGGGTTAAGAACGATCTCGGCTCATTCCTCCTGCAGTAATGGGAACAAACACAAAGAACCAGAACACTCAGTCCCAAAGGGGACGTCTCCATCAAATCCCCCGCCTGGGGCTCAAGGAACCCTACAGACAAGGAGGTGGGAAGACTGTAAGAGCCAGAGGGGATGGAGGACACCAAGGAAACAAGGCCTTCTGCACACAGCAGGACCGATGCATGCATGAACCCGCAGAGACTGTGGCAGCATGCACAGGACCTGTGTAAGTCTCAGCCAGATGGGGTCCCAGTGCTGAGGGAGGGAGCAGACACAGGCCCCCATCCCTAACCCAGAAGCTCTCTCCGACTGATAACTGCTTGTGAAGGAAAAAGTAGTTTTCTTCAATGGAGTCTCACTGGGTATGCAAACCACTCTTACGGGCAGGCCCCACGCTCAGCAGAGGACGGCCAACACAAGAAGAATTCACTGCTATTTTTAGAGGGGTTTTGTTGGTGAGTTTTGTTTGTTTGTTTGTTTGATTTTTGTCTGGCCTTTTTTTTTTCCTTTACAAGTCTTTTGCTTATATACTATGGCTTCCGATTTTGTGTTTTTATGAGACTTCTGCGCGTGCAAATGTGTATCTAAATATCTATGTGTTTCTTGTGTTTTTTTCCTTGGCCCTTCTATTCTGGTTTGTTTCTTTTTACTTTATCTTATTTTTGTTTTTAGATCCCTGTTGGTTTTCTAAAGAGAGAAAGGGCGTGGACTTGTGTGTGTGTTGGTGGGTGGGGTAGAAAGGCTCTGGGAGGAATTGGGGGGCGGGGGTGACTGTACTCGGAATGTATTATATGAAAAAAAATCCATTGTCAATTTTTAAAAAATGATTGGCTCAGCAAGTGAAGGTGCCTGAGGACCTGGATCCATCCCTCGAGCCCATACGTTGGAAGAGGGAGACCTGATTCTAGCAAATTCTCATCTGGCCATAACATGCACACTGTGATGGCATCCTTCACCCACACACACAATAAGTAAAGGTAAATCTTTTAAATTATTATTTCAAAATAACATTTTGTGTTGCTTTTTTGAGACAGGATCTCTCTACACAGCCCAGGCTAGCCTTGAACTCAGAGATCTGCCTGCCTCTGCCTCCTGAGTGCTGGGATTTAGAGCCTGCCACAGCAGCTGGCCCAGGACAAACGCTGATTCAGATTGCCACTGCTTCGCTTTAATATGCGATAGTGACTACGGGAGCCTTGAAGCAAGAAGGGACATATTTTCTACTACTTTCCCTCGAATCCCATATCTGCTGTCTTTAATTTCTCAAATGCTTTCCACACTTGGCTTCCGGGAGACGGTTCCAGCGTGGTCATAAAGCAAACGGTTTGCTCGGTGAATCTCTTAAGTCAACACTGTCTGATATTTGATTTAAAAAAAAAAAAAGGAAGGGAACTTATTTAGTTGGTCTCTTCCGAAAAACTGCCAAGCCTGGGTTACGCAGGAGCTGGGGCAAGGTGTTCTCAGGTCCCGGCCACCTACTGCTCCAACAGATCCAGGTGGCGGCCTTCAGAAAAGAAACCACAAGCTCACTGTAGGGAAGGGCAGTGTGAGTCTGGTCTAGAGGTACAAATGAAAACATGGACTAAACCTAAGGAAAACTAAAAGGGGTTAATACCATCACCATCCAAATTCTCTACAACTCAGAAAACGAAACACAGGCAGGATTAGACAGGCCCCAAAGTGACAGGACTGAGGTCAAAAGCCACAGTGCTCAAAGGCAAACTGAAACCAGCCAGGATTGGTCTGCATTAACCACAGCATTCCATTCCTGTCGGTGTCCTTGATTTGCCTATACATTTAAATAGCGATTTGTTTTATGTAGTAAATTGTTGTGCTTACAATATTAAAATTGTCTCAATTTTAAGATGATTACGTAACACACCTTTCTGGATTCTTTTATTTGATGTGTAGGAGTGTCTGCCTGCAGGTATGTGTGTGTATCACATGCATGCCTGGTGCCCACGGAGGTCAGGAGAAAGCATTGGATCCCTGCAATGGGAGTTACAGATGATACAGAGCATGGGCACTGGGAACCAAACCTGGGTCCTCTGCAAGAACAGCAACAAGCTTCTCTGGTGATAGCTAAGCAAGCCACCGACCTATGGGTAGAGCAGAGGAGATGTGGCCTATTTTTGTTGGCTCCATATCAAAACTGACTATTTTGGCTGACATATTTGTACGTCTTCATCTCTTCTTCCCCAAGCCACAGAATCTCTTCTGAAAGCAGAGCTTTTCTTTATTCCAGTGAGGCACATACAGGTAAAAATGATGTTCCCTGTAACCACACTGAAAGGGTAGGGGACAGGCAGAATGGCAGTGACTTTGGGCATGAAGGACTCGCATCCCATTATTCATATTCAAAAGGACATAGAGCATGGGATTTTTGGAAATCACTGCTTCTCAATTTATTGTTAGTTTTTATTTGATGTCCAGAGTCCTGAAATCATTATTTTTACAAATCCTTGTCTAGTTTAATATCTGTATTTTGTGCAGAGAACTCACTGGCCATTGCATACTGTCATATCCATCAGTGAAATCAGATTTTGGAAGGGTTGATCTAACATTCCTTAGAGTGCCCTTCTAAACCTAGAATTTCAAAATGATATGCCCTGTCAGGAACAGAAGGTAGGCAGCCTGGCCAGGACTGCCACTGAGAACACTCTAAGACCCCCTTCGCCATCTCTCACACAGCAGGAATCTGAGTGGGGGGCACAACGTCTCAGATTCTCTCAGCACAAATACAGCGTGGAGATCTGGGTTTAGACCTTGCAAATGTAAAGCCCTCTTTGAATCTGATCACACTCTAAAAGATGCTGAAGAACTGGGACACAGCAGTGTCAGCTGGGGGTACAGGTTATCAACACTCTGTGACTTCACACAGGGTTCAGGTTTACCATGGGAATGACAGGAAACACCATGAGGAACAACACATAACTCCAAAGAAATCGTTTCTGAATTATCTTCAAAGGACTTTCACTTCGGGATTACGTTATCTTTCTGTCTCTCTGCCTTATCATTTTATTGACTAACGTATTTTATCCTAGGAGGAAGGGGCTGCTATAGAAAAATCCAATTAATCTTGATAAATTACTTCCCTTACACACAAACAGTTTTAATTATTTTTCCAGGAGTGAAACACTGTGACATAAAACATCATAACACAGAGCCTGAGAGGGAGGGACAGGCAATAATTCACTTTCTGAGTTATCGTAAAGATAGCACAAGACACAGGCTGAAATGAGAAAGACCTCTGGAGGCCTGGGTGCACATGTGCCTTCCCCGGGGCCCAGGAGTGAGGGTTCCTGTGAGCATCATGTACCTTCCCCAGGGGGCCAGGAATGAGGGTTCCTGTGAGCATCATGTGCCTTCCTTGGGGCCCAAGAGTGAGGGTTCCTGTGAGCATCATGTGTCTTTCATTGAGGCCCAGGAGTGAGGGTTCCTGTGATCATCATGTGCCTCCCCCGGGGGTCAGGAGTGAGGGTTCCTGTGAGCCTCCTTTTACAAAGGTTTATTCTCAACCTCCCTGTGTTTTCTCAGACACTGATATGGGTTCTATCTTCGTTGCTAATGCTTATATTTTCTTTGCTTTGTTCAAGTTGTTTTTCTATAGTGAAATTCCGCCATGCTCAATTTTCTATGTTGCTGTGCTAGCATTTGCTACTTACTACTGTAGGAGAGAGAGAGAGAGGGGCCGGGGGGAGATATTCAGAGGCAGGGGCTGGAGAGATGGCTCAGTGGTTAAGAGCATTTGATGCTCTTGCAGAGGACCTGGGTTCAGTTCCCAGCACCCATACGGTGGCTCACAACCATCTGTAACTCCAGTTCTGGGGATCCAGCGCCCTCTTCTGGCCTCTGAGGTAGAGCACAGACATACATGCAGGCAAAACACCCACATACATTAAGATAGTAATAATAATTTTAAATAATTTAAAAAGTGCAGAGGCTATATTCTGAATATATGGTGGGCCCTTCAAATATACATATATCTATATTCAAATGTCAAAAAGCTTCATATTTCTTAAAAAGGATATGTGCATAGTAAATGGATGTGAATTACAAATTATTATTTTTAGAACATTAGTTGACTAGGTTCTTAAAATATTACTAAAATTAATGGGAAGAATTCCCTTTTCCAACTCTGAAATTCATATCAAAGATACATGAGAACTATCAACCCTATAAACATCATCTTATCCTTTTACTGACTAATATAATCATTTTATTGATTTTCTGTAATCTGGGAAACAGGTTCAGACACCACCTTGAAATTCAGTGGACTTTAGTCACCTGTTTAAAAGTAAACCAAGGAGAAAACACCCAGAAAACCTCAACAAGCCAGAGTAAAAACAGGCTCCCATAAACTTGGAATCTCCCCAACGGCCGCCAGCCTGGAAAGACACAAGTTCTTCTTTCCTGTCCAGGGCAGCAATTTTGGCTGACATCTATGGCTTCATTTCCTGTCCCCCAAATCAATGTGTCTGTCTACCTTCCTGAAGGAGAAGAGAGGAAGGGAGAGCAGAGAAAAGGGAAGGGGAGGGAGGAGGGGAAGGGAGGGAAGAGAGAAGAGGGAAGGAGAGGGGAGGGAAGAGGAGAGGAGAGGGGAGGGGAGGAAGGGGAGGGAATGTGTGCTTCCTGGTCCTGCTTGCAAGGCCACTGGTCCAGTATCACTTGGTTTTCTAGGTGTTGTTGCCTCGTCTTTATGACGCACGTGACATGCACAAGATCTGGTAAGGACATCCCTCATGGAAGGGCTGGAGAGATGGCAGTTAAGAGCACCAGCTCCTCTTCCAGAGGACCCAAGTTCAGTTCCCAGGACCCACATGGCAGCTCACAACCATCCATAACTCCAGATTCATGGAACAGGATGCCGTTTTCTGAGCTCTGTGGGCACAGGCACGCACATGATTACACCTACATACATGCAGACAAAACACACACACACACACACACACACACACACACACACACACGTGTAAAAAATATAAAGAACATCCCCCATGGAACCTATCCTATTCCCTAAAATTATTTCCAAAACATGAGAGGAGAAAGAAACAGACGCTCTCAGGGAGAGGGGAAGAGAAACATTTTCTCACCTGATGGAAGAGGGGGCTGTGGGTCACAGGGACCCCCAACCCGCTGAAGCACATGCCCAGGACCATGTCGTCGGGAGCATCATTGCTGTAGCATCGGCAGTTGCTGGCGAGAAGTCTCCGGATGGCTTCCCTGCTGAAGACCATGCTGGTGGGAGCGGACAGAAAAGGAGTTAGGGGGTTAGCGCCATGCAGCCGGTTAACGGGGATGGAGGGCTCCGGCTGAGAGGCCGAACTCCGGAGAACGGTGCCCATCACTGACACGGGCACACTTCCACTGACTCCGCACACTGTATGAAAGCAAAATCGCCTCGAGAGACGTTTCCCTACCCAGCAGACAGCTGTGTGTGTCTCCCCTAGACACGAACACTACGTGACGTGATTTTCCTAACATTACTTTGTTGTCTGTCAACTTGACACATAACAGCGTCATCTAGAAAGAGAGCCTCACTTGAGAAAACGCCTCCACCAGACCGGCCCGCAGGTGAGTCTGCGGGGCATTTTCTGGGTGAATAATTGATGTGGGTTCACTGTGGGCGCTGACCGCCCTGGGCAGGTGGTCCTGGGATGTGTAAGAGCAGGCCGAGGAAGCCATGGGGAGGAAGTCAGAGCCCCTCCATGACCTCTGCTCAGCTCCTGCCCTGACTTCCCTTCATGATGGACTGCAGACTCCGAGATGAAATTAACCCTCTCCTCCCCCAGCTGCTTTTGGTGTTTGTCACAGCAACAGAGAAGTAACTAACGAAGGGGTGGACACACTGTGACATATCCTGAACAGTGCTGTGGAACCATTTGGCCTGGGATGTGGGGACTTTCTGGGGGAAGCTTCAGCCCACTGTGGTCTTTCTGTGCTTCCCTCAGCATCTAGGCCTTTCATTTCTTCTCTTTCCTTTTCTTTTCTTTTTTTCTTTTTTTTTTTGTTTGTTTGTTTGTTTGTTTTCCGAGACAGGGTTTCTCTGTGTAGCTTTGGAGCCTGTCCTGGATCTCGCTCTGTAGCCCAGTCTGGCCTGGAACTCACAGAGATCCGCCTGCCTCTGCCTCCTGAGTGCTGGGATTAAAGGTGTGCACCACCACCGCCCAACCTTCCTGGGCTTCCCTGGACAGCTGAGCCCTTGGTTCCTCTGACAGTAAGGGCCCTAGACAGAGGGAGGATGGTTGGCTGCTGCCCCTGGCGGTCTGTGCAGCAGAGGTGGGCCGCGGGGGCAGTCACACATTCTTACAGAGTGTCAAGGGAGCCGGTCCCTGCGTGGGCCTTGAGCCTCATCGGGACCCCACAGCCGAGGTGGGCGGGGTGGGCGGGGCGGGCACACCCACCCCAGGCAGCAGTGTTCAATAGCTACTTTCCCGCGATAGAGGCTTTTTAAAAGAGAGAAGGGTTTCTGGTTTCCTTTCTGGTCCTCTTCAGGTCACAAAGCCCCAAAGGTGGCGCAGCTGAACCAAAATCCATGCACGCCTTCTCACAACCCAGTGCGTACACACAGCAGGCACTCAAACAAGTTCACTGTGTAAAACAACTCAGCAAAGCCTCCTCTGCAAAGATCTTCCACAAGTCCACCTACCAGGACGGCGCTGGAGGAAGAGTGTGGAGACAGTGGTTAGAAAGTGATTCTCCACCCACCGGGGTCTGCTGGACGCAGTCACACACCAGAGACAAGCGCAGGGATGACGAGAGTGCAAACACCGGGACGACAGTGCAAACACCGGGCTGATAGTGCAAACACCAAGACCACAGTGCAAACACCGGGCTGATAGTGCAAACACCGGGATGATAGTGCAAACACCAAGACCACAGTGCAAACACCAGGCTGATAGTGCAAACACCAGGATGACAGTGCAAACACCAGGACGATAGTGCAAATACCAGGACAATAGTGCAAATACCGGGCTGATAGTGCAAACACCAGGACGACAGTGCAAACACCGGGCTGATAGTACAAACACCAGGATGACAGTGCAAACACCAGGGGCTGATAGTGCAAACACCAGGACGACAGTGCAAACACCGGGCTGATAGTACAAACACCAGGATGACAGTGCAAACACCGGGCTGATAGTGCAAACACCAGGGGCTGATAGTGCAAACACTAGGACAACAGCACTGCTGGTCTTGCTAAAATGCAGATGACTGAACAACAACCAGAAGTTCTTCCTAAGCTGACACATAAGGAAACACAAGTGTACAAGAAGGAGGGGGACGTTCCCATCACTATACACATGAGGAACTGCACGTCTATAAACTGGCAAGACCTTTCCTAGACGTCCAACCAGTGAGACCCCAGGGCCACGTGTTTCAGCCCAACTCCAGCACAGTCAGCGGCAGCTGCCCCAGCCTCCCCACCCCAGCGACAGGGCTTGTGTGAGGGAAGAAAACGCTTCGTTCTCTTGTGCAAGCTCCAGTGTGTGGCAGAACATTGTTTTAAGGTGCGTTACCTTTGTTTACCCTGTATTTGTTTAACTCTGTGAAGTGTGTTACTGTGCCTGTCTAAAACACCTGATGGACTAATAAAGAACTGAACGGCCAATAGCGAGGCAGGAGAAAGGATAGGCGGGGCTGGCGGACAGAGAGAATAAACAGGAGAATCTGGGAGAAGGAAGGAGGAGTGAGAGAAGGAGGAGGACTCCAGGGAACAGCCAGCTACAGCCAGCCACAGAGTAAGAGTGAGATTTACCGAAATAAGAGAACGGGAAAAGCCCAGAGACAAA
Organism: Peromyscus eremicus; assembly: GCF_949786415.1. Lineage (NCBI taxonomy): Eukaryota > Metazoa > Chordata > Mammalia > Rodentia > Cricetidae > Peromyscus > Peromyscus eremicus. Next base: position 39,766,424 of record NC_081438.1, on the reverse strand, counting down.
AGGTAGACGGGATAATTTAAGTTAAGGAAAGCCAGCAAGAAACAAGCCAAGCTAAGGCCGGGCATTCATAATCAAGAATAAGTCTCTCGCCCTTTCGGCTGAGGACTCAGAGGCATTTGGCCCGAGGATTCATGGAGACAGGGTCTCACCTCACTTTCGGCCTGAGGATTCGGTAGTGGTGAGAAGTCTCTCTAGTGGCTTGTTACTTTATCTCTCTGATTTTTCAGCATTCACTCCAATATCTGGCTCCAGGTTTTTATTATAAGACCAATTAGGATTTGTGCAACAAGTTTGCAAGTATCTTATTGAGAAATTTAGTGTTTGTGTTCATCTGCAAGGTGGGTTTATAATTTCCTGTTTTTGATTGTCTTTGTCTGATTTTGGAACAAGAATAAACCCTCCCCTGTCCCCTCACCAAGCCAACCACCCCCCATGGCACCAGTGACCACCGGTGCTGTGGGATAGTCTGTATGTCAAGTGTGTTGCTGATTGGTCAGTAAATAAATCACTGATTGGCCATTGGCTAGGCAGGAAGTATAGGCGGGACAAGGAGAAGAATTCTGGGAAGTGGAAGGCTGAGAGGCAGACACTGCCAGCCGCCACCATGACAAGCCGCATGGGAAGATCCCAGTAAGCCACAAGCCATGTGGCAAGGTATAGATTAATGGAAATGGATTAATTTAAGCTATAAGAACAGTTAGCAAGAAGCCTGCCACGGCCATACAGTTTGTAACTAATATAAGTCTCTGTGTTTACTTGATCGGGTCTGAGTGGCTGTGGGACTGGCAGGTGAGAGAGATTTGCCCTGACCGTGGGCCAGGCAGGAAAACTCTAGCTACACACCGGAGCCATACATTCACCCTGCTCCGACTGGGAACAGGTAAGGCCCAGATCTCCAGACTGGTCAGCCCAGTTCTCTAGCCCCTAGAACATTCCATGCCCCTCCCGTCAGCCAGTGCAGCCCCAGATACTGGGCAGGAGCCTCCTCCCACCCCACCCCCTAGCCAACTATCCCCTGCGGCACCAGCGACCACCAGAGTCATAATCCTACCTGCACCAGTTGGGAACAGTGACCACCAGAGCTATAAGCCCCCTCCTGGACCAGTTGGGGAAGAAAAACAGCCACAGGACCCAGAGGCCCCACATGCACCAATTGAAGAAAAGCGACCTTGGAGCTCCACCTGATCAGATTAAAGGAAGAAATGGGTAGACGGCAGTGTAAGAACACATTAAACAACATAAAGAGCAATATGGCACCACCAGAACCTAGTGATCCTACAACAGCAAGACCTGAACAACCCAAAGCAGATGATACAGAAGAAAACAATCTTAAAAACAACCTCATGAAGATGATAGAGTCTCTAAAAGAGGAAATGAAAAACCCCCTTAAAGAAATGGAGGAAAAGACAAACACAAAACTGGAGGAAATCAAGAAATCTCTTAAAGAAAGTCGAGAAACCCAAGAAAAAAACAATCAAACAGGTGAAGGAAACAGTTCAAGACTTGAAAATTGAAATAGAGGCAATAAAGAAAACATAAACTGAGGGAATTCAGGAAAAGGAAAATCTGAGTAAACGTACAGAAACTACAGAGGCAGGCATAACCAACAGAATATAAGAGATGGAAGAGAGAATCTCACGTGGTGAGGATTGTGGTGATATATTGTGTACCCTAATAAAATTTGCCTGAAGATCAGAGAACAGAATAAGCCACCAGATTAAACATAGAGGCCAGGCAGTAGTGGCACACACCTTTAATCCTAGCACTCGAGAGGCAGAGATTCCTCTGGATCTCTGTGAGTTCAAAGCCACCATGGACTACATGAGATCGACTCAGTCTAGGAGAGAAAACAGAGCCAGGCAGTGGTAGCACACACCTTTAATCCCAGTACTTAGGAATCACACGCCTTTAATTCCAGCAAGAAAAGTATATAAACTCTGAGGAGACAGGAACTAAAGGCTTTTTCGGCTAGAGCCTTTCGGGTGAGGACTCAGAGGATTTCAGTCAGAAGATTCATGGAGTTGGTGAGGTGAGACGTGGCAGAGACTTGTTCTTTTGTCTCTCTGATCTTTCAGCATTTACCCCAATAACAGGCTCCCAGATTTTTTATTAAAAGACCTATTAGATTTTGTGTTACAGAGGATATGGTAGAGGAAATAGATTCACCAGTCAAAGAAAATGTTAAATCCAGCAAATTTTTAACACAAAACATCCAGGAAATCTGGAACACCATGAAAAGACCAAACCTAAGAATAATAGGGACAGAAGGAGAAGAATTCCAGCTCAAAGGCACAGAAAATATACTCAACACAATCATAGAAGAAAACATTCCCAACCTAAAGAAGGACATGCCTACGAAGATATAAAAAGCTTACAGAACACCAAATAGACTGGACCAAAAAAAAAAAGTCCCCTCGCCACATAATAGTCAAAACACTAACATACAGAATAAAGAAAGACTATTAAGAGCAGCAAAAGCCAGGCGGTGGTGGTGTAACGCCTTTAATCCCAGCACTCAGGAGGCAGAGGCAGGCAGATCTCTGTGAGTTTGAGGCCAGCCTGGTCTACAGAGTGAGTTCCAGGACAGCCAGGACTGTTACACAGAGAAACCCTGTCTGGAAAAATAAAAACAAACAAACAAAAAAAGAGCAGCAAAGGAAAAAGGTCAAGTAACATATAAAGGCAGACCTATCAGAATTACACCCGACTTCTCAATGGAAACTCTGAAAGTCAGAAGGTCCTAGACAGTTCTGCAGATGCTAAGAGACCACGGATGCCAGCCCAGACTACTATACCCAGCAAAGCTTTCAACCACTGTAGATCAAGAAAGCAAATTATTCCATGAAAAAACAAATTTAAATGTTACATATCCATAAATCCAGCCCTACAGAAAGTACTAGAAGGAAAACTCCAACCCAAGGAAGCTAGCTGCAACCACCAAAACACAAGCAATAGATAACCTCACACCAGCAAATCCTAAAGGAAGGAAACACACACACACACACACAACCACCAAAAAAAATAACAGGAATTAATAATCACTGGTCACTAATATCCCTTAATATCAATGAATTCAATTTGTCTATAAAAACACACAGGCTAACAGAATGGATACAAAAAAAAAAAACAAACCCAGGATCCATCCTTTTTCTGCATACAAGAAATACACCTCAACTTCAAAGACAGATACTACCTCAGAGTAAAGGGTTGGGAAAAAAAACTTTCCAATCAAATAGACCTAAGAAACAAGCTGGTGTAGCTATCCTAATATCCCACAAAATAGACTTCAAACTAAAGTCAATCAAAAGAGGGGAAGAAGGAAATTTCATATTCATCACAGAAAAAAATCCACCAAGATGAAGCCTCAATTCTGAACAGTTATGCCCCAAATACAAGGGCACCTACATTTGTAAAAGAAACATTACTAAAGCTCAAATCACACATCAAACCCCACACACTAATAGTGAGAGACTTCAACACCGCTCTCTCACCACTGGACAGGTCTGCCAGACAGAAACTTAACAGAGAAATAAGGGAACTAACAGAGGTTATGACTCAAATGGACTTAATTGATATCTACAGAACATTCCACCCAAACACAAAAAGAATATACATTCTTTTCAGCATCCCATGGAACCTTCTCCAAAATTGACCACACACTCGGGAACAAAATAAATCTCAACAGATAAAAAAAAAAAAATTGGAATAACCCCTTGTATCTTATCAGACCACCATGGCTTAAAGCTAGAATTCAACAACAACACAAAATGCAAAAAGCCAACAAACTCATGGAAACTGAATAATGTTCAACTGAGTCACCACTGGGTCAAGGAAGAAATAAAGAAAGACTTCCTAGAATTCAATGAAAATGAATGCACAACATACCCAAACTTATGGGACACTATGAAAAGCAGTGCTAAGAGGAAAGTTCATAGCACTAAGTGCCTGCATAAAGAATCTGGAGAAATCTCACACTAGTGAAGAAATCTTCACAGCACACCTGAAAGCTCTAGAACAAAAAGAAGCAAACTCACCCAGGAGGAGTAGACACCAGGAAATAATCAAATTGAGGGCTGAAATCAATAAAATTGAAACAAAGAAAATAATACAAAGAATCATTGAAACAAAGAGTTGGTTCCTGAGATCAACAAGATAGACAAACCCTTATCCAAACTAACCAAAAGGCAGAGAGAGAATATCCAAATTAACAAAATCAGAAATGAAAAGGGAGACATAACAACAGACACTGAGGAAATCCAGAGAATCATCAGGTCATTCCTCAAAAACCTGTACTCCACAAAATTGAAAAATGTAAAAGAAATGGATAATTTTTTGGATAGGTACCACATACCAAAATTAAATCAAGATCAAATAAACAATTTAAATAGACCTATAACCCCTAAGGAAATAGAAGCAGTCATCAAAAGTCTTCAACCAAAAAAAGCCCAGGGCCAGATGGTTTCAGCACAGAATTGTACCAGAATTTCAAAGAAGAGCTAATACCAATACTCCTCAAATTGTTCCATACGATAGAAACAGAAGGAACATTGCCAAACTCTTTTTACAAGGCTACAGTTACCCTGATACCCAAACCACATAAAGACGCAACTAGGAAAGAGAATTACAGACCAATCTCCCTCATGAACATTGATGCAAATTCTCAATAAAATACTAGCAAACCGAATCCAAAAAACACATAAAAAAAAAAATCATCCACCATGATCAAGTAGGCTTCATCACAGAGATGCAGGGATAGTTTAACATATGAGAATCTGTCAATGTAATCCACCATATAAACAAACTGAAAGAAAAAAAACCACATGATCATCTCATTAGATGCTGAAAAAGACTGACAAAATCCAACACCCTTTCATAATAAAGGTCTTGGAGATAACAGGGATACAAGGAACATACCTAAACATAATAAAGACAATTTACAGCAAGCCCACAGCCAACATCAAACTAAATGGGAAGAAACTCAAGGCGATTCCACTAAAATCAGGAACAAGACAAGGTTGTCCACTCTCTCCATATCTACTCAATATAGTACTAGAAGTTCTAGCTAGAGCAATAAGACAACAAAAGGAGATCAAGGGGGTACAAATTGGAAAGGAAGAAGTCAAACTTTCACTATTTGCAGATGATGTAATAGTATACAAAAGTGACCCCAAAAATTCTACCAAGGAACTCCTACAGCTGACAAACATCTTTAGTAATGTGGCAGGATACAAGATTAACTCAAAAAAAAATCAGTAGTCCTCCTATATACAAATGATAAAAGGGCTGAGGAAGAAATCAGAGAAATATTACCCTTTACAATAGCCACAAACAATATACAATACCTTGGGGTAACTCACTAAGCAAGTGAAAGACCTGTATGACAAGAACTTTAAATCCCTGAAGAAAGAAATTGAAGAAAATATCAGAAAATGGAAAGATCTCCCATGTTATAGGTAGGATCAACATAGTAAAAATGGCAATCTTACCAAAAGCAATCTACAGATTCAATGCAATCCTCATCAAAATCCCAACACAATTCTTCACAGACCTGGAAAAAACAATACTCAGCTTCATATGGAAAAACAAAAAACCCAGGATAGCTAAAACAAAGCTGTTCAATAAAGCAACTTCTGGAGGCATCACTATCCCTAATTTAAAGCTCTACTATAGAGCTATAATAATAAAAACAGCTTGGTATTGGCATAAAAACAGACACACTGATCAATGGAGTCAAATCAAAGACCCTAACATTAATCCACACACCTATGAACACCTGATTTTTGATAAAGAAGCCAAAATTATATAATGGAAAAAAGAGCATCTTCAACAAATGGTGCTAGCATAACTGGATGTCAACATGTAGAAGAATGCAAATAGATCCATATCTGTCACCGTGCACAAAACTGAAGTCCAAGTGGATCAAAGACCTCAACATAAATCCAGCCACACTGAACTTGATAGAAGAGAAAGTAGGAAGTAGTCTTGAATGCACTGGCACAGGAGACCACTTCCTAAATATAACACCAGTAGCACAGATGCTGAGAGCAATAATTAATAAATGGGACCTCTTGAAACTGAGAAGCTTTTGTAGGGCAAAGGACACGGCCAATAAGACAAAAAGACAGCCTACAGAATGGGGAAAGATCTTCACCAATGTGGGAGCCCGTTCTCGGGTTTCCTCGTGGCTTTACCCAGCAGGTCCGCATAGAGGATGATTAGGACCACGGGCCTGAGTGCAGGTGTCTGAGATGGTCTGCACTTGGCTGTGCTGGGGGAGGAGGTCTTTTGCTCCACCCCTTGGCGTCTCTATAAAAACCCTGGGGCAGAGACAGTCGGGCCCCGTTGGAATAGGTTCCAGGCCCTCTCGAGGCTATCCTTTATTTTCTATCTGTTTATTTCTGCAAGATTCTCTGCGATAAATCCCTCTATCTAATATTTCCTGCTGCTCGCACTCAAGAAAACTCTGGGGAACTGTGGGGGTGGTGGGTAAACGCCCCACACACCAACCCCACACCTGACAGAGGGTTGATATTCAGAACATATAAAGAACTCAAGAAACTAGACATCAAAATACCAAATAATCCAATTAAAAAATGGGCTACAGAGCTAAACAGAGAATTCTCAACAGAAGAATGTCAAATGGCCAAAAGACATTTAAGGAAATGCTCAACATCCTTAAGCCATCAGGGAATACAAATGCAAAAAAACAACTCTGAGATACCATCTTACACCTGTCAGAATGGCTAAGATCAAAAACACTGGTGACAGCTTATGTTGGAGAAGATGTGGAGAAAAGGGAACACTCCTCCACTGCTGGTGGGAATGCAAACTTGTACAGCCACTTTGGAAATCAATATGGTACTTTCTTAGAAAACTGGAAATCAACCTACCTCAGGACCCAGCAACACCACTCCTGGACACATACCCAAAAGAAGCTCAACCACATCACAAGGACATTTCTCAACTATGTTCATAGCAGCATTATTAGTAATAGCCAGAACCTGGAAACAACCTAGATGCCCTTCAACTGAAGAGTGGATAAAGAAAATGTGGTACATTTATACAATGGAGTATTACGCAGCGGTAAAAAAAAAAAAATGTCATCATGAAATTTGTTGGCAAATGGATGGAACTAGAAAAAAATCATGCTGAGTCAGGTAACCCAGACCCAGAAAAGACAAACCCGGTATGTACTCACTCATAAGTGAATATTAGACGCAAAGCAAAGGACAACCAGGCTACAATCCACAGCCCCAAAGAAGCTAGGTAAGGAGGAGGACCTAAGAGACACACATGGATCACCTCAGGGAGGGGAAAGGGTTAAGATCTCCTGGGTAAACTGGGAGTGGGGAATAGAGAGGAGAGGATGGGAGGTGGGAACATGAGGGCTTGAGATGGTCGAGTTGGGGGAGAGAAGGGGAGGGAAAGCAATGAAAGAGATATCTTGACAGAGTGTACCATTAAGGGGATGGGGAGAAATCTGCAGCTAGGGAAGTCCCCAGGAACTCACAAGGATGTCCCCCCAGCTAAAACTCATAGCAATGGTGGAGAGGGTGCTTGAACTAGCCTTCCCCTGCACTCAGATTGGTGTCTACGCTAATTGTCATCATAGAACCTACATCCAGTGACTGATGGAAGCAGATGCAGAGACCCACAGCCAAGCACTTGGCCAAGATCCTGGAGTCCAGTTGAAGAGAGGGAGGAGGGATTACAGGAGCAAGGGGAGGGGGGTCAGGATCATGATGGGAAAACCACAGAGACAGCTGACCTGAGCTAGTGGGAGCTGATGGAGCTGGGGAGCCTGCATGAGACTTAACTAGGCCCTCTGAATGTGGGTGAAAGTTGTGTGGCTTGATGTGTTTGTGAGTCCCCTGGCAATGGGACCAGGACTTATCCCTGGTACACGAACCGGCTTTTTAGAGCCCATTCCCTATGGTGCGATTCCTTACTCAGCCTTGATGTAGGGAGAGGGGCTTGGTATGCCAGCCTGTGTTGACTATCCAAGGGAGGCCTTACTCTCGATGAAGAGAGGATGGAGGGGGGGGGGAAATCGGGAGAAGGGGAGGGAGGGGGGAACAGGGGTTGGTATGTAAAAGGAAAGAAAAAATTTTTTTTAATTAAGAAATTTTTTATTCATTTTACATACCAATCACAGATCCTCCTCTTCCCTCCTCCTGCCCCTCCAGCCTCCCCCTCCCCAATCCACTTCCATTCCCTCCTACTAGAAGGTAAGGCCTCCCATGGGGAGTCAGCAGAGCCTGGTACATTCAGTAGAGGCAGATCCAAGCTCCTCCCCCTGCCTCAAGGCTGTACAAGGTATCCCACCATAGGTAGTGGGCTCCAAAAAGCCAGCTCATGCACCAGGGATGGATCCTGATCCTACTGCCAGGAGGGCCCCTTAAGCAGATTAAGCTACACAACTGTCTCGTTTATGTAGAGAACCTAGTCCAGTCCTGTGGAGGCTCCACAGGTATTGGTCTATATTTCATGAGTTCCTACTAGTTTGGTTTGGTTGTCTCTGTAGGTTTCCCCATCATGATCTTGATGCCCCTTGCTCATAGAATCCCTCTTCTTTCTCTTCAACTGGACTCCTGGAGCTCAGCCTGGTGCTTGGCTGTGGATCTCTGCATCTGCTTCCATCAGTTACTGGATGGAGGCTCTATGATGACAGTTAGGGTATTCACTGATCTGATTACCAGGGTAAATAAAAAAAATTATATAAAAAAAAGCCTGTGTGTGTGGTTTATTTGGGAGCTGGGTGGCAGGCCCCCCAAAAGAGCAAAAACAACCACCCCAACCAGTGGAATGAGAATAGATGAGGACTTTCACTGTGGTCGGCTCCTAGAAGACCAACTTCATGGGAAGATAAAATCTAAGTGTGGAATTCCCATTAGTAATTATTTTATACTTTAGACAATTTGCACAGAGTAACTTTACTTATTCACATACACTAAGTACATGAAGGCTTTAGCAAAACTTATTAGTACTGTCCACAAGTTCTTTCTGAATAAAGTGGACCACCCACAGGGAAAGTGACCAATCCCAGCTCGACAGGAAAGAACGCTTGAGTGTTCTATCTGCCAACTTTTAAATATTAAAAACTGGGGGGACTGGGGAGATGTCTTGGTAGTTATTTTTATTTTTATTTTATGTGTATGTTTGAGTGTTTGCCTGCATGTATGTTTATGTACCCAATGAGGTCAGAAGAGGGCGTCATATACCCCAGGTAACAGACAAATCATATGAGTGCTGGGAACTGAACTGGATCCTCTGCAAGAGCAGCCACTGCTCTTTACCACTGGGCCATCTCTCCAGCCCCTAACCTGCTCTTCATAAAAATTATTCATTCTTCAGCCAAATCGTTAGAAAATCCTAAGTGGCCCCGGAGAAAATACACAATATTGTCTGCAGCTTTTACCAAAGATTGACTGAAAGGATCGTCTCATGAAGATTGCTTCTGCATCTCAATGAAGGGACTTTTAAAAACCAAACCTTGCATGAGTCACGTCACCTATGTGGAAATTAAATGCCAGTGTTCAGGCACTTCTTTATTTACTTGTTCTCTGTTCCTTGAAAAGCAATGAGTCCCTTTGCTACAAAGTGGGGCCATAATGGGAAGGAGGACACAGGTGCTGTCCACAAATAATTCATAACGTGAGCGGGAAATGGGCAAGTAAATCGGCAATTAGATGGTAATGGGCTGCACCATGTACTGTGCGAGTGCTTTGGAAGAGCACCTGACCCTGACTGCAGGCCCAGGCTGCACTGCGGGGAAACGGGGGGGGGGGGGGGGGGGGTAAATGACAGCGACTGGAAATCCATGAGGAGAACCGGAGACAGAGGAAGCTGGGACGGGGACCATAGTCACAGAGAAGAGGGAACAAGTGTTTCTGGGAAATTGCAACACGTTCAACATGGATTCATCAGGATGGAGCGCAGACAGACGAGGCTAGAAGGTCCAAAGGACACACGCCAAGTCACGAGGGGCCCGAGAACCTCGACAAGTGGTGGGCTTTCCACTCTGGTCACGGGACACGGAGAAATCAAGTCAGCACGGAGCAGGAAGCTTCCTCTCCGCTGGCTGCGGGGTTCTCAGAAAGGAAGAAGCCGTCCCTTCAAGCGCTCTCGCTTCCTCTCTCAGCACAGTTTCTCCCTCACGCCTGTGCTCCAGTCCTGATGCCACCCTCCATGCGATGCCACCCTCCATGCGATGCCACCCTCCATGCGATGCCACCCTCCATGCGATGCAACCCTCCATGCGATGCCACCGAGGCTGAGCAGATGTCGGCCAAACTTCTGGACTTCTGAAACGGTGACCTAGAGAACCCTCTTTGTGTTAGAAGTTACCCAGGCCCAAGTGTTTTGTAACAGTGACATGCAAAGGGCCTGAGACAGAAGCGTTCCAAACCCAGGTATTATAAAACAGGAATGAAAGACCCTGGTCCTTCAGACGCTTTACACACTTTATACAATACTGCTTGGCACACCATGAACATAAATGTCTGTGGTTGGTACCCAGTTAATGCCCTCCTGAACACTGAATGTAAAGACTGCAGCAATAACAGAAAAGATTAACTGCTCGATTGATTTACCTATAAAAAATCAAATTAAAAATCTTTCCCCATAGAGTTCAGGCAGGTGCTTCATTTAAGACGATTGATTTTTTTTAGCTATTATTTAAAACCTATAAATTCTACACAAATACTATTTAATTGCCTAAGTCTAAGATCTACTTTCTTCTTTCATCAAATATGATTTATTAAGCACTGGACATTGAAATATATTAAATTTAAAAGTTTAATGACTTATTTTTTTCTGAGATTAAAATCTGTAAGCATTCTTTTTCCATCTAAAATGACAGTCTAAGCTAGTTGGCAGTCTAGAATCAAGCACTAATTCAGGGAGATTCTTACCAAGTACGCTGACCTGAATTTTACATTACTCCTTCAAAGGATAAGCTACTCTTTACTATGAGTTCTGTTCATATTTCTCAAATGTAATGTTTCCTTTTCTATTGAAGGAACAACCACCATCTAAAGAGTCTCCATGCTGGAACAGGGCTCAGCACTGCAGACCATTTCTGCCTGTGTGGAAAGAAAATGTTTAACACAGTTCTCTCTGAACCCAGGGGCTCCACATCCACAACCCAGGTGGACTCCGCCCACCACAGATGAAAATATATTTGTTGAGTTTTATTCTTTTCATCATCCTGTAAAGAACACAATATAAAACCTATTTCTAGCAAGGCATCGTGGCACACACTTGCAATCTTTCATCACTCTGGAGGCCGAGGGAGGAGGGGTTCTAGGCCTGCTGAAGCCACACAATCAGATCCTCACCTTGAAAGAGGAATTTCCATAGCATTTATGTTGTAATATGTATTAGAAATGATCGGGAATGGATTTTTTTTATTTTATAATTTAATTTAATTTTACATATCAGCCACGGATTCCCTTTTCTCCCCCCCCCCTTCCCTCCAGCACACCCCCCATTCCCATCTTCTCCAGGGCAAAGACTCCCATGAGGATTGAGTTCAACCTGGTAGACTCAGTCCAGGCAGGTCCAGTCCCCTCCTCCCAGGCTGAGCCAAGTGTCCCTGTATAAGCCCCAGGTTTCAAACAGCCAACTCATGCACTGAGTACAGGACCCAGTCCCACTGCCTGGATGCCTCCCAAACAGATCAAGCTAATCAACTGTCTCACTTATCCAGAGGGCCTGATCCAGTTGGGGGTTTCTCAGCTATTGGTTCATAGTTCATGTGTTTCCATTCGTTTGGCTATTTGTCCCTGTGCTTTATCCAACCTTGGTCTCAACAATTCTCGCTCATACAAACCCTCCTCTTTCTTGCCAATTGGACTCCTGGAGCTCCTTTTTTTTTTTAAGTTTTTTTTTTTTTTTTTTTTTGAGCTGAGGACTGAACCCGGGGCCTTGGGCTTGCTAGGCAAGCGCACTACCACTGAGCTAAATCCCCAACCCCTCGGGAATGGATTTAAAGTTGGCAGGAGTGTGAGCCCAGGACACACGCAATGTCACATTTTATCTAAAGGCCTTGAGCACCTGCAAGGGGTTTCTGGACCCTACCCTTCAGGGATTAGCAGAGATGCGGAGGGACAAGAGACGGCTCACTCACCCTCCTCCTCCTGTGACGTAGCTGTAACCACCTGTGCCCAGGCCGTAGCCATAGCGCTCACCCAGAAACACCGCATCCCTGGAGTCGTAGCAGCTAAGCAAATGTCGGAGCCTGGAGATGCTGAGGAGCAAAGAGAGGACTTATTTAACTCTAATGTGGCTTCAGAATGGGGCGTTTAGTGGTGGAATTCAAGTGTGGAATAAATGGATTTTAAAAAATACACACACACACCCCAAATATGAACACTCTACATTAGGAGAGAAGGCGAGGTGTCAGAGGTGCCCTCCATCCAGTTTGAACTCAGCCCTGCCAGGCACAGGGGCTTCCCTTGGGGCAGCAGGGTGGCAGGGAATGACTAAAGGTAGTCCATTGCTGTCAGTCTCCTCTGCCAGGCTGTTTCCAAGGGAGTGTCACTCAAACCCCACCTCTTCTCAAACGGACAAGGTTGTTTTAACTCTTGATGGCCAAAAAAGAGCTTCCGAAGGGCAAGCGGGCTTGGGGGTTTCCTGTCGGGCTGGGGCCAGCAGATGGGGCCAGCTGGGCTAGCCGCGTTCCCCCCACAAACCCTCGGAGTGTGCTGCCTTTCCTCAACAAGGCTTCCCAGGGAATGAGCTACGGTCTACATGTGCATCCCTTGAATACTTGGGGGCCCACCTGTCCTTGCACAATGTTGACAATGGCAGCTTACAGAGGACAGAGAGAATGCCACAAGCTGTAAACACAGCTGCAGTGAAGTGAATAAACCAGATCGTGGGAGAATAAGACAGAAAACTCACTTTTAAAAGCCAACAGGCAGGCTGATGTAACAAAGGCAAGAGCTCCCCTGTTTTTAAGCATTAGACCATTTTGAGCTGGGTACGGTGGGTCACGCTTTTAATCCCAGCAGTTGTGAGGCAGGAATAGGCAGACCTCTGAGAGTTCGAGGCCAGGCTGGTCTACACAATGAGTTCTAGGTTAGCTAGAGAAGAAAGATAGGAAGGGAGGGGGAGGGAGGGAGAGAGGGAGAGAGGGAGGGGAATTGAGGGAGGAAGGGAGGGAGGGAGGGAGAGAGAAGGGGGAGAGTGGGGGAAGGGAGAGAAAAGAAAACCAATGATAACATTAGAAATGCCTTCCTGAGGCCTCCTCTACTCTAGAGAATTCCAGGTCATCCACCATCAAGTCTTAACTTTCCCTTATAACACTGGCCAGTGATCCTTAAAACTAGTTTTTGCATAGCCCATAACTTTGGGTTAAAATGTTAAAGGGCTAAACTTCAAGATGCCTCTGAGACCCTGATCCATGAGCTCAAGGGCTCTCAGGTGGGTAGCACAGGCTCCGAACTGCATCAGAACACTGCCAAGTGAATACGGGAGGAGCAGATGTCCCAGACACTCACTGTCCCCCCACTTGAGAAGAGTCGCAGTGAACGGGAAGAAAAAGCCAAACATACAAGAAGAATCCATCCATCACCCTTTCTAGACACTACATAGAAGGATAGATAGGTAGGTAGGTAGGTAGGTAGGTAGGTAGGTAGGTAGATAGATAGATAGATAGATGATAGATAGGTAGATAGATAGATAGATAGATAGATAGATAGATGATAGATGATGATAGGTGATGATGACAGACAGACAGATGGATGGTTGATAGATAGATAGATAGATAGATAGATAGATAGATAGATAGATAGATAGATAGATAGATAGATGATAGATGATGGCTGATGGCAGATGACAGATGATGATGATGACAGACAGATAGATAAACAGACAGACAGATAGATAAACAGACAGACAGATAATGGTAAAGCTGTGAGTGGGGAAAGCAACTTCACTGTAGAAGGACGAGACAAAAGCAGCCGCAAACCCTCCACACAAGTGTGCGCTCCAGGGGCTTACAAGTTTACAGGCAGGTTTAGAACATCTGGAGGCCACAGCCTTTGCCGATGTTGGCACTTTCTGAGTGAGCATAAAACATGTTCTGTTTTTTGGCATGAAGGTTATACATTCAAAGCGCACCTAATTTGGAATCTGGCTTCAAGAAGCCACCTGAGAAATTAATCTGTATGGGGAGGCTGACTGTATTTGCTGATGGAGGATCCACACTTGGGGATTTCTAAGGGTTCAGTCTGTAAAAGGCCAAAATCCCCCAAACTTTCTAGGGAAAAACAGGAATTGCTTGAGCTTAAAAAGACGGGGGGGGGGGGGGGGGGGGGGCTGGAAAGGTGGATCAACACTGAGCACCGGCTGCTCTTGCAGAGGACCTGGGTTTGGTTCCCAGAACCCACATGGCAACTCCCAAGCACTTAACTCCAGCTCCAGAGGATTCAGCGCCCTCTTCTGACCTCTACAGGCACTGCATGCATGTGGTAGACATACATACATGCAGGCAAAACACTCATAGACATGAAATAAAACATTTTTAAAAATTGTAAAAATTTAAAAAGAAAGAGAATTATTTTTCTCCCTACATATTGTGAAATTATCAATTCCACCTACAACATTCCGTATTTTAAGGCTGAAGTGATTTAAGATTCCTCCGGGCTTCTTCACCATACTGCTTCTCGGTTCAGAGACCACAAATGGAGTCTGATCATTATCATCACCCACTTCACATTCACTCGAGAGCAGGAATGCGAATGAAGCACATAGATTTCAACTCCATCTATGGGGATTTGGCCCAGGAAAAGCATTTCACTTAGCAATCTGTTCCCATTTCAGGCACTTCTGAGTCTCAGCCATGTAGGAAAACAGCACGTCCGTGCTCTCCAGCAAGTCCCGCCTGTGCTGGATGAGTAGAGCCTGGCAGTGCAGAGGATTTCACCGGCAGAACACCAACCTTTCAACACCAGAGGATGCTCCATTCTGGCCTATTATGGGGCTGCATTTTACAATTACAGAAAAGTTACAAAAAACAGGATGAAAGCCCCAAAGACCCTTTCCCCAGATTTACCAATTATTTCCATTTACTCGAGGGGCTCATTTACAGGCTGTCCTCTGAGTACATAAAAAACCAACACACAAGCACGTACTATGGACTTTTTCCACTCTCCTGAAAGTGCATACATTAGACCCTTCCCCAACCATCCCACTGTATGCTTCCTAAGGGCAGAAAAAGTCCTCATCTTGAGGACATTTAACATCAACATGATATGTTGTTTCTTTAAAAAATCAATCACTCTGCTCCTACATGTTTCACCAAGAGAAATGAGAGCAAGACTACCCTGAGACTTCTATGTGAAAATACACAGTGGGGGCCTGAGCGATGGCTCAGCAGTTAAAGGCACTGGCTGCTCTTGCAGAGGACCAGGGTTCAAGTCCCAGCACCCACATGGTGGTTCACAAACATCTGTAACTCCAGTTCCAGGGGATCTGACGCCCTCTTCTGGCCTCCTGGGCACTGCACACATACAGTATACATACACAGATGTAGGCAAAACACTCAAACATATAAAATTAGATAAATCTTTTAAAAAATAAAATATATAGTAGCTTTAATTATATCACTTGAAATCAACACACTGAAGCAATGTATCTAAGCTAACTACTAATTCTAATTTTTATGAATTGATACAATAATGTCATTTATAGCACTTCCCTCCGACCTTGCGTTTTTCTTTGGCTAGTAATTATTGTCATATCATTGAATGTCTATATTTTTCTTCTGCAGTGTCTAATTTGCTGTTAACCCTGCTCAAAAGGCTTTTAAAAATCCTTGATAATAGTTTTCATGTCTATAAGATTATCTCAGACTTAGAATACACTTTCCATTCATCCCCTTTGAAATATGAAATAGTTGTGATGATTATTTAATAAGAATATAATAACTAATGCTAAAAGTATCAATTCTGGGACAGTGTCACTGGGTTAGGGTACCTCAGTGTGCCCAGTGGGAACAGGGACTGCCCAGCCCTGCATGAGTTCGGTGGGTTCTGTCCCAGCATCTAGAAGCTTCCTCACGCAGACATTCTACTCTACTGAACACTTGAGGAGGGCCCTCTTCAGATGCCCCAGGTTGTCTTTTTGGACATCTGTCTCTTTTCTAGTTCTGTGTCCTGCAAACTCTAACAGTCTTGGTCTCCTGAGACTCTCAGCTCCATCTCTTTAACATAAACTGTGTGTAGGTTCCAGCTGGTGCCTCCTCCCCGCTAACGATGGCTGAGCATGGCCAGAAGGCAGTCAGCGGGGCAGTGACCTGGTCCATGTCTCCAGATGTTCAGTATCTTAAAACCATCCCATCCCTGCTGCCCCACCATCGCCGGAAGCAGCCATGCCTATCACAGCAGTCAGAGCCAGTCCCTGGAGGAGAAGGACTCTCACCTGATTAGCGTGTCGTCATCCACAATGACCAGCCATGCTATTTTGTCATGGCTGCGATTCAGAAATCTTTCCAAAATGGCAAACGTCTTTCCACAATGACCTAGGAAAGGTAAGGAGAAAACTGTAAATGTATTATTTGCTCTAAATGTATAGCATACATTTATTATTTATTTAGTTTGAATTTTAAAGTGATAGCCGAGCCTGAGTGCTGATATGCTCAATAATGACTTGGAATGTCCCTAGAAATTAGCCTTTCCTAATTCTCATGTAAGCTGAATTAAGCCCTTTCCCCCCTAAGTGGCTTCTGGCCACTTGGTGTTTATCACAGCAATGGAAACTCTTAGTAAGATAATGCCTATAATCCTAGCACTTGGAAGGCGGATGCAAGAGGCTCATGAACTCAAGGCCAGCACACCCTGGGCTACATGAGACTGTCTCAAAACCAAACCAAACGAAAATGGTTTTCACTAGAAAGCTCTCCCATCTGGAAGGAAATCCTGGTAGACCCAGAACCACTTTCTTTTTTTCTTTTTTTTTCTTTTTTTTTTTTTTTTTTTTTTTTTGGTTTTTTGAGACAGGGTTTCTCTGTGTAGCTTTGCGCCTTTACTGGAACTCACTTGGTAGCCCAGGCTGGCCTCGAACTCACAGAGATCTGCCTGGCTCTGCCTCCCGAGTGCTGGGATTAAAGGCGTGCACTACCACCGCCCGGCCAGAACCACTTTCTAATCAAATATTAACAGCTATAATATTGCTTACTAAATACTTGAGCCCTACAGAATGCGCCAAGCACTCAGAGATTCAAAGTATGAACTAGACCATAGACTTGGGAGGACATTGGCATTGAGTGAGAAGCTGACAAATTAACTTGGCATCGCCATTCTAGCCACGATGAACTGTGGAGCGGGAAATCACTCCCAGTCAACCATATTGTGACTGCCACATGCTCAATGCTAGGGTACAAAACATCCTACCAACAATGCAGAGCCTCTCCGTCTGTACTAAAAGTCCCGTGTGAGAGCCATTATACATCCACAGGTAAAGATGCTCAGTGGAAACAGAGAGAGAAACTAATGTAAGAAATCCTAGTACTGAGATCGCAGTTTATGCTGACTTGCTGAATTTACACAGTACGGGGATAGTAAATCAAAGGGGGTAGTGAGAATTCAGGACCCACCTCTGTCCGTATTGGGAATTCCCAGGTCCACCGTGGGAATGGGACTTTCTGCGAAGTCACTGTAGTATTCAATAAGGCTTGCCTGTGCCGCCCATGTCTTCTTTACGATGGGGACTGAAAACACAACAGAGGGGACTATCACAGCCACGACGCAAAGAAGTGAAATTTTAAATGGCAGCGTGACCCCACAGAGAAGCAACACTCACTCTCTCTTAGTGTCCCAAGGCTTAGTGTTTATTCTGCACTGCAGGGAATGCCAGGGTTGTCTGCTGATGACCATGGGACTGACCACTCTACCTGAAGTACTGTTGACGGCCCCGCGTGCACACATCCCACTTCACCTCCAGGTAATAAAACACTGTCTGATAATACTGCTTTGTTTAGATGAACTGTGAATCATTTCTCTTTTTCTGACAGGTTATTTCATTTAACTGGTCCATAAATGGATTCTTAAAATATTTTTGGAAGCTAGAAATGTGGATCAGTTAAGAGCACTGGCTGCTCTTATAGAGGACCCGGGTTCAGGTCCCAGCACCACTAACTGTCTGTAGCTCTAGTTACAGGAGATCTGATGGCCTCTTTTTGCCTCCTTGGGCACCAGGTACCCATGTGGGGCACATACATCCATGAAGGCAAAACACTCACACACATAAAATAAAATAAATGTAAAATGTATTTTGTGTGTATGTGTGTATAGGCATGTGTATGAGATATGTGTGCATGCTTGTGTGAGTGTGTGCATCTGTCGGCACAGAGGTAAGTGGAAGGCTTAGGGTGCCCTCATCCATTTTTTCTTATATTTTCTGAGGCAGGGTCTCTCACTGAGCCTGGAGCTCATGTTATTCAGCTAGGCCACATGTTCAAACACATGAGCCTATGGGAGACAGTGTGCATCCAAACTTTCCTCTATAGAATAAAATCATACTGAATCAAGGAAGTTTGCCATAGAGTTATTTTAAATTGGAGCAGAGTAAAAATTTATGATTCAAAAGTCATTATTCAAAAAAGAAGAAGAAGAAGAAATCTCAGTAGCGCAGGTAGTATAAATCTTTCTGGAGTCAGTGGAAGACATATCTCACTGGCAGGGACAGCAGAATAACCCACCTTACCCATGAATTAACCTGCAAAATTGCCTCTTGTGACAGGTGACATTTGAACATTTTAAAAACGTTCAATCCATTAAATGTGAACGTGCCGCAGTCAAGAGTGAAGGGCTGTTCTGATTCTGAGGAATTCACTATTATCAACTGGCAAATGGCCCCTTTTCTCCAGGTGCAAGCCAGTGGCCACAAAGGGGAAGTCCTGGGGTGTCTTTCTTCCCCAGAGAGTGTTAAAGACACACAAGTGTGTCAATTCCTTGTTTTTTAAAGACTTCAGTGGGCCTAAGCTGGAAATCCATCCTTCCGGGCTGATCAAAGGCAACACTTGGAACACAGTCAGCCATTCCACAGCCAGGTCGGGTCCAGCAACCCGTGGCTCCCCTCAGCCAATTCACACTTCACCCCATTGTCTGCTTGGCCTCCCATTGAGGGGCATTTTACCGCAAGCCTCGCCTTGTCAGGAAGCCGGTTGTGTTACAGTACCTGCGGCCTCCTTCATCAGAGAGGCAGCCACAACACGGCCTAATAAAAGCCGCTCAGATTTGCCTCCCCCGGACAAGATCACGGCAGGAAAGAAAGCAGATGGGTTTTTTTCTTTTCTTTTTCATAATCTGGAAGCAACAGTGTCTGGTTTTTTTTATTTGTTTGTTTGTTTGTTTTTTGGTTTTTCGAGACAGGGTTTCTCTGTGTAGTTTTGGTGCCTTTCCTGGATCTCGTTCTGTAGACCAGGCTGGCCTCGAACTCACAGAGATCCACCTGCCTCTGCCTCCCGAGTGCTGGGATTAAAGGCGTGCGCCACCACCGCCCGGCCAGTGTCTGTTTTTAAGATCTGGGGAAAGCTGTGAAAAAGGCCTAATGGCTGAGGAATCGCACTTAACCTTCTTAATTAGAGGGAGCCCACAGGAGACCATGTCACACCCCACCTAACGTGATGAATAAGAACTGCCTACTCTGGGAATGTGAGACATGCGCGTGCGTGCACCACAGACCGATGCAGAGAAAATGGAAGGGTTTCTGACAGCTCACATCGCAAAGTGAGGACCCCGTAACCCAAGAGGAAGTCATTGAGATGCATATTAAAAATCAGGGATCTTTTCCCTACTCGCATGCTTCAAATGGTGTCAACACAAATTACTCCTTAGAGCCAAAAAAAAGTAAAATACTTTTGCTATGTTCCGAGAACTTGATATTCTATTTCTGTCAGAATCCAGGCAAATTCAGTAGCAGTGCTCTTTCGTGGTTAGGGATACAAGTAAAATCATTAAGATATTTGAACTTGGTCTTATTATCAGTTCATCGTGATGATATAAAAATATGAATTCCATGTACATTAACCCTTGTCATCCTCTCCCTCATCCTCTTCCACGGAGGTGACGGGAGGTCATGAAGCAGGTGGGCTCGCAAGGAACAGCATGGCCCACTCTCAATTTTTCAAAAATATGGTTTCTTATCTGTTTTATATTTTTTCCTCCCCTTCACTGCCATTTGGCCTTTGTTCCTTCAGGGATTTCTGCCCCAGAGAACAGGAAAAGAGGAACACCCGTCCCTATCCCTGTGTCTTCTGCTTGGACAGTAATATGCTTTGACGGGGCCCACCCAGTGCGTGCTGCGGGTCACGTGTGGGCTTCAATGCCTTGCTGTCCTTCCTCACCACCACTGCAAAGGCGAGGCCTGCTTGCACAGCTTCTGTCCAACCCCTAACTGGCCTTGAGCACAGCCAGGCATCGACATGAATATCAAAGACAATTTATCAGGTGAGGTTTGTAATATATTGCAAGGAGGACAGTCAGGCTAGAGCAAAACGCCCAAGTCCTACCTCCTGTTCTCCATGGTGGGAGAGCAGCATTGGAGGTCCACTAAGGGAACGCCGTCACCTCCGAGGCAGAAGAACGGAGTGTACCTGGGGCTGGCGAGGCAGCTCGTGGTTTACAGCACTTGCTGCTTTTGGCTGTATTCCATTCCCAGCACCCACAAGGCGGCTCACAACTGCCCATAACTCCAGTTCCAGGGGACCCGATGCCCTCTTCTGGCCTCCACAGGCACCAAGTATAAAATAAATAAATAAATAAATCACAGACTCTACCTCTGGATGGAGACATGCCATTGTCTCCTCCAATTGGGCAGGTAAAGACCCACCCCTCAGGAAGACAGGTTCACCTTCAGCCTTGCTAAAGAGGAGGGAGGAATAAGTATCCCTTTAATAAGACAGCGTCCTCTCCCTTCCCAGAATTCCTGCCCCCGCACAGTCATTACAGGCCTCCCTGGGAGCTTCTGCTGGGTCTGCCCACCTTCAGGAAAGTATAACTTCTCTTTCTACTCTTCTCCTTTCTCCAGATGCTGGCTGGAGCCCAAGTGTGCTTTCGCTGGTACTCTGGATTTCTCACGCTTTTCCTAAAGCTCCCTCCCTGGCATGGCTCCTTTTCCATCATGTGGCTGGCCTCCATGCCCACCCAACTCAAATGCCATGGCCTCTTCGCTATCTCCCACATCCGGGCAGTGCCAAGACTTAGAGCTTGCTTGCTTTGCAAGTTTCCTTTTAAACACTAATTAAATTGTCTTGGGGCTTCTGCTTATGTCTGTTCTTAAATTCTTTTATTAATGAGCCTAAGAACCCCAAGAGGGGACCCTGGTTTCCCTGGTAACATGTGGTGACTGTCGCAGGACTCCCCCACATTTCTGGTAATAAGAGGCCGTGGGATGTAGATCACCTGTCTCTACTAAATTAAGGGTATCACAGTTATTGTCATAGCATAAGGAACTGTCAACATAAGATCAGATTAGTGAATGGCTCCAATACACACACACACACACACACACACACACACACACACACTGGGGGGGGGGGAGAAAAAATTATGGCATTGTCTGTCACTGACAGGATAACACTGGTCAGTCTGTGAGCCAGCTGCTGGCTAGACTAGACTTTTTAACAAATTATTTTTATTATCTTTAAATTATATGCGTGCATGTATACCTGCATGTGGGTAGGTGTACATGAGTGCCAGAGATGTCCAATCCCCTGTGAGCTGACTGACATGGGTGCTGGGAACAAATGCAGGTCCTCTGGGAGAGCAGTACATGCTTTTAACCTCTGAGCCACCTCTCCAGCCCTGGACTGTGTTTAAAGGAGATGTGCAGAGCCCAGTGGCCAGGCAGGCTTTGCTTCCACCCAGCAAAGGGAGGAACCAAGCTCGCTACAAAGCTGTCTTCACAAATCATGGCATGGAAGTTTAAAGTCAGCTCACTGCAGAAACCCACGTGCGAAACCTTCACTCTTAGGTCTTGTGTATCAGTCACCACAGATTCAGAAATGAATTTTTAAGATTTTTATTTTTATTTTTATTTTTTTGGAGCTGAGGACCGAACTCAGGGCCTTACGCTTGCTAGGCAAGTGATCTACCACTGAGCTAAATCTCCAACCCTAAGATTTTTTTATAATTTTAAAAAATGTTTCAACTCTAAATCCAAGTATAAAAGCATTTCATAGATATCTGCAAAAAAAGATCTCAATCTTAAAGAAATAAGAAAACTAAATTATTCAAAATTCATAACTCAAAATGAACAAGCACACACTTCTGTAGATTATGAAAAATACAACAGGTGGGACCATTAATTATTTTGTTTCATTATCATCTGAAAAAAAGCTTTAAAGCAAAAATTACAGTGTCATCTCTTACTATCCACATTATTTTTAACATCAATATTGCAAAAATAATCACTATTCTGAGAGTGGCTTCAGGATCAACTAAATCAATATAACTATTTTCCCAAAAAAACAAAACTTTAAAAAATCTAGTGCATTTATCTATCACCTTTTCTCCATTTTTTTTAAAGATTTATTTTTAGTGTGTGTGTATGAGTGTTTGCCTACATGTATGTCTGTGCATCATGTGTGTGCAGTGCCCATGGAGGTCAGAAGAGGGAGCCAGATCCCCTGGAACTGGAGTTACAGATGGTTGTGAGCTGCCATGTGGGTGCTGAAAACTGAACCTGGGTCCTCTGGAAGAGCAGCCAGTGCTCTTAACCATTCCAGCATCTCAAAGATATTTTTCAAAATCACCCTACAGAGCCCTTCCAAATACTAAATTTAGGTTAAATTTATGATAAATAAAAGTCTTATTTCAACTCCTTTATTGATTTTTAACAGTATGTAAGCCTCCTTGCATAATAAATATATATATTTACTCAGCCAGAGTTAACAGATTTGGGATTTGACATGACAAATTTAGGCAAGTCTAACGATATGATTAATGCACTTTTACTGGTTTTTAATTGGTGATGATGTCATAGGTCACACTATAAATCCAAATTAGGGCATTCTTTCATTTAAAAACATCTTCTCCCTTAAAATATAACCTATGTGGATTGCATTATTGCATAAAATATACACAAATTTCCCAACACTCTAATCCCACGACCACGACAGCTGCATTAGGAAGCTTCCTATATATACACAACACCCTGGGCAATCAAATCACTCTTCATAAAATGTGCTAAAATTAGAACATGCAAAAGAATGTTGGATTCTGGGCATCAGAAAGTGTTGATTCAAATGAAACATAAAAAGAGGAATTGTGCCAATTATATTTGGGATGGGTCTTTTCTTTTAACATTGTCCCTATAACTAGCAAAACTCTATAATGAAACAGCAGAAATGAAGAAAACAACATTTATCTGCACACCAGGGTTTCTGTACATCAGGCCACAGTTTCTAAAGTCACTTTTCCAATACAGATACTCAATGAGCAAATCCGTGGACCTCCATTAAAAAGTACCAATGTGAGCTGGGTGGTGGTGGCACACGCCTTTAATCCCAGCACTTGGGAGGCAGAGCCAGGCGGATCTCTGTGAGTTCGAGGTCAGCCTGGTCTACAGAGTGAGTTCCAGGAAAGGTGCAAAGCTACACAGAGAAACCCTGTTTTGAAAAAAAAAAGTACCAATGTGTACATGTAAAATAAATACAAGAGGAGATTTTCTTGTGGGATTGTATTACCTTGGAAGCCCCTCTGGTAGTCTCCACACAGTTTAGACACTGAGCCTGCACACAGTGGGACCCTTTACAGAACAGACTATCACCCCACACACCAGCTTCAAGGCTGCCAGAGCTGGGTTTCCCACTGTCAATTTAAGGTGCTGACCTCAACAATATTAGAAGAGCTGTAACCACTCACACTTCAGTACAAAATGGCCTCTCCTAAGTGATCTCTCAGGGATTAGAGCGGCCCAGCAAGGAACCTGATTAAACAACCACTTTCCCAGCGGGTGGTGGTGGTGGACACCTTTAATCCCAGCACTCGGGAGGCAGAGGCAGGTGGATCTTTATGAGTTCGAGGCCAGCCTGGTCTACAAAGCAAGTTCCAGGACAGGTGCCAAAGCTATACAGAGAAACCCTGTCTCGAAAAACAAAAAACCAAAACAAAACAAAACAAAAAACCAAAACAAAACAAAACACCAACCACTTTCCCTTCGGCATCCACTAGCCTGATCTCCCATCTTGAATTTACACCTGGCTTGCACTGTTTCAAAGACATTTTGGATCTTGAAAGTTCAAGGAAAATGAATAGCCCCAAACCTACTTCTGTCGCCGTGAAATTTCTTGCATGTTTTCACTGCAACAAAAACCTCCTCCTTTTTCACTGGCGTTCCCTAAAAGGGGGAAGAAAGAAAATAAACAAATCACACACATTCGTGGTCAGCATTACCTAGACTTCACGTCACGGTAGGTCTTACATCTCTAGCTAAACTTCATCCATGTCATAGCTATCTATTCTATCTATGGTAGTTTTAGGAAAGAGAGGAGATGTGTGTGGAATCAGAAAAGGAAGGCTCTGGAGTCAACCAACACTGAACCTGCATCCCAGTTTGGCTCTGGACCTACATCAAGTTCAGCCCTGAACCTATCTCCCAGCCCAGTCCTACACTTGCATCCCAGCTCAGCCCTGGACCTGCACCCAGCTCAGCCTAGGCCTGCACCCCAGCTCAGTCCTGGGCCTGCACCCCAGCTCAGCCCTGGACCTGCATCCCAGCTCAGCCCTGGACCTGCACTCCAGCTCAGCCCTGGACCTGTACCCCAGCTCAGCCCTGGACCTGTACCCCAGCTCAGTCCTGGACCTGTACCCCAGCTCAGCCCTGGACCTGCATCCCAGCTCAGCCCTGGGCCTATACCCCAGCTCAGCCCTGGGTCTGTACCCCAGCTCAGCCCTGGGCCTGCATCCCAGCTCAGCCCTGGACCTGCATCCCAGCTCAGCC
Organism: Peromyscus eremicus; assembly: GCF_949786415.1. Lineage (NCBI taxonomy): Eukaryota > Metazoa > Chordata > Mammalia > Rodentia > Cricetidae > Peromyscus > Peromyscus eremicus. The sequence continues at coordinate 39,741,473 of NC_081438.1, read as the reverse complement.
CTGGGCCTGCATCCCAGCTCAGCCCTGCAGACCATGAGTCATATTAACACATTCCCTAAGCTCTCTGAACTTCCACCTGGTCACTGAGAAGGCAGCAGTGAGAACCGGCAGCAGACTGCTGTCACTTCTAACTTGCTAAGCACATGGTAGGTAACTAACAAACGTTAGTTCTCTCCTTTCCTCTTCTCAACTGGCGGAGACGTTGGCAAAGGGGAAGAAAGTAGGATGACTTCATGCAAAGGTGGGAGAAATCTGCTTCTCTGGGTCTGGCCATACTTGGTGCTGAAAGTCATGTATGTCCTCTCAAGTCTAGGCCATGGGTGTGTGTCCTCTGCCCCAGAGAGAACTGCTTCCAACCCCTGGTGGGAGGAAATTCACACGGGTGGGAAGCAGGCACAGAGGAACTTGAGGACCAAGCACACCCAAGGACGTCAACTGCCTTCCTGCGGGCAGGTGTGCTGGCCCCACTTACGGGTTAAAGTTTTTGTCTAGTTGACACAAACCAGAGTCACCTGGGAAGGAGAACTCTCAATCACGGAACTGCTTCCGTCAGACTGGCCGGTGGGCATGCCTGTGGGACATTCTCTTGATTAAAGACTGATGTGGGAGGGCCCGGTACCCGTGTGCCACCTGTGGGTGGCATCCTCCCTGGGCAGGTGGTCCTGGATTCTATAAGAAAGCAGGCTGAGCAAGCCATGGAGAGCAAGCCAGTAAACAGTGTTTCTCCAGGTTCTCTGCTTCAGTTCCTGCCTTGAGTGCCCCTGACTACCATCAATCGTGGACTGTGATTGGGATGGGTGAGCCAAATAAACCTCTTCCTTCCCAACTTTCTTTTTGGTCATAGTTTACCACAGCAACAGAAAAATATACTAACTGCCCCGCTCCCCATCTGTCTTCAGCCTGTAATAACAGTCATGGTGACGCCATGACTTTGAAGGTGGGGTTGGTCCACAGTGATGTACCCCAGCTCTGTCCTGCTACTCAAGGCACCAAGAGTGTAACAGAGCAAACAGGTTTTGTGTCTGGGAAGACTAGCTGCCCACTGGGAACTGCAAACATTACAGATTCCCCTCTACTGGCACACTGTGGGGTGTGTGTGTATGTGCATGTGTTAGGATGGTACACACAGCCTTTTTCACAACCTGCCTAAGAACACACACACACTGTATGAGGGTGTTGGATGTAGTTTCCCTGACAAGAAAAAAAAGGGATTAATAATTTAGTAAGTTTCGGAGTCTCCGGGTCCACGATGAGAGTAGACCATAGGTTTCCATGGAAACTAAGTGTCCTGTGAAAGTTCTGATTGTTCCAGGTGAAATCAAAAGCAAGGTCACGTGCTGCGAGAGTGGTGGAGGCAGGCATGTGGACAGGCCTTGGGTGTCACAGAAATTGCCTGCACTCACCTTTCTAAGAAGTGGAACAAAAATTCCCATCACCACGTATCAACAAAGGGTATGACTGTTGTAGAATATTATTTTAAGGTGTGTTACTTTTGTTTATGTTGCATTTGTTTAACTCTGTGAAGCTGTGTTATTGTGCCTGTCTAAAACACCTGATGGTCTAATAAAGAGGTGAATGGCCAATAGCAAGGCAGGAGAAAGGATAGGTGGGGCTGGCAGGCAGAGAGAATAAATAGAAGAAATCTAAGAGGAGGAAAAGAAGTAGTTAGCCAGAGAAGGAGGAGGACTCCAGGGGCCAGACACCCAGCTCCACACACAGCCAGCCACAGGGTAAGAAACAAAGAAAGATATACAGGAGTAGAGAAAGAAAAAAGCCCAGAAGTAAAAGATAGACAGGATAATTTAAAGTCAAGGAAAGCTGGCAAGAAATAAGCCAAGCTAAGGCCGGGCATTTATAAGTAAGAATAAGCCTCCATGTGTGGTTTATTTGGGAGCTGGGTGGCGGGTCCTCCAACAACATGACCATGGGCTGAGAGACAGAAAAGGCTGGAGTGAGAGGTGCTGAACCCAGCTCGATGTTCTCACTCTTGCAGGGAGGCTTCTCCAAGTACCCAACAAACACTGCAGTTCTCCAAGTGCCCAACACTGCAGTGGCTGCTCCTTCAGGGGACCCGGGTGGAGCTTCCCTTCCCTGGCTCTCTAGCCTGGAAAAGCCACACCTAGGTGACTAAGAGCATTAACTGCTACAGAATCTTTTGATTTCCAGAACATCTGGCCCCTCAGGTAGCTCCAGAAGGGGCAGCTTACCTCCTTAGTCTTTAAAGGCAAAGCATATAAAGGCTGTGAGGTGGTTGTGAGCAGCCCCAGGAAAGCAATGTTAACGTGCTGCAGCTGGGGGTGGGGAGGACAGAGAGAAAGGAGGAGAGAGGGAAAGACAGGGAGAAGGGGTAAGGACAGAGGATGGATGTACACGCAGCCTTATCTCTAACTGGCCTGAGAACAACACCCACTGGATGAGGTTGCTGAATGTATTTTCCCTGACAGGAAAAAAAATTAACTAGTAAGTTTCAGATTCTTCACGTCCATGGTGGGAGCACACACACACACACACACACACACACACAGATACACACACATACACACAGATACACACACACACACACAGATACAGAGAGAGAGAGAGAGAGAGAGAGAGAGAGAGAGAGAGAGAGGAGAGACAGAGAGACAGAGAGAGACCGACCCCACAGTGTGCCAGTAGAGGGGACCTGTAATCTTTGCCGTTCCCAATGGGCAGCTAGTCTTCCTAGACACAAAATCTATTTGCTCTGTAATGTTCTTGGTGCCTTGAGTAGCAGGCTTTTCGTGACAAAGCCCTCCTCAGCACACATACCCTTCCTGTCCATCGTCCACTGCACCTCCTCTTCCTGCCAGTGCCCACTGCACCTCCTTTCCCTGCCAGTGCCCACTGCACCTCCTTTCCCTGTCCAGTGTCCACTGTACCTCCTCTCCCTGCCAGTGCCCACTGCACCTCCTCCCCTGCCAGTGCCCACTGCACCTCCTCCCCCTGCCAGTGCCCACTGCACCTCCTCCCCCTGTCCAGTGTCCACTGCACCTCCTCTCCCTGCCAGTGCCCACTGCACCTCCTCCCCCTGCCAGTGCCCACTGCACCTCCTCTCCCTGCCAGTGCCCACTGCACCTCCTTCCCTTGCCAGTGCCCACTGCACTTCCTCTCCCTGCCAGTGTCCACTGCACCTCCTTCTCCTGCCAGTGCCCACTGCACCTCCTTTCCCTGTGCATAACTCACTGCACCTCCTCTCCCTGCCAGTGCCCACTGCACCTCCTCCCCTGCCAGTGCCCACTGCACCTCCTTTCCCTGTCAGTGCCCACTGCACCTCCTTTCCCTGTCCAGTGCCCACTGCACCTCCTCTCCCTGCCAGTGCCCACTGCACCTCCTTGTCCTGCCAGTGTCCACTGCACCTCCTTGCCCTGCCAGTGTCCACTGCACCTCCTCTCCCTGCCAGTGCCCACTGCACCTCCTCTCCCTGCCAGTGTCCACTACACCTCCTTGCCCTGCCAGTGTCCACTGCACCTCCTCTCCCTGCCAGTGCCCACTGCACCTCCTTCCCCTGCCCAGTGTCCACTGCACCTCCTTTCCCTGCCCATCGTCCACTGCATCTTCTTTCCCTGCCAGTGCCCGCTGCACTTCCTTTCCCTGCCCATCATCCACTGCACCTCCTTCCTGCCCATCATCCACTGCACCTCCTTCCCTGCCCATCATCCACTGCACCTCCTTCCCTGCCCAGTGCCCACTGCACCTCCTTTCCCCTGCCCAGTGCCCACTGCACCTCCTTCCCCTGCCCATCGCCCACTGCATCTCCTTTCCCTGCCCAGTGTCCACTGTACCTCCTTCCCCTGCCCATCGTCCACTGCACCTCCTTCCCCTGCCCATCGTCCACTGCACCTCCTTCCCTGCCCAGTGCCCACTGTACCTCCTTCCCCTGCCCATCGTCACTGCACCTCCTTCCCCTGCCCATCGTCCACTGCCACCTCCTTCCCCTGCCCATTGTCCACTGTACCTCCTTCCCCTGCCCATCGTCCACTGCACCTCCTTCCCTGCCCGTTCACATATCTGCATTCTCTAAGACAGTCTCTTTGGGAGACAACACTTCCCACCTTCCAGCAGCTATCCCTTGAATGACCCTTTTGTTTCCCACGAGCTCTTATCTCCCCCACACTGGCTGTCACGTGGTAAGCAGGTCACCTGGGTCCAGGAACACTGACTCTC